>NW_027590153.1:300000-600000 GCF_964213995.1 Mustelus asterias
TGGAGTAACACAGCACTGTATAACACAGTAATGGAGTAACACAGCACTGTATAACAGAGTAACGGAGTAGCACAGCACTGTATAACACAGTAACTGAGTAACACAGCACTGTATAACACAGTAATGGAGTAACACAGCACTGTATAACACAGTAATGGAGAAACACAGCACTGTATAACACAGTACTGGAGTAACACAGCACTGTATAATACAGCAATGGAGTAACACAGCACTGTATAACACAATAATGGAGTATCACAGCACCGTATAACACAGTAATGGAGTAACACAGCACTGTATAACACAGTAATGGAGTAACACAGCACTGTATAACACAGGAATGGAGTAACACAGCACTGTATAACACAGTGATGGAGCAACACAGCACTGTATAACACAGTAATGGAGTAACACAGCACTGTATAACACAGTCATGGAGTAACACAGCACTGTATAACACAGTAATGGAGTAACACAGCACTGTATAACACAGTCATGGAGTAACACAGCACTGTATAACACAGTAATGGAGTAACGCAGCACTGTATAATACAGTAATGGAGTAACAGAGCACTGTATAACACAGTAATGGAGTAACACAGCATTGTATGACACAGTAACGGAGGAACATAGCACTGTATAACGCAGTAATGGAGTAACACAGCACTGTATAACACAACAACGGAGGAACACAGCACTGTATAACGCAGTAATGGAGCAACACAGCACTGTATAACACAGGAATGGAGTAACACAGCACTGTATAACACAGTCATGGAGTAACACAGCACTGTATAACACAGTAATGGAGTAACACAGCACTGTATAACACACGAATGGAGTAACACAGCACTGTATAACACAGTAATGGAGTAACACAGCACTGTATAACACAGTCATGGAGTAAAACAGCACTGTATAACACAGTAATGGAGTAACACAGCACTGTATAACACAGTCATGGAGTAAAACAGCACTGTATAACACAGTAACGGAGTAACACAGCACTGTATAACACAGTAATGGAGTAACACAGCACTGTATAACACAGTAACGGAGGAACATAGCACTGTATAACGCAGTAATGGAGTAACACAGCACTGTATAATACAGTAACGGAGGAACATAGCACTGTATAACGCAGTAATGGAGTAACACAGCACTGTATAACACAGTAACGGAGGAACATAGCACTGTATAACGCAGTAATGGAGTAACACAGCACTGTATAACACAACAACGGAGGAACACAGCACTGTATAACGCAGTAATGGAGCAACACAGCACTGTATAATACAGTAATGGAGTAACACAGCACTGTATAACACAGTAATGGAGTAACACAGCACTGTATAACACAGTAACGGAGGAACATAGCACTGTATAACGCAGTAATGGAGTAACACAGCACTGTATAACACAACAACGGAGGAACACAGCACTGTATAACGCAGTAATGGAGTAACACAGCTCTGTATAACAGAGTAACGGAGGAACATAGCACTGTATAACGCAGTAATGGAGTAACACAGCTCTGTATAACAGAGTAACGGAGGAACACAGCACTGTATAACGCAGTAATGGAGTAACACAGCTCTGTATAACAGAGTAACGGAGGAACATAGCACTCTATAACGCAGTAACGGAGGAACATAGCACTGTATAACGCAGTAATGGAGTAACACAGCACTGTATAACACAACAACGGAGGAACACAGCACTGTATAACGCAGTAATGGAGCAACACAGCACTGTATAATACAGTAATGGAGTAACACAGCACTGTATAACACAGTAATGGAGTAACACAGCACTGTATAACACAGTAACGGAGGAACATAGCACTGTATAACGCAGTAATGGAGTAACACAGCACTGTATAACACAACAACGGAGGAACACAGCACTGTATAACGCAGTAATGGAGTAACACAGCTCTGTATAACAGAGTAACGGAGGAACACAGCACTATATAACACAGTAATGGAGTAACACAGCACTGTATAACACAGTAACGGAGGAACACAGCACTGTATAACACAGTAATGGAGCAACACAGCACTGTATAACACAGTAATGGAGTAACACAGCACCGTATAACACAGTAATGGAGCAACATAGCACTGTATAACACAGTAATGGAGTAACACAGCACTGTATAACACAGTAATGGAGCAACACAGAACTGTATAACACAGTAATGGAGCAACACAGCACTGTATAATACAGTAATGGAGCAACACAGCACTGTATAACACAGTAATGGAGCAACACAGCACTGTATAACACAGTAATGGAGTAACACAGCACTGTATAACACAGTAATGGAGTAACACAGCACTGTATAACGCAGTAATGGAGCAACACAGCACTGTATAACACAGGAATGGAGTAACACAGCACTGTATAACACAGTAATGGAGCCACGCAGCACTGTATAACACAGTAATGGAGTAACACAGCACTCTATAACGCAGTAATGGAGTAACACAGCACTGTATAACACAATAATGGAGTAACACAGCACTGTTTAACACAGTGATGGAGTAACACAGCACTGTATAACACAGTAATGGAGTAACACAGCACTGTATAACACAGTATTGGAGTAACACAGCACTGTATAACACAGTAATGGAGTAACACAGCACTGTATAACACAGTAATGGAGTAACACAGCACTGTATAACACAGTAATGGAGTAACACAGCACTGTATAACACAGTATTGGAGTAACACAGCACTGTATAACACAGTAATGGAGTAACACAGCACTGTATAACAGAGTAATGGAGTAACACAGCACTGTATAACACACGAATGGAGTAACACAGCACTGTATAACACAGTAATGGAGTAACACAGCACTGTATAACACAGTCATGGAGTAAAACAGCACTGTATAACACAGTAATGGAGTAACACAGCACTGTATAACACAGTCATGGAGTAAAACAGCACTGTATAACACAGTAACGGAGTAACACAGCACTGTATAACACAGTAATGGAGTAACACAGCACTGTATAACACAGTAACGGAGGAACATAGCACTGTATAACGCAGTAATGGAGTAACACAGCACTGTATAACACAACAACGGAGGAACACAGCACTGTATAACGCAGTAATGGAGCAACACAGCACTGTATAATACAGTAATGGAGTAACACAGCACTGTATAACACAGTAATGGAGTAACACAGCACTGTATAACACAGTAACGGAGGAACATAGCACTGTATAACGCAGTAATGGAGTAACACAGCACTGTATAACACAACAACGGAGGAACACAGCACTGTATAACGCAGTAATGGAGTAACACAGCTCTGTATAACAGAGTAACGGAGGAACATAGCACTGTATAACGCAGTAATGGAGTAACACAGCTCTGTATAACAGAGTAACGGAGGAACACAGCACTGTATAACGCAGTAATGGAGTAACACAGCTCTGTATAACAGAGTAACGGAGGAACATAGCACTCTATAACGCAGTAACGGAGGAACATAGCACTGTATAACGCAGTAATGGAGTAACACAGCACTGTATAACACAACAACGGAGGAACACAGCACTGTATAACGCAGTAATGGAGCAACACAGCACTGTATAATACAGTAATGGAGTAACACAGCACTGTATAACACAGTAATGGAGTAACACAGCACTGTATAACACAGTAACGGAGGAACATAGCACTGTATAACGCAGTAATGGAGTAACACAGCACTGTATAACACAACAACGGAGGAACACAGCACTGTATAACGCAGTAATGGAGTAACACAGCTCTGTATAACAGAGTAACGGAGGAACACAGCACTATATAACACAGTAATGGAGTAACACAACACTGTATAACACAGTAACGGAGGAACACAGCACTGTATAACACAGTAATGGAGCAACACAGCACTGTATAACACAGTAATGGAGTAACACAGCACCGTATAACACAGTAATGGAGCAACATAGCACTGTATAACACAGTAATGGAGTAACACAGCACTGTATAACACAGTAATGGAGCAACACAGAACTGTATAACACAGTAATGGAGCAACACAGCACTGTATAACACAGTAATGGAGTAACACAGCACTGTATAATACAGTAATGGAGCAACACAGCACTGTATAACGCAGTAATGGAGCAACACAGCACTGTATAACGCAGTAATGGAGCAACACAGCACTGTATAACACAGGAATGGAGTAACACAGCACTGTATAACACAGTAATGGAGCCACGCAGCACTGTATAACACAGTAATGGAGTAACACAGCACTGTATAACGCAGTAATGGAGTAACACAGCACTGTATAACACAATAATGGAGTAACACAGCACTGTTTAACACAGTGATGGTGTAACACAGCACTGTATAACACAGTAATGGAGTAACACAGCACTGTATAACACAGTATTGGAGTAACACAGCACTGTATAACACAGTAATGGAGTAACACAGCACTGTATAACACAGTAATGGAGTAACACAGCACTGTATAACACAGTAATGGAGTAACACAGCACTGTATAACACAGTATTGGAGTAACACAGCACTGTATAACACAGTAATGGAGTAACACAGCACTGTATAACACAGTATTGGAGTAACACAGCACTGTATAACACAGGAATGGAGTAACACAGCACTGTATAACACAGTAATGGAGCCACACAGCACTGTATAACACAGTCATGGAGTAACACAGCACTGTATAACGCAGTAATGGAGTAACACAGCACTGTATAACACAGTAATGGAGTAACACAGCACTGTTTAACACAGTGATGGAGTAACACAGCACTGTATAACACAGTAATGGAGCAACACAGTACTGTACAACACAGTAATGGAGTAACACAGCACTGTATAACACAGTATTGGAGTAACACAGCACTGTATAACACAGTAATGGAGTAACACAGCACTGTATAACACAGTAATGGAGTAACACAGCACTGTATAACACAGTAATGGAGTAACACAGCACTGTATAACACAGTATTGGAGTAACACAGCACTGTATAACACAGTAATGGAGTAACACAGCACTGTATAACAGAGTAACGGAGTAGCACAGCACTGTATAACACAGTAACTGAGTAACACAGCACTGTATAACACAGTAATGGAGTAACACAGCACTGTATAACACAGTAATGGAGAAACACAGCACTGTATAACACAGTAATGGAGTAACACAGCACTGTATAATACAGCAATGGAGTAACACAGCACTGTATAACACAATAATGGAGTATCACAGCACCGTATAACACAGTAATGGAGTAACACAGCACTGTATAACACAGTAATGGAGTAACACAGCACTGTATAACACAGGAATGGAGTAACACAGCACTGTATAACACAGTGATGGAGCAACACAGCACTGTATAACACAGTAATGGAGTAACACAGCACTGTATAACACAGTCATGGAGTAACACAGCACTGTATAACACAGTAATGGAGTAACACAGCACTGTATAACACAGTCATGGAGTAACACAGCACTGTATAACACAGTAATGGAGTAACGCAGCACTGTATAATACAGTAATGGAGTAACACAGCACTGTATAACACAGTAATGGAGTAACACAGCATTGTATAACACAGTAACGGAGGAACATAGCACTGTATAACGCAGTAATGGAGTAACACAGCACTGTATAACACAACAACGGAGGAACACAGCACTGTATAACGCAGTAATGGAGCAACACAGCACTGTATAACACAGGAATGGAGTAACACAGCACTGTATAACACAGTCATGGAGTAACACAGCACTGTATAACACAGTAATGGAGTAACACAGCACTGTATAACACACGAATGGAGTAACACAGCACTGTATAACACAGTAATGGAGTAACACAGCACTGTATAACACAGTCATGGAGTAAAACAGCACTGTATAACACAGTAATGGAGTAACACAGCACTGTATAACACAGTCATGGAGTAAAACAGCACTGTATAACACAGTAACGGAGTAACACAGCACTGTATAACACAGTAATGGAGTAACACAGCACTGTATAACACAGTAACGGAGGAACATAGCACTGTATAACGCAGTAATGGAGTAACACAGCACTGTATAACACAACAACGGAGGAACACAGCACTGTATAACGCAGTAATGGAGCAACACAGCACTGTATAATACAGTAATGGAGTAACACAGCACTGTATAACACAGTAATGGAGTAACACAGCACTGTATAACACAGTAACGGAGGAACATAGCACTGTATAACGCAGTAATGGAGTAACACAGCACTGTATAACACAACAACGGAGGAACACAGCACTGTATAACGCAGTAATGGAGTAACACAGCTCTGTATAACAGAGTAACGGAGGAACATAGCACTGTATAACGCAGTAATGGAGTAACACAGCTCTGTATAACAGAGTAACGGAGGAACACAGCACTGTATAACGCAGTAATGGAGTAACACAGCTCTGTATAACAGAGTAACGGAGGAACATAGCACTCTATAACGCAGTAACGGAGGAACATAGCACTGTATAACGCAGTAATGGAGTAACACAGCACTGTATAACACAACAACGGAGGAACACAGCACTGTATAACGCAGTAATGGAGCAACACAGCACTGTATAATACAGTAATGGAGTAACACAGCACTGTATAACACAGTAATGGAGTAACACAGCACTGTATAACACAGTAACGGAGGAACATAGCACTGTATAACGCAGTAATGGAGTAACAGAGCACTGTATAACACAACAACGGAGGAACACAGCACTGTATAACGCAGTAATGGAGTAACACAGCTCTGTATAACAGAGTAACGGAGGAACACAGCACTATATAACACAGTAATGGAGTAACACAGCACTGTATAACACAGTAACGGAGGAACACAGCACTGTATAACACAGTAATGGAGCAACACAGCACTGTATAACACAGTAATGGAGTAACACAGCACCGTATAACACAGTAATGGAGCAACATAGCACTGTATAACACAGTAATGGAGTAACACAGCACTGTATAACACAGTAATGGAGCAACACAGAACTGTATAACACAGTAATGGAGCAACACAGCACTGTATAACACAGTAATGGAGTAACACAGCACTGTATAATACAGTAATGGAGCAACACAGCACTGTATAACACAGTAATGGAGCAACACAGCACTGTATAACACAGTAATGGAGTAACACAGCACTGTATAACACAGTAATGGAGCAACACAGCACTGTATAACGCAGTAATGGAGCAACACAGCACTGTATAACACAGGAATGGAGTAACACAGCACTGTATAACACAGTAATGGAGCCACGCAGCACTGTATAACACAGTAATGGAGTAACACAGCACTGTATAACGCAGTAATGGAGTAACACAGCACTGTATAACACAATAATGGAGTAACACAGCACTGTTTAACACAGTGATGGAGTAACACAGCACTGTATAACACAGTAATGGAGTAACACAGCACTGTATAACACAGTATTGGAGTAACACAGCACTGTATAACACAGTAATGGAGTAACACAGCACTGTATAACACAGTAATGGAGTAACACAGCACTGTATAACACAGTAATGGAGTAACACAGCACTGTATAACACAGTATTGGAGTAACACAGCACTGTATAACACAGTAATGGATTAACACAGCACTGTATAACAGAGTAATGGAGTAACACAGCACTGTATAACACACGAATGGAGTAACACAGCACTGTATAACACAGTAATGGAGTAACACAGCACTGTATAACACAGTCATGGAGTAAAACAGCACTGTATAACACAGTAATGGAGTAACACAGCACTGTATAACACAGTCATGGAGTAAAACAGCACTGTATAACACAGTAACGGAGTAACACAGCACTGTATAACACAGTAATGGAGTAACACAGCACTGTATAACACAGTAACGGAGGAACATAGCACTGTATAACGCAGTAATGGAGTAACACAGCACTGTATAACACAACAACGGAGGAACACAGCACTGTATAACGCAGTAATGGAGCAACACAGCACTGTATAATACAGTAATGGAGTAACACAGCACTGTATAACACAGTAATGGAGTAACACAGCACTGTATAACACAGTAACGGAGGAACATAGCACTGTATAACGCAGTAATGGAGTAACACAGCACTGTATAACACAACAACGGAGGAACACAGCACTGTATAACGCAGTAATGGAGTAACACAGCTCTGTATAACAGAGTAACGGAGGAACATAGCACTGTATAACGCAGTAATGGAGTAACACAGCTCTGTATAACAGAGTAACGGAGGAACACAGCACTGTATAACGCAGTAATGGAGTAACACAGCTCTGTATAACAGAGTAACGGAGGAACATAGCACTCTATAACGCAGTAACGGAGGAACATAGCACTGTATAACGCAGTAATGGAGTAACACAGCACTGTATAACACAACAACGGAGGAACACAGCACTGTATAACGCAGTAATGGAGCAACACAGCACTGTATAATACAGTAATGGAGTAACACAGCACTGTATAACACAGTAATGGAGTAACACAGCACTGTATAACACAGTAACGGAGGAACATAGCACTGTATAACGCAGTAATGGAGTAACACAGCACTGTATAACACAACAACGGAGGAACACAGCACTGTATAACGCAGTAATGGAGTAACACAGCTCTGTATAACAGAGTAACGGAGGAACACAGCACTATATAACACAGTAATGGAGTAACACAACACTGTATAACACAGTAACGGAGGAACACAGCACTGTATAACACAGTAATGGAGCAACACAGCACTGTATAACACAGTAATGGAGTAACACAGCACCGTATAACACAGTAATGGAGCAACATAGCACTGTATAACACAGTAATGGAGTAACACAGCACTGTATAACACAGTAATGGAGCAACACAGAACTGTATAACACAGTAATGGAGCAACACAGCACTGTATAACACAGTAATGGAGTAACACAGCACTGTATAATACAGTAATGGAGCAACACAGCACTGTATAACGCAGTAATGGAGCAACACAGCACTGTATAACGCAGTAATGGAGCAACACAGCACTGTATAACACAGGAATGGAGTAACACAGCACTGTATAACACAGTAATGGAGCCACGCAGCACTGTATAACACAGTAATGGAGTAACACAGCACTGTATAACGCAGTAATGGAGTAACACAGCACTGTATAACACAATAATGGAGTAACACAGCACTGTTTAACACAGTGATGGAGTAACACAGCACTGTATAACACAGTAATGGAGTAACACAGCACTGTATAACACAGTATTGGAGTAACACAGCACTGTATAACACAGTAATGGAGTAACACAGCACTGTATAACACAGTAATGGAGTAACACAGCACTGTATAACACAGTAATGGAGTAACACAGCACTGTATAACACAGTATTGGAGTAACACAGCACTGTATAACACAGTAATGGAGTAACACAGCACTGTATAACAGAGTAACGGAGTAGCACAGCACTGTATAACACAGTAACTGAGTAACAGAGCACTGTATAACACAGTACTGGAGTAACACAGCACTGTATAATACAGCAATGGAGTAACACAGCACTGTATAACACAGTAATGGAGTAACACAGCACTGTGTAACACAGTAATGGAGTAACACAGCACTGTATAACACAGTAATGGAGTAACACAGCACTGTAAAGCACAGTGATGGAGTAATACAGCACTGTATAACACAGTAATGGAGTAACACAGCACTGGATAATACAGTAACGGAGGAACACAGCACTGTATAACGCAGTAATAGAGTAACACAGCACTGTATAACACAACAACGGAGGAACACAGCACTGTATAACGCTGTAATGGAGTAACACAGCACTGTATAACACAGTAATGGAGCAACACAGCACTGTATAACACAGTAATGGAGCAACACAGCACTGTATAACACAGTAATGGAGTAACACAGCACTGTATAACACAGTAATGGAGCAACACAGCACTGTATAACACAGTAATGGAGTAACACAGCAGTGTATAACACAGTAATGGAGTAACACAGCACTGTATAATACAGTAATGGAGCAACACAGCACTGTATAACACAGTAATGGAGCAACACAGCACTGTATAACACAGTAATGGAGCAACACAGCACTGTATAACACAGTAATGGAGTAACACAGCACTGTATCACACAGTGATGGAGCAACACAGCACTGTATAACACAGTCATGGAGTAACACAGCACTGTATAACACAGTAATGGAGTAACACAGCACTGTATAACACAGTAATGGAGTAACACAGCACTGTATAACACAGTAACGGAGGAACATAGCACTGTATAACGCAGTCATGGAGTAACACAGCACTGTATAACACAACAACGGAGGAACACAGCACTGTATAACGCAGTAATGGAGTAACACAACTGTGTATAACACAGTAACAGAGGAACACAGCACTGTATAACACAATAATGGAGTATCACAGCACCGTATAATACAGTAATGGAGTAACACAGCACTGTGTAACACAGTAATGGAGTAACACAGCACTGTATTACACAGTGATGGAGCAACACAGCACTGTATAACACAGTCATGGAGTAACACAGCACTGTATAACACAGTAATGGAGTAACACAGCACTGTATAACACAGTAATGGAGTAACACAGCACTGGATAATACAGTAATGGAGCAACACAGCACTGTATAACACAGCAATGGAGCAACACAGCACTGTATAATACAGTCATGGAGTATCACAGCACTGTATAACACAGTAATGGAGTAACACAGCACTGTATAACACAGTAATGGAGTAACACAGCACTGTATAACACAGTAATGGAGTATCACAGCACTGTATAACACAGTAATGGAGTAACACAGCACTGTATAACACAGTAATGGAGTAACACAGCACTGTATAACACAGCAATGGAGCAACACAGCACTGTATAACACAGTCATGGAGTATCACAGCACTGTATAACACAGTAATGGAGTAACACAGCACTGTATAACACAGTCATGGAGTAACACAGCACTGTATAACACAGTAATGGAGTAACACAGCACTGTATAACACAGTAATGGAGTAACACAGCACTGGATAATACAGTAATGGAGCAACACAGCACTGTATAACACAGTAATGGAGTAACACAGCACTGTATAACACAGGAATGGAGTAACACAGCACTGTATAACACAGTAATGGAGTAACACAGCACTGTATAATACAGTAATGGGGAAACACAGCACTGTAGGAACTGTTAGGAACAAAAGGGTTGTAAGGGAAAAAATCGGACCTCTCAGGGACAAAAGTGGGGACTTATGCTTGGAGCCCAAAGAGGTAGGGGAGATCCTAAATGAATACTTTGCGTCGGTATTCACTAAGGAGAGGGATGTGTTGACTGGGAGTGTCTCGGAGGGGAGTGTTGAACCCTTGGAGAAAATCTCCATTACAAAGGAGGAAGTGTTAGGTTTGTTAGAGAGTATAAAGACTGACAAATCCCCAGGGCCTGATGGAATCTATCCAAGGCTGCTCAGGGAGACGAGAGGTGAAATAGTTGGGCCTCTGACGCAAATCTTTGTCTCGTCACTGGACACAGGTGAGGTCCCAGAGGATTGGAGGATAGCCAATGTGGTCCCGTTATTTAAGAAGGGTAGGAAGGATAACCCGGGTAATTATAGGCCGGTGAGCTTGACGTCCGTGGTGGGGAAGTTGTTGGAGAAGATTCTTAAAGATAGGATGTATGCGCATTTAGAAAGGAATAAACTCATTAACGATAGTCAACATGGTTTTGTGAGAGGGAGGTCATGCCTCACGAACCTGGTGGTGTTTTTTGAAGAAGTGACCAAAATGGTTGACGAAGGAAGGGCCGTGGATGTTGTCTATATGGACTTTAGTAAAGCGTTTGACAAAGTCCCTCATGGTAGGCTAGTGAAAAAGGTTGGATCCCATGGGATAAAGGGGGAGGTGGCTAGATGGGTGGAGAACTGGCTTGGTCATAGAAGACAGAGGGTGGTAGTGGAAGGGTCTTTTTCCGGCTGGAGGCCTGTGACTAGTGGTGTACCGCAGGGCTCTGTATTGGGACCTCTGCTGTTTGTGATTTATATAAATGATCTGGAAGAAGGAGTAACTGGGGTGATCAGTAAGTTTGCGGACGACACAAAACTGGCAGGACTTGCAGATAGTGAGGAACATTGTCAGAGGCTACAGAAGGATATAGATAGGCTGGAAATTTGGGCAAGGAAATGGCAGATGGAGTTCAATCCTGATAAATGCGAAGTGATGCATTTTGGTGGGAATAATGTAGGGAGGAGCTACACGATAAATGGAAGAACCATAAAGGGTGTAGAGACGCAGAGGGACCTGGGTGTGCAAGTCCACAGATCTTTGAAGGTGACGTCACAGGTGGAGAAGGTGGTGAAGAAGGCATATGGCATGCTTGCCTTTATAGGACGGGGCATAGAGTATAAAAGTTGGGGTCTGATGTTGCAGATGTATAGAACGTTGGTTCGGCCGCATTTGGAATACTGCGTCCAGTTCTGGTCGCCACACTACCAGAAGGACGTGGAGGCTTTGGAGAGAGTACAGAGGAGGTTTACCAGGATGTTGCCTGGTATGGAGGGGCTTGGTTATGAGGAGAGATTGGGGAAACTGGGGTTGTTCTCCTTGGAAAGACGGAGGATGAGGGGAGACTTAATAGAGGTGTATAAAATTATGAAAGGCATAGATAGGGTGAACGGTGGGAAGCTTTTCCCCGGGTCGGTGGTGACGTTCACGAGGGGTCATAGGTTCAAGGTGAAGGGGGGGAGGTTTAACACAGATATCAGAAGGACATATTTCACACAGAGGGTCGTGGGGGCCTGGAATGTGTTGCCGGGCAAGGTGGTGGAGGCGGACACACTGGGAACGTTTAAGACTTATCTAGACAGCTATATGAACGGAGTGGGAATGGAGGGATACAAAAGAGTGATCTAGTTTGGACCAGGGAGCGGCGCGGGCTAATTGTTCCTGGTTTCTCGTTTCAAGGCTTCATTCTACGATCATCTTGCTGGTGCCAGTACAGAGTGATACTGCGGATAGTTGGGAACCTGTCTCGGGGGCAGGGGATTCATATGGTGTTCGTGGAAGTGGAAATGACTAGGGTTGGGAAGCATTTTCCGATCGGGGCCATTGTGATCTCCTGGACTCGTTTCGATCGCCTCAGGGGGTCGGAGAGGAATTTCCCAGATTTTGTTTTCCCCATATTGGCCCTGGGGTTTTTCACTCTGGGTTTTCGCCTCTCCCTGGAGATCACATGGTCTGGAATGGGGGGGTGGGGGTAAGTTAATAGGTTGTAATGAACAAAGCATCGTAGCTGTGAGGGACAGCCCGGTGGATAGGATATTGGTATGTAGATAGGCTGGAAAATTGGGTGGGGATCCTGGATTCAGGATTCAATCCTGGACTGGGGAGCGGCGCGGGCTTGGAGGGCCGAAGGGCCTGTTCCTGTGCTGTATTGTTCTTTGTTCTTTGTTCTTTGTATAACACAGTAATGGAGCAACACAGCACTGTATAACACAGTAATGGAGTAACACAGCACTGTATAACACAGTAATGGAGTAACACAGCACTGTATAACACAGAAATGGAGTAACACAGCACTGTATAACACAGGAATGGAGTAACACAGCACTGTAAAGCACAGTAATGGAGCAACACAGCACTGTATAACACAGTAATGGAGTAACACAGCACTGTATAACACAGTAATGGAGCAACACAGCACTGTATAACACAGTAATGGAGTAACACAGCACTGTATAATACAGTAATGGAGCAACACAGAACTGTATAACACAGTAATGGAGTAACACAGCACTGTATAACACAGTAATGGAGTAACACAGCATTGTATAACACAGTAATGGAGTAACACAGCACTGTATAATACAGTAATGGAGCAACACAGAACTGTATAACACAGTAATGGAGTAACACAGCACTGTATAACACAGTAATGGAGTAACACAGCAGTGTATAACACAGTAATGGAGCAACACAGCAGTATATAACACAGTAATGGAGCAACACAGCACTGTATAACACAGTAATGGAGTAACACAGCACTGTATAACACAGGAATGGAGTAACACAGCACTGTATAACACAGTAATGGAGTAACACAGCACTGTATAACACAGTAATGGAGTAACACAGCACTGTATAACACAGTAATGGAGCAACACAGCACTGTATAACACAGTAATGGAGTAACACAGCACTGTATAACACAGTAATGGAGTAACACAGCACTGTATAACACAGTAATGGAGTAACACAGCACTGTATAACACAGTAATGGAGTAACACAGCACTGTATAACACAGTAACTGAGTAACACAGCACTGTATAACACAGTAATGGAGTAACACAGCACTGTATAACACAGTAATAGAGTAACACAGCACTGTATAACACAGTGATGGAGTAACACAGCACTGTATAACACAGTGATGGAGTAACACAGCACTGTATAACACAGTAATGGAGTAACACAGCACTGGATAACACAGTAACGGAGGAACACAGCACTGTATAACGCAGTAATGGAGTAACACAGCACTGTATAACACAGTAATGGAGTAACACAGCACTGGATAACACAGTAATGGAGTAACACAGCACTGGATAACACAGTAACGGAGGAACACAGCACTGTATAACGCAGTAATGGAGTAACACAGCACTGTATAACACAACAACGGAGGAACACAGCACTGTATAACGCTGTAATGGAGTAACACAGCACTGTATAACACAGAAATGGAGCAACACAGCACTGTATAACACAGTCATGGAGTAACACAGCACTGTATAACATAGTAATGGAGTTACACAGCAATGCATAACACAGCAACGGAGTAACACAGCACTGGATAACACAGTAACGGAGGAACACAGCACTGTATAACGCAGTAATGGAGTAACGTAGCACTGTATAACACAACAACGGAGGAACGCAGCACTGTATAACGCTGTAATGGAGTAACACAGCACTGTATAACACAGGAATGGAGCAACACAGCACTGTATAACACAGGAATGGAGCAACACAGCACCGTATAACATAGTAATGGAGCAACACAGCACTGTATAATACAGTAATGGAGTAACACAGCACTGTATAACACAGTAATGGAGCAACACAGCACTGTATAATACAGTAATGGAGCAACACAGCACTGTATAACACAGTAATGGAGCAACACAGCACTGTATAACACAGTAATGGAGTAACACAGCACTGTATAATACATTAATGGAGCAACACAGCACTGTATAACACAGTAATGGAGTAACACAGCACTGTACAACACAGTAATGGAGTAACACAGCACTGTATAACACAGTAATGGAGCAACACAGCACTGTATAATACAGTAATAGAGCAACCCAGCACTGTATAACACAGTAATGGAGCAACACAGCACTGTATAACACAGTAATGGAGCAACACAGCACTGTATAACACAGTAATGGAGCAACACAGCACTGTATAACATAGTAATGGAGTAACACAGCACTGTATAACACAGTAATAGAGCAACCCAGCACTGTATAACACAGTAATGGAGCAACACAGCACTGTATAACACAGTAATGGAGTAACACAGCACTGTATAACACAGTCATGGAGCAACACAGCACTGTACAACACAGTAATGGAGTAACACAGCACTGTATAACACAGTAATGGAGCAACACAGCACTGTATAATACAGTAATAGAGCAACCCAGCACTGTATAACACAGTAATGGAGCAACACAGCACTGTATAACACAATAATGGAGTAACACAGCACTGTATAACACAGTCATGGAGTAACACAGCACTGTATAACACAGTAATGGAGTAACACAGCACTGTATAACACAGTCATGGAGTAACACAGCACTGTATAATACAGTAATGGAGTAACACAGCACTGTATAACACAGTAATGGAGTAACACAGCACTGTATAACACAGTAACGGAGGAACATAGCACTGTATAACGCAGTCATGGAGTAACACAGCACTGTATAACACAACAACGGAGGAACACAGCACTGTATAACGCAGTAATGGAGTAACACAACTGTGTATAACACAGTAGCAGAGGAACACAGCACTGTATAACACAGTAATGGAGTAACACAGCACTGTATAACACAGTCATGGAGTAACACAGCACTGTATAACACAGTAATGGAGTAACACAGCACTGTATAACACAGTAATGGAGTAACACAGCACTGGATAATACAGTAATGGAGCAACACAGCAGTATATAACACAGTAATGGAGCAACACAGCACTGTATAACACAGAAATGGAGTAACACAGCACTGTATAACACAGGAATGGAGTAACACAGCACTGTATAACACAGTAATGGAGCAACACAGCACTGTATAACACAGTAATGGAGTAACACAGCACTGTATAACACAGTAATGGAGTAACACAGCACTGTATAACACAGTAATGGAGTAACACAGCACTGTATAACACAGTAATGGAGTAACACCGCACCGTATAACACAGTAATGGAGCAACACAGAACTGTGTAACGCAGTAATGGAGTAACACAGCACTGTATAACACAGTAATGGAGTAACACAGCACTGTATAATACAGTAATGGAGCAACACAGCAGTACATAACACAGTAATGGAGCAACACAGCACTGTATTACACAGTAATGGAGTAACACAGCACTGTATAACACAGGAATGGAGTAACACAGCACTGTATAACACAGTAATGGAGCAACACAGCACTGTATAACACCGTAATGGAGTAACACAGCACTGTATAACACAGTAATGGAGTAACACAGCACTGTATGACACAGTAATGGAGTAACACAGCACTGTATAACACAGTAATAGAGTAACACAGCACTGTATAACACAGTGATGGAGTAACACAGCACTGTACAACACAGTAATGGAGTAACACAGCACTGGATAACACAGTAACGGAGGAACACAGCACTGTATAACGCAGTAATGGAGTAACACAGCACTGTATAACACAACAACGGAGGAACACAGCACTGTATAACGCTGTAGTGGAGTAACACAGCACTGTATAACACAGTAATGGAGCAACACAGCACTGTATAACACAGTCATGGAGTAACACAGCACTGTATAACATAGTAATGGAGTTACACAGCACTGTATAACACAGTAACGGAGTAACACAGCACTGGATAACACAGTAACGGAGGAACACAGCACTGTATAACGCAGTAATGGAGTAACGCAGCACTGTATAACACAACAACGGAGGAACGCAGCACTGTATAACGCTGTAATGGAGTAACACAGCACTGTATAACACAGGAATGGAGCAACACAGCACTGTATAACACAGTAATGGAGTAACACAGCACTGTATAACACAGGAATGGAGCAACACAGCACTGTATAACACAGTCATGGAGTAACACAGCACTGTATAACACAATAATGGAGTAACACAGCACCGTATAACATAGTAATGGAGCAACACAGCACTGTATAATACAGTAATGGAGTAACCCAGCACTGTATAACACAGTAAAGGAGCAACACAGCACTGTATAATACAGTAATGGAGCAACACAGCACTGTATAACACAGTAATGGAGCAACACAGCACTGTATAACACAGTAATGGAGCAACACAGCACTGTATAACGCAGTAATGGAGTAACACAGCTCTGTATAACAGAGTAACGGAGGAACATAGCACTCTATAACGCAGTAACGGAGGAACATAGCACTGTATAACGCAGTAATGGAGTAACACAGCACTGTATAACACAACAACGGAGGAACACAGCACTGTATAACGCAGTAATGGAGCAACACAGCACTGTATAATACAGTAATGGAGTAACACAGCACTGTATAACACAGTAATGGAGTAACACAGCACTGTATAACACAGTAACGGAGGAACATAGCACTGTATAACGCAGTAATGGAGTAACAGAGCACTGTATAACACAACAACGGAGGAACACAGCACTGTATAACGCAGTAATGGAGTAACACAGCTCTGTATAACAGAGTAACGGAGGAACACAGCACTATATAACACAGTAATGGAGTAACACAGCACTGTATAACACAGTAACGGAGGAACACAGCACTGTATAACACAGTAATGGAGCAACACAGCACTGTATAACACAGTAATGGAGTAACACAGCACCGTATAACACAGTAATGGAGCAACATAGCACTGTATAACACAGTAATGGAGTAACACAGCACTGTATAACACAGTAATGGAGCAACACAGAACTGTATAACACAGTAATGGAGCAACACAGCACTGTATAACACAGTAATGGAGTAACACAGCACTGTATAATACAGTAATGGAGCAACACAGCACTGTATAACACAGTAATGGAGCAACACAGCACTGTATAACACAGTAATGGAGTAACACAGCACTGTATAACACAGTAATGGAGCAACACAGCACTGTATAACGCAGTAATGGAGCAACACAGCACTGTATAACACAGGAATGGAGTAACACAGCACTGTATAACACAGTAATGGAGCCACGCAGCACTGTATAACACAGTAATGGAGTAACACAGCACTGTATAACGCAGTAATGGAGTAACACAGCACTGTATAACACAATAATGGAGTAACACAGCACTGTTTAACACAGTGATGGAGTAACACAGCACTGTATAACACAGTAATGGAGTAACACAGCACTGTATAACACAGTATTGGAGTAACACAGCACTGTATAACACAGTAATGGAGTAACACAGCACTGTATAACACAGTAATGGAGTAACACAGCACTGTATAACACAGTAATGGAGTAACACAGCACTGTATAACACAGTATTGGAGTAACACAGCACTGTATAACACAGTAATGGATTAACACAGCACTGTATAACAGAGTAATGGAGTAACACAGCACTGTATAACACACGAATGGAGTAACACAGCACTGTATAACACAGTAATGGAGTAACACAGCACTGTATAACACAGTCATGGAGTAAAACAGCACTGTATAACACAGTAATGGAGTAACACAGCACTGTATAACACAGTCATGGAGTAAAACAGCACTGTATAACACAGTAACGGAGTAACACAGCACTGTATAACACAGTAATGGAGTAACACAGCACTGTATAACACAGTAACGGAGGAACATAGCACTGTATAACGCAGTAATGGAGTAACACAGCACTGTATAACACAACAACGGAGGAACACAGCACTGTATAACGCAGTAATGGAGCAACACAGCACTGTATAATACAGTAATGGAGTAACACAGCACTGTATAACACAGTAATGGAGTAACACAGCACTGTATAACACAGTAACGGAGGAACATAGCACTGTATAACGCAGTAATGGAGTAACACAGCACTGTATAACACAACAACGGAGGAACACAGCACTGTATAACGCAGTAATGGAGTAACACAGCTCTGTATAACAGAGTAACGGAGGAACATAGCACTGTATAACGCAGTAATGGAGTAACACAGCTCTGTATAACAGAGTAACGGAGGAACACAGCACTGTATAACGCAGTAATGGAGTAACACAGCTCTGTATAACAGAGTAACGGAGGAACATAGCACTCTATAACGCAGTAACGGAGGAACATAGCACTGTATAACGCAGTAATGGAGTAACACAGCACTGTATAACACAACAACGGAGGAACACAGCACTGTATAACGCAGTAATGGAGCAACACAGCACTGTATAATACAGTAATGGAGTAACACAGCACTGTATAACACAGTAATGGAGTAACACAGCACTGTATAACACAGTAACGGAGGAACATAGCACTGTATAACGCAGTAATGGAGTAACACAGCACTGTATAACACAACAACGGAGGAACACAGCACTGTATAACGCAGTAATGGAGTAACACAGCTCTGTATAACAGAGTAACGGAGGAACACAGCACTATATAACACAGTAATGGAGTAACACAACACTGTATAACACAGTAACGGAGGAACACAGCACTGTATAACACAGTAATGGAGCAACACAGCACTGTATAACACAGTAATGGAGTAACACAGCACCGTATAACACAGTAATGGAGCAACATAGCACTGTATAACACAGTAATGGAGTAACACAGCACTGTATAACACAGTAATGGAGCAACACAGAACTGTATAACACAGTAATGGAGCAACACAGCACTGTATAACACAGTAATGGAGTAACACAGCACTGTATAATACAGTAATGGAGCAACACAGCACTGTATAACGCAGTAATGGAGCAACACAGCACTGTATAACGCAGTAATGGAGCAACACAGCACTGTATAACACAGGAATGGAGTAACACAGCACTGTATAACACAGTAATGGAGCCACGCAGCACTGTATAACACAGTAATGGAGTAACACAGCACTGTATAACGCAGTAATGGAGTAACACAGCACTGTATAACACAATAATGGAGTAACACAGCACTGTTTAACACAGTGATGGAGTAACACAGCACTGTATAACACAGTAATGGAGTAACACAGCACTGTATAACACAGTATTGGAGTAACACAGCACTGTATAACACAGTAATGGAGTAACACAGCACTGTATAACACAGTAATGGAGTAACACAGCACTGTATAACACAGTAATGGAGTAACACAGCACTGTATAACACAGTATTGGAGTAACACAGCACTGTATAACACAGTAATGGAGTAACACAGCACTGTATAACAGAGTAACGGAGTAGCACAGCACTGTATAACACAGTAACTGAGTAACAGAGCACTGTATAACACAGTACTGGAGTAACACAGCACTGTATAATACAGCAATGGAGTAACACAGCACTGTATAACACAGTAATGGAGTAACACAGCACTGTGTAACACAGTAATGGAGTAACACAGCACTGTATAACACAGTAATGGAGTAACACAGCACTGTAAAGCACAGTGATGGAGTAATACAGCACTGTATAACACAGTAATGGAGTAACACAGCACTGGATAATACAGTAACGGAGGAACACAGCACTGTATAACGCAGTAATAGAGTAACACAGCACTGTATAACACAACAACGGAGGAACACAGCACTGTATAACGCTGTAATGGAGTAACACAGCACTGTATAACACAGTAATGGAGCAACACAGCACTGTATAACACAGTAATGGAGCAACACAGCACTGTATAACACAGTAATGGAGTAACACAGCACTGTATAACACAGTAATGGAGCAACACAGCACTGTATAACACAGTAATGGAGTAACACAGCAGTGTATAACACAGTAATGGAGTAACACAGCACTGTATAATACAGTAATGGAGCAACACAGCACTGTATAACACAGTAATGGAGCAACACAGCACTGTATAACACAGTAATGGAGCAACACAGCACTGTATAACACAGTAATGGAGTAACACAGCACTGTATCACACAGTGATGGAGCAACACAGCACTGTATAACACAGTCATGGAGTAACACAGCACTGTATAACACAGTAATGGAGTAACACAGCACTGTATAACACAGTAATGGAGTAACACAGCACTGTATAACACAGTAACGGAGGAACATAGCACTGTATAACGCAGTCATGGAGTAACACAGCACTGTATAACACAACAACGGAGGAACACAGCACTGTATAACGCAGTAATGGAGTAACACAACTGTGTATAACACAGTAACAGAGGAACACAGCACTGTATAACACAATAATGGAGTATCACAGCACCGTATAATACAGTAATGGAGTAACACAGCACTGTGTAACACAGTAATGGAGTAACACAGCACTGTATTACACAGTGATGGAGCAACACAGCACTGTATAACACAGTCATGGAGTAACACAGCACTGTATAACACAGTAATGGAGTAACACAGCACTGTATAACACAGTAATGGAGTAACACAGCACTGGATAATACAGTAATGGAGCAACACAGCACTGTATAACACAGCAATGGAGCAACACAGCACTGTATAATACAGTCATGGAGTATCACAGCACTGTATAACACAGTAATGGAGTAACACAGCACTGTATAACACAGTAATGGAGTAACACAGCACTGTATAACACAGTAATGGAGTATCACAGCACTGTATAACACAGTAATGGAGTAACACAGCACTGTATAACACAGTAATGGAGTAACACAGCACTGTATAACACAGCAATGGAGCAACACAGCACTGTATAACACAGTCATGGAGTATCACAGCACTGTATAACACAGTAATGGAGTAACACAGCACTGTATAACACAGTCATGGAGTAACACAGCACTGTATAACACAGTAATGGAGTAACACAGCACTGTATAACACAGTAATGGAGTAACACAGCACTGGATAATACAGTAATGGAGCAACACAGCACTGTATAACACAGTAATGGAGTAACACAGCACTGTATAACACAGGAATGGAGTAACACAGCACTGTATAACACAGTAATGGAGTAACACAGCACTGTATAATACAGTAATGGGGAAACACAGCACTGTAGGAACTGTTAGGAACAAAAGGGTTGTAAGGGAAAAAATCGGACCTCTCAGGGACAAAAGTGGGGACTTATGCTTGGAGCCCAAAGAGGTAGGGGAGATCCTAAATGAATACTTTGCGTCGGTATTCACTAAGGAGAGGGATGTGTTGACTGGGAGTGTCTCGGAGGGGAGTGTTGAACCCTTGGAGAAAATCTCCATTACAAAGGAGGAAGTGTTAGGTTTGTTAGAGAGTATAAAGACTGACAAATCCCCAGGGCCTGATGGAATCTATCCAAGGCTGCTCAGGGAGACGAGAGGTGAAATAGTTGGGCCTCTGACGCAAATCTTTGTCTCGTCACTGGACACAGGTGAGGTCCCAGAGGATTGGAGGATAGCCAATGTGGTCCCGTTATTTAAGAAGGGTAGGAAGGATAACCCGGGTAATTATAGGCCGGTGAGCTTGACGTCCGTGGTGGGGAAGTTGTTGGAGAAGATTCTTAAAGATAGGATGTATGCGCATTTAGAAAGGAATAAACTCATTAACGATAGTCAACATGGTTTTGTGAGAGGGAGGTCATGCCTCACGAACCTGGTGGTGTTTTTTGAAGAAGTGACCAAAATGGTTGACGAAGGAAGGGCCGTGGATGTTGTCTATATGGACTTTAGTAAAGCGTTTGACAAAGTCCCTCATGGTAGGCTAGTGAAAAAGGTTGGATCCCATGGGATAAAGGGGGAGGTGGCTAGATGGGTGGAGAACTGGCTTGGTCATAGAAGACAGAGGGTGGTAGTGGAAGGGTCTTTTTCCGGCTGGAGGCCTGTGACTAGTGGTGTACCGCAGGGCTCTGTATTGGGACCTCTGCTGTTTGTGATTTATATAAATGATCTGGAAGAAGGAGTAACTGGGGTGATCAGTAAGTTTGCGGACGACACAAAACTGGCAGGACTTGCAGATAGTGAGGAACATTGTCAGAGGCTACAGAAGGATATAGATAGGCTGGAAATTTGGGCAAGGAAATGGCAGATGGAGTTCAATCCTGATAAATGCGAAGTGATGCATTTTGGTGGGAATAATGTAGGGAGGAGCTACACGATAAATGGAAGAACCATAAAGGGTGTAGAGACGCAGAGGGACCTGGGTGTGCAAGTCCACAGATCTTTGAAGGTGACGTCACAGGTGGAGAAGGTGGTGAAGAAGGCATATGGCATGCTTGCCTTTATAGGACGGGGCATAGAGTATAAAAGTTGGGGTCTGATGTTGCAGATGTATAGAACGTTGGTTCGGCCGCATTTGGAATACTGCGTCCAGTTCTGGTCGCCACACTACCAGAAGGACGTGGAGGCTTTGGAGAGAGTACAGAGGAGGTTTACCAGGATGTTGCCTGGTATGGAGGGGCTTGGTTATGAGGAGAGATTGGGGAAACTGGGGTTGTTCTCCTTGGAAAGACGGAGGATGAGGGGAGACTTAATAGAGGTGTATAAAATTATGAAAGGCATAGATAGGGTGAACGGTGGGAAGCTTTTCCCCGGGTCGGTGGTGACGTTCACGAGGGGTCATAGGTTCAAGGTGAAGGGGGGGAGGTTTAACACAGATATCAGAAGGACATATTTCACACAGAGGGTCGTGGGGGCCTGGAATGTGTTGCCGGGCAAGGTGGTGGAGGCGGACACACTGGGAACGTTTAAGACTTATCTAGACAGCTATATGAACGGAGTGGGAATGGAGGGATACAAAAGAGTGATCTAGTTTGGACCAGGGAGCGGCGCGGGCTAATTGTTCCTGGTTTCTCGTTTCAAGGCTTCATTCTACGATCATCTTGCTGGTGCCAGTACAGAGTGATACTGCGGATAGTTGGGAACCTGTCTCGGGGGCAGGGGATTCATATGGTGTTCGTGGAAGTGGAAATGACTAGGGTTGGGAAGCATTTTCCGATCGGGGCCATTGTGATCTCCTGGACTCGTTTCGATCGCCTCAGGGGGTCGGAGAGGAATTTCCCAGATTTTGTTTTCCCCATATTGGCCCTGGGGTTTTTCACTCTGGGTTTTCGCCTCTCCCTGGAGATCACATGGTCTGGAATGGGGGGGTGGGGGTAAGTTAATAGGTTGTAATGAACAAAGCATCGTAGCTGTGAGGGACAGCCCGGTGGATAGGATATTGGTATGTAGATAGGCTGGAAAATTGGGTGGGGATCCTGGATTCAGGATTCAATCCTGGACTGGGGAGCGGCGCGGGCTTGGAGGGCCGAAGGGCCTGTTCCTGTGCTGTATTGTTCTTTGTTCTTTGTTCTTTGTATAACACAGTAATGGAGCAACACAGCACTGTATAACACAGTAATGGAGTAACACAGCACTGTATAACACAGTAATGGAGTAACACAGCACTGTATAACACAGAAATGGAGTAACACAGCACTGTATAACACAGGAATGGAGTAACACAGCACTGTAAAGCACAGTAATGGAGCAACACAGCACTGTATAACACAGTAATGGAGTAACACAGCACTGTATAACACAGTAATGGAGCAACACAGCACTGTATAACACAGTAATGGAGTAACACAGCACTGTATAATACAGTAATGGAGCAACACAGAACTGTATAACACAGTAATGGAGTAACACAGCACTGTATAACACAGTAATGGAGTAACACAGCATTGTATAACACAGTAATGGAGTAACACAGCACTGTATAATACAGTAATGGAGCAACACAGAACTGTATAACACAGTAATGGAGTAACACAGCACTGTATAACACAGTAATGGAGTAACACAGCAGTGTATAACACAGTAATGGAGCAACACAGCAGTATATAACACAGTAATGGAGCAACACAGCACTGTATAACACAGTAATGGAGTAACACAGCACTGTATAACACAGGAATGGAGTAACACAGCACTGTATAACACAGTAATGGAGTAACACAGCACTGTATAACACAGTAATGGAGTAACACAGCACTGTATAACACAGTAATGGAGCAACACAGCACTGTATAACACAGTAATGGAGTAACACAGCACTGTATAACACAGTAATGGAGTAACACAGCACTGTATAACACAGTAATGGAGTAACACAGCACTGTATAACACAGTAATGGAGTAACACAGCACTGTATAACACAGTAACTGAGTAACACAGCACTGTATAACACAGTAATGGAGTAACACAGCACTGTATAACACAGTAATAGAGTAACACAGCACTGTATAACACAGTGATGGAGTAACACAGCACTGTATAACACAGTGATGGAGTAACACAGCACTGTATAACACAGTAATGGAGTAACACAGCACTGGATAACACAGTAACGGAGGAACACAGCACTGTATAACGCAGTAATGGAGTAACACAGCACTGTATAACACAGTAATGGAGTAACACAGCACTGGATAACACAGTAATGGAGTAACACAGCACTGGATAACACAGTAACGGAGGAACACAGCACTGTATAACGCAGTAATGGAGTAACACAGCACTGTATAACACAACAACGGAGGAACACAGCACTGTATAACGCTGTAATGGAGTAACACAGCACTGTATAACACAGAAATGGAGCAACACAGCACTGTATAACACAGTCATGGAGTAACACAGCACTGTATAACATAGTAATGGAGTTACACAGCAATGCATAACACAGCAACGGAGTAACACAGCACTGGATAACACAGTAACGGAGGAACACAGCACTGTATAACGCAGTAATGGAGTAACGTAGCACTGTATAACACAACAACGGAGGAACGCAGCACTGTATAACGCTGTAATGGAGTAACACAGCACTGTATAACACAGGAATGGAGCAACACAGCACTGTATAACACAGGAATGGAGCAACACAGCACCGTATAACATAGTAATGGAGCAACACAGCACTGTATAATACAGTAATGGAGTAACACAGCACTGTATAACACAGTAATGGAGCAACACAGCACTGTATAATACAGTAATGGAGCAACACAGCACTGTATAACACAGTAATGGAGCAACACAGCACTGTATAACACAGTAATGGAGTAACACAGCACTGTATAATACATTAATGGAGCAACACAGCACTGTATAACACAGTAATGGAGTAACACAGCACTGTACAACACAGTAATGGAGTAACACAGCACTGTATAACACAGTAATGGAGCAACACAGCACTGTATAATACAGTAATAGAGCAACCCAGCACTGTATAACACAGTAATGGAGCAACACAGCACTGTATAACACAGTAATGGAGCAACACAGCACTGTATAACACAGTAATGGAGCAACACAGCACTGTATAACACAGTAATGGAGTAACACAGCACTGTATAACACAGTAATAGAGCAACCCAGCACTGTATAACACAGTAATGGAGCAACACAGCACTGTATAACACAGTAATGGAGTAACACAGCACTGTATAACACAGTCATGGAGCAACACAGCACTGTACAACACAGTAATGGAGTAACACAGCACTGTATAACACAGTAATGGAGCAACACAGCACTGTATAATACAGTAATAGAGCAACCCAGCACTGTATAACACAGTAATGGAGCAACACAGCACTGTATAACACAATAATGGAGTAACACAGCACTGTATAACACAGTCATGGAGTAACACAGCACTGTATAACACAGTAATGGAGTAACACAGCACTGTATAACACAGTCATGGAGTAACACAGCACTGTATAATACAGTAATGGAGTAACACAGCACTGTATAACACAGTAATGGAGTAACACAGCACTGTATAACACAGTAACGGAGGAACATAGCACTGTATAACGCAGTCATGGAGTAACACAGCACTGTATAACACAACAACGGAGGAACACAGCACTGTATAACGCAGTAATGGAGTAACACAACTGTGTATAACACAGTAGCAGAGGAACACAGCACTGTATAACACAGTAATGGAGTAACACAGCACTGTATAACACAGTCATGGAGTAACACAGCACTGTATAACACAGTAATGGAGTAACACAGCACTGTATAACACAGTAATGGAGTAACACAGCACTGGATAATACAGTAATGGAGCAACACAGCAGTATATAACACAGTAATGGAGCAACACAGCACTGTATAACACAGAAATGGAGTAACACAGCACTGTATAACACAGGAATGGAGTAACACAGCACTGTATAACACAGTAATGGAGCAACACAGCACTGTATAACACAGTAATGGAGTAACACAGCACTGTATAACACAGTAATGGAGTAACACAGCACTGTATAACACAGTAATGGAGTAACACAGCACTGTATAACACAGTAATGGAGTAACACCGCACCGTATAACACAGTAATGGAGCAACACAGAACTGTGTAACGCAGTAATGGAGTAACACAGCACTGTATAACACAGTAATGGAGTAACACAGCACTGTATAATACAGTAATGGAGCAACACAGCAGTACATAACACAGTAATGGAGCAACACAGCACTGTATTACACAGTAATGGAGTAACACAGCACTGTATAACACAGGAATGGAGTAACACAGCACTGTATAACACAGTAATGGAGCAACACAGCACTGTATAACACCGTAATGGAGTAACACAGCACTGTATAACACAGTAATGGAGTAACACAGCACTGTATGACACAGTAATGGAGTAACACAGCACTGTATAACACAGTAATAAGAGTAACACAGCACTGTATAACACAGTGATGGAGTAACACAGCACTGTACAACACAGTAATGGAGTAACACAGCACTGGATAACACAGTAACGGAGGAACACAGCACTGTATAACGCAGTAATGGAGTAACACAGCACTGTATAACACAACAACGGAGGAACACAGCACTGTATAACGCTGTAGTGGAGTAACACAGCACTGTATAACACAGTAATGGAGCAACACAGCACTGTATAACACAGTCATGGAGTAACACAGCACTGTATAACATAGTAATGGAGTTACACAGCACTGTATAACACAGTAACGGAGTAACACAGCACTGGATAACACAGTAACGGAGGAACACAGCACTGTATAACGCAGTAATGGAGTAACGCAGCACTGTATAACACAACAACGGAGGAACGCAGCACTGTATAACGCTGTAATGGAGTAACACAGCACTGTATAACACAGGAATGGAGCAACACAGCACTGTATAACACAGTAATGGAGTAACACAGCACTGTATAACACAGGAATGGAGCAACACAGCACTGTATAACACAGTCATGGAGTAACACAGCACTGTATAACACAATAATGGAGTAACACAGCACCGTATAACATAGTAATGGAGCAACACAGCACTGTATAATACAGTAATGGAGTAACCCAGCACTGTATAACACAGTAATGGAGCAACACAGCACTGTATAATACAGTAATGGAGCAACACAGCACTGTATAACACAGTAATGGAGCAACACAGCACTGTATAACACAGTAATGGAGTAACACAGCACTGTATAATACAGTAATGGAGCAACACAGCACTGTATAACACAGTAATGGAGTAACACAGCACTGTATAACACAGTAATGGAGTAACACAGCACTGTATAACACAGTAATGGAGTAACATAGCAGTGTATAACACAGTAATGGAGCAACACAGCACTGTATAACACAGTAATGGAGTAACACAGCACTGTATAATACAGTAATGGAGTAACACAGCACTGTATAATACAGTAATGGAGCAACACAGCACTGTATAACACCGGAATGGAGTAACACAGCACTGTATAACACAGTAATGGAGTAACGCAGCACTGTATAACACAGTATTGGAGTAACACAGCACTGTATAACACAGGAATGGAGTAACACAGCACTGTATAACACAGTAATGGAGCAAATTAGCACTGTATAACACAGTAATGGAGTAACACAGCAGTGTATAACACAGTAATGGAGTAACACAGCACTGTATAACACAGTAATGGAGCAACACAGCACTGTATAACACAGTAATGGAGTAACGCAGCACTGTATAACACAGTATTGGAGTAACACAGCACTGTATAACACAGGAATGGAGTAACACAGCACTGTATAACACAGTAATGGAGCAAATTAGCACTGTATAACACAGTAATGGAGTAACACAGCAGTGTATAACACAGCATTGGAGTAACACAGCACTGTATAACACAGTAATGGAGTAACACAGCACTGTATAACACAGTAATGGAGTAACACAGCACTGTATAACACAATAATGGAGTAACACAGCACTGTATAACACAGTAATGGAGTAACACAGCACTGTATAATACAGTAATGGAGTAACACAGCACTGTATAACACAGTAATGGAGTAACACAGCAGTGTATAACACAGTAATGGAGTAACACAGCACTGTATAACACAGCATTGGAGTAACACAGCACTGTATAACACAGTAATGGAGTAACACAGCACTGTATAACACAGTAATGGAGTAACACAGCACTGTATAACACAGTAATGGAGTAACACAGCACTGTATAACACAGTAATGGAGCAACACAGCACTGTATAACACAGTAATGGAGCAACACAGCACTGTATAATACAGTAATGGAGCAACACAGCACTGTATAACACAGTAATGGAGTAACACAGCACTGTATAACACAGTAATGGAGTAACACAGCACTGTATAACACAGTAATAGAGTAACACAGCACTGTATAATACAGTAATGGAGCAACACAGCACTGTATAACACAGTAATGGAGCAACACAGCACTGTATAATACAGTAATGGAGCAACACAGCACTGTATAACACAGTAATGGAGCAACACAGCACAGTATAATACAGTAATGGAGCAACACAGCACTGTATAACACCGGAATGGAGTAACACAGCACTGTATAACACAGTAATGGAGTAACATAGCACTGTATAACACAGTAATGGAGCAACACAGCACTGTATAATACAGTAATGGAGCAACACAGCACTGTATAACACCGGAATGGAGTAACACAGCACTGTATAACACAGTAATGGAGTAACGCAGCACTGTATAACACAGTATTGGAGTAACACAGCACTGTATAACACAGGAATGGAGTAACACAGCACTGTATAACACAGTAATGGAGCAACATAGCACTGTATAACACAGTAATGGAGTAACACAGCACTGTATAACACAGTAATGGAGTAACACAGCACTGTATAACACAGCATTGGAGTAACACAGCACTGTATAACACAGTAATGGAGTAACACAGCACTGTATAACACAGTAATGGAGTAACACAGCACTGTATAACACAGTAATGGAGCAACACAGCACTGTATAATACAGTAATGGAGTAACACAGCACTGTATAACACAGTAATGGAGTAACACAGCACTGTATAATACAGTAACGGAGTAACACAGCACTGTATAACACAGTAATGGAGTAACACAGCACTGTATAACACAGTAATGGAGTAACACAGCACTGTATAACACAGTAACGGAGTAACACAGCAGTGTATAACACAGTAATGGAGTAACACAGCACTGTATAACACAGTAATGGAGTAACACAGCACAGTATAACACAGTAATGGAGCAACACAGCACAGTATAACACAGTAATGGAGCAACACAGCACAGTATAACACAGTAATGGAGCAACACAGCACTGTATAACACAGTAATGGAGTAACACAGCACTGTATAATACAGTAATGGAGTAACACAGCACTGTATAACACAGTAATGGAGTAACACAGCACTGTATAATACAGTAATGGAGCAACACAGCACTGTATAACACAGTAATGGAGCAACACAGCACTGTATAATACAGTAATGGAGCAACACAGCACTGTATAACACAGTAATGGAGCAACACAGCACTGTATAACACAGTAATGGAGTAACACAGCACTGTATAATACAGTAATGGAGCAACACAGCTCGGTATAACACAGTAATGGAGTAACACAGCACTGTATAACACAGTAATGGAGTAACACAGCACTGTATAACACAGTAACGGAGTAACACAGCAGTGTATAACACAGTAATGGAGTAACACAGCACTGTATAATACAGTAACGGAGTAACACAGCACTGTATAACACAGTAATGGAGTAACACAGCACTGTATAACACAGTAATGGAGTAACACAGCACTGTATAACACAGTAATGGAGTAACACAGCACTGTATAATACAGTAACGGAGTAACACAGCACTGTATAACACAGTAATGGAGTAACACAGCACTGTATAACACAGTAATGGAGTAACACAGCACTGTATAACACAGTAACGGAGTAACACAGCAGTGTATAACACAGTAATGGAGTAACACAGCACCGTATAATACAGTAATGGAGTAACACAGCACAGTATAACACAGTAATGGAGCAACACAGCACAGTATAACACAGTAATGGAGCAACACAGCACTGTATAACACAGTAATGGAGCAACACAGCACTGTATAACACAGGAATGGAGTAACACAGCACTGTATAACACAGGAATGGAGTAACACAGCACTGTATAACACAGTAATGGAGTAACACAGCACTGTATAACACAGGAATGGAGTAACACAGCACTGTATAACACAGGAATGGAGTAACACAGCACTGTATAACACAGGAATGGAGTAACACAGCACTGTATAACACAGTAATGGAGTAACACAGCACTGTATAACACAGTAATGGAGTAACGCAGCACTGTATAACACAGTATTGGAGTAACACAGCACTGTATAACACAGTAATGGAGTAACACAGCAGTGTATAACACAGCATTGGAGTAACACAGCACTGTATAACACAGTAATGGAGTAACACAGCACTGTATAACACAGTAATGGAGTAACACAGCACTGTATAACACAGTAATGGAGTAACACAGCACTGTATAACACAGTAATGGAGTAACACAGCACTGTATAATACAGTAATGGAGTAACACAGCACTGTATAACACAGTAATGGAGTAACACAGCAGTGTATAACACAGTAATGGAGTAACACAGCACTGTATAACATAGCATTGGAGTAACACAGCACTGTATAACACAGTAATGGAGTAACACAGCACTGTATAACACAGTAATGGAGTAACACAGCACTGTATAACACAGTAATGGAGTAACACAGCACTGTATAACACAGTAATGGAGCAACACAGCACTGTATAACACAGTAATGGAGCAACACAGCACTGTATAATACAGTAATGGAGCAACACAGCACTGTATAACACAGTAATGGAGTAACACAGCACTGTATAACACAGTAATGGAGTAACACAGCACTGTATAACACAGTAATAGAGTAACACAGCACTGAATAATACAGTAATGGAGCAACACAGCACTGTATAACACAGTAATGGAGCAACACAGCACTGTATAATACAGTAATGGAGCAACACAGCACTGTATAACACAGTAATGGAGCAACACAGCACAGTATAATACAGTAATGGAGCAACACAGCACTGTATAACACCGGAATGGAGTAACACAGCACTGTATAACACAGTAATGGAGTAACATAGCACTGTATAACACAGTAATGGAGCAACACAGCACTGTATAATACAGTAATGGAGCAACACAGCACTGTATAACACCGGAATGGAGTAACACAGCACTGTATAACACAGTAATGGAGTAACGCAGCACTGTATAACACAGTATTGGAGTAACACAGCACTGTATAACACAGGAATGGAGTAACACAGCACTGTATAACACAGTAATGGAGCAACATAGCACTGTATAACACAGTAATGGAGTAACACAGCACTGTATAACACAGTAATGGAGTAACACAGCACTGTATAACACAGCATTGGAGTAACACAGCACTGTATAACACAGTAATGGAGTAACACAGCACTGTATAATACAGTAACGGAGTAACACAGCACTGTATAACACAGTAATGGAGCAACACAGCACAGTATAATACAGTAATGGAGCAACACAGCACTGTATAACACCGGAATGGAGTAACACAGCACTGTATAACACAGTAATGGAGTAACATAGCACTGTATAACACAGTAATGGAGCAACACAGCACTGTATAATACAGTAATGGAGCAACACAGCACTGTATAACACCGGAATGGAGTAACACAGCACTGTATAACACAGTAATGGAGTAACGCAGCACTGTATAACACAGTATTGGAGTAACACAGCACTGTATAACACAGGAATGGAGTAACACAGCACTGTATAACACAGTAATGGAGCAACATAGCACTGTATAACACAGTAATGGAGTAACACAGCACTGTATAACACAGTAATGGAGTAACACAGCACTGTATAACACAGCATTGGAGTAACACAGCACTGTATAACACAGTAATGGAGTAACACAGCACTGTATAACACAGTAATGGAGTAACACAGCACTGTATAACACAGTAATGGAGCAACACAGCACTGTATAATACAGTAATGGAGTAACACAGCACTGTATAACACAGTAATGGAGTAACACAGCACTGTATAATACAGTAACGGAGTAACACAGCACTGTATAACACAGTAATGGAGTAACACAGCACTGTATAACACAGTAATGGAGTAACACAGCACTGTATAACACAGTAACGGAGTAACACAGCAGTGTATAACACAGTAATGGAGTAACACAGCACTGTATAACACAGTAATGGAGTAACACAGCACAGTATAACACAGTAATGGAGCAACACAGCACAGTATAACACAGTAATGGAGCAACACAGCACAGTATAACACAGTAATGGAGCAACACAGCACTGTATAACACAGTAATGGAGTAACACAGCACTGTATAATACAGTAATGGAGTAACACAGCACTGTATAACACAGAAATGGAGTAACACAGCACTGTATAATACAGTAATGGAGCAACACAGCACTGTATAACACAGTAATGGAGCAACACAGCACTGTATAATACAGTAATGGAGCAACACAGCACTGTATAACACAGTAATGGAGCAACACAGCACTGTATAACACAGTAATGGAGTAACACAGCACTGTATAATACAGTAATGGAGCAACACAGCTCTGTATAACACAGTAATGGAGTAACACAGCACTGTATAACACAGTAATGGAGTAACACAGCACTGTATAACACAGTAACGGAGTAACACAGCAGTGTATAACACAGTAATGGAGTAACACAGCACTGTATAATACAGTAACGGAGTAACACAGCACTGTATAACACAGTAATGGAGTAACACAGCACTGTATAACACAGTAATGGAGTAACACAGCACTGTATAACACAGTAATGGAGTAACACAGCACTGTATAATACAGTAACGGAGTAACACAGCACTGTATAACACAGTAATGGAGTAACACAGCACTGTATAACACAGTAATGGAGTAACACAGCACTGTATAACACAGTAACGGAGTAACACAGCAGTGTATAACACAGTAATGGAGTAACACAGCACCGTATAATACAGTAATGGAGTAACACAGCACAGTATAACACAGTAATGGAGCAACACAGCACAGTATAACACAGTAATGGAGCAACACAGCACTGTATAACACAGTAATGGAGTAACACAGCACTGTATAACACAGTAATGGAGTAACACAGCACTGTATAACACAGTAATGGAGTAACACAGCACTGTATAATACAGTAATGGAGCAACACAGCACTGTATAACACAGTAATGGAGCAACACAGCACTGTATAATACAGTAATGGAGCAACACAGCACAGTATAACACAGTAATGGAGTAACACAGCACTGTATAACACAGTAATGGAGCAACACAGCACTGTATAATACAGTAATGGAGCAACACAGCACTGTATAACACAGTAATGGAGCAACACAGCACTGTATAATACAGTAATGGAGCAACACAGCACTGTATAATACAGTAATGGAGCAACACAGCACTGTATAATACAGTAATGGAGCAACACAGCTCTGTATAACACAGTCATGGAGTAACACAGCACTGTATAACACAATAATGGAGTAACACAGCACTGTATAACACAGTAATGGAGCAACACAGCACTGTATAATACAGTAATGGAGCAACACAGCACTGTATAACACAGTAATGGAGCAACACAGCACTGTATAATACAGTAATGGAGCAACACAGCACTGTATAATACAGTAATGGAGCAACACAGCACTGTATAATACAGTAATGGAGCAACACAGCACTGTATAACACAGTAATGGAGCAACACAGCACTGTATAATACAGAAATGGAGCAACACAGCACTGTATAACACAGTAATGGAGTAACACAGCACTGTATAATACAGTAATGGAGCAACACAGCTCTGTATAACACAGTAATGGAGTAACACAGCACTGTATAACACAGTAATGGAGGAACACAGCACTGTATAACGCTGTAATGGAGGAACACAGCACTGTATAACGCTGTAATGGAGTAACACAGCACTGTATAACACAGTCATGGAGTAACACAGCACTGTATAACACAATAATGGAGCAACACAGCACTGTATAATACAGTAATGGAGCAACACAGCACTGTATAATACAGTAATGGAGCAACACAGCACTGTATAACACAGTAATGGAGTAACACAGCACTGTATAACACAGTAATGGAGTAACACAGCACTGTATAATACAGTAATGGAGTAACACAGCACTGTATAACACAGTAATGGAGTAACACAGCACTGTATAATACAGTAATGGAGTAACACAGCACTGTATAACACAGTAATGGAGCAACACAGCACTGTATAATACAGTAATGGAGTAACACAGCACTGTATAACACAGTAATGGAGCAACACAGCACTGTATAACACAGTAATGGAGCAACACAGCACTGTATAATACAGTGATGGAGTAACACAGCAATGTGTAATACAGTAATGGAGTAACACAGCACTGTATAATACAGTAACGGAGCAACACAGCACTGTATAACACAGTAATGGAGCAACACAGCACTGTATAACACAGTAATGGAGCAACACAGCACTGTATAACACAGTAACGGAGCAACACAGCACTGTATAACACAGTAATGGAGCAACACAGCACTGTATAACACAGTGATGGAGCAACACAGAACTGTATAACACAGTAATGGAGCAACACAGAACTGTATAACACAGTAATGGAGTAACACAGCACTGTATAACACAGTGATGGAGCAACACAGCACTGTATAACACAGTAATGGAGCAACACAGCACTGTATAACACAGTAATGGAGTAACACAGCACTGTATAACACAGTAATGGAGCAACACAGCACTGTATAACACAGTAACGGAGGAACACAGCACTGTATAACACAGTAATGGAGCAACACAGCACTGTATAACACAGTGATGGAGCAACACAGAACTGTATAACACAGTCATGGAGTAACACAGCACTGTATAACACAGTAATGGAGTAACACAGCACTGTATAACACAGTGATGGAGTAACACAGCACTGTATAACACAGTAATGGAGCAACACAGCACTGTATAACACAGTAATGGAGTAACACAGCACTGTATAACACAGTAATGGAGTAACACAGCACTGTATAACACAGTAATGGAGCAACACAGCACTGTATAACACAGTGATGGAGCAACACAGAACTGTATAACACAACAACGGAGGAACACAGCACTGTATAACACAGTAATGGAGTAACACAGAACTGTATAACACAGTAATGGAGCAACACAGAACTGTATAACACAGTAATGGAGTAACACAGCACTGTATAACACAGTAATGGAGCAACACAGAACTGTATAACACAGTAATGGAGTAACACAGCACTGTATAACACAGTAATGGAGTAACACAGCACTGTATAACACAGTAATGGAGCAACACAGAACTGTATAACACAGTAATGGAGTAACACAGCACTGTATAACACAGTAATGGAGTAACACAGCACTGTATAACACAGTAATGGAGCAACACAGAACTGTATAACACAGTAATGGAGTAACACAGCACTGTATAACACAGTAATGGAGTAACACAGCACTGTATAACACAGTAATGGAGTAACACAGCACCGTATAACACAGTAATGGAGCAACACAGCACTGTATAACACAGTAATGGAGTAACACAGCACTGTATAACACAGTAATGGAGTAACACAGCACTGTATAACACAGTGATGGAGTAACACAGCACTGTATAACACAGTAATGGAGTAACACAGCACTGTATAACACAGGAATGGAGTAACACAGCACTGTATAACACAGTGATGGAGTAACACAGCAGTGTATAACACAGTAATGGAGTAACACAGCAGTGTATAACACAGTAATGGAGTAACACAGAACTGTATAACACAGTAATGGAGTAACACAGCACTGTATAACACAGTGATGGAGTAACACAGCACTGTATAACACAGTGATGGAGTAACACAGCACTGTATAACACAGTAATGGAGTAACACAGCACTGTATAACACAGTAATGGAGTAACACAGCACTGTATAACACAGTAATGGAGTAACACAGCAGTGTATAACACAGTAATGGAGTAACACAGCAGTGTATAACACAGTAATGGAGTAACACAGCACTGTATAACACAGTAATGGAGTAACACAGCACTGTATAATACAGTAATGGAGTAACACAGCAGTGTATAACACAGTAATGGAGTAACACACCACTGTATAACACAGTAATGGAGTAACACAGCACTGTATAATACAGTAATGGAGTAACACAGCACTGTATAACACAGTAATGGAGTAACACAGCACTGTATAACACAGTAATGGAGTAACACAGCACTGTATAACACAGTAATGGAGTAACACAGCACTGTATAACACAGTAATGGAGTAACACAGCACTGTATAATACAGTAATGGAGTAACACAGCACTGTATAATACAGTAATGGTGCAACACAGCACTGTATAACACAGTAATGGAGTAACACAGCACTGTATAACACAGTAATGGAGTAACACAGCACTGTATAACACAGTAATGGAGTAACACAGCACTGTATAACACAGTAATGGAGTAACACAGCACTGTATAACACAGTAATGGAGTAACACAGCACTGTATAACACAGTAATGGAGTAACACAGCACTGTATAACACAGTAATGGAGTAACACAGCACTGTATAACACAGTAATGGAGTAACACAGCACTGTATAACACAGTAATGGAGTAACACAGCACTGTATAACACAGGAATGGAGTAACACAGCACTGTATAACACAGTAATGGAGTAACACAGCACTGTATAACACAGTAATGGAGTAACACAGCACTGTATAACACAGTAATGGAGCAACACAGCACTGTATAACACAGTAATGGAGTAACACAGCACTGTATAACACAATAATGGAGTAACACAGCACTGTATAACACAGTAATGGAGTAACACAGCACTGTATAACACAATAATGGAGTAACACAGCACTGTATAACACAGTAATGGAGTAACACAGCACTGTATAACACAGTAATGGAGTAACACAGCACTGTATAACACAGTAATGGAGTAACACAGCACTGTATAACACAGTAATGGAGTAACACAGCACTGTATAATACAGTAATGGAGTAACACAGCACTGTATAACACAGTAATGGAGTAACACAGCACTGTTTAACACAGTGATGGAGTAACACAGCACTGTATAACACAGTCATGGAGTAACACAGCACTGTATAACACAGTAATGGAGTAACACAGCACTGTATAACACAGTAATGGAGTAACACAGCACTGTATAACACAGTAATGGAGTAACACAGCACTGTATAACACAATAATGGAGTAACACAGCACTGTATAACACAGTAATGGAGTAACACAGCACTGTATAACACAGTAATGGAGTAACACAGCACTGTATAACACAGTAATGGAGTAACACAGCACTGTATAACACAGTAATGGAGTAACACAGCACTGTATAACACAGTAATGGAGTAACACAGCACTGTATAACACAGTAATGGAGTAACACAGCACTGTATAACACAGTAATGGAGTAACACAGCACTGTATAACACAGTAATGGAGTAACACAGCACTGTATAACACAGTAATGGAGTAACACAGCACTGTATAACACAGTAATGGAGTAACACAGCACTGTATAACACAGTAATGGAGTAACACAGCACTGTATAACACAGTAATGGAGTAACACAGCACTGTATAACACAGTAATGGAGTAACACAGCACTGTATAACATAGTAATGGAGTAACACAGCACTGTATAACACAGTAATGGAGTAACACAGCACTGTAAAACACAGTAATGGAGTAACACAGCACTGTATAACACAATAATGGAGTAACACAGCACTGTAAAACACAGTAATGGAGCAACACAGCACCGTATAACACAGTAATGGAGTAACACAGCACTGTATAACACAATAATGGAGTAACACAGCACTGTATAACACAGTAATGGAGTAACACAGCACTGTATAACGCAGTAATGGAGTAACACAGCATTATATAACACAGTAATGGAGCAACACAGCACTGTATAACACAATAATGGAGTAACACAGCACTGTATAACACAATAATGGAGTAACACAGCACTGTATAACACAGTAGTAGAGTAACACAGCACTATATAACACAGTAATAGAGTAACACAGCACTGTATAACACAGCAATGGAGTAACACAGCACTGTATAACACAGTACTTGAGTCACACAGCACTGTATAACACAGTAATGGAGTAACACAGCGCTGTTTAACACAGTAACTGAGTAACACAGCACTGTATAACTCAGTGATGGAGTAACACAGCACTGGATAACAGAGTAACGGAGTAGCACAGCACTGTATAACACAGTAATGGAGTAACACAGCACTGTATAATACATTAACGGAGTAACACAGCACTGTATAACACAGTCATGGAGTAACACAGCACTGTATAATACATTAACGGAGTAACACAGCACTGTATAACACAGTAATGGAGTAACACAGCACTGTATAACACAGTACTTGAGTCACACAGCACTGTATAACACAGTAATGGAGTAACACAGCACTGTTTAACACAGTAACTGAGTAACACAGCACTGTATAACTCAGTGATGGAGTAACACAGCACTGGATAACAGAGTAACGGAGTAGCACAGCACTGTATAACACAGTAATGGAGTAACACAGCACTGTATAACACAGTAATGGAGTAACACAGCACTGTATAACACATTAACTGAGTAACACAGCACTGTATAACTCAGTGATGGAGTAACACAGCACTGTTTAACACAGTAATGGAGTAACACAGCACTGTATAACACAGTAGTGGAGTAACACAGTACTGTATAACAGAGTAACGGAGTAACACAGCACTGTGTAACACAGTAATGGAGTAACACAGCACTGTATAACACAGTAATGGAGTAACACAGCACTGTATAACACAGTAATGGAGTAACACAGCACTGTATAACACAGTAATGGAGTAACACAGCACTGTATAACACAGTAATGGAGCAACACAGCTCTGTATAACACAGTAATGGAGTAACACAGCACTGTATAACACAGTAATGGAGTAACACAGCACTGTATAACACAACAACGGAGGAACACAGCACTGTATAACGCTGTAATGGAGTAACACAGCACTGTATAACACAGTAATGGAGCAACACAGCACTGTATAACACAGTCATGGAGTAACACAGCACTGTATAACACAATAATGGAGCAACACAGCACTGTATAATACAGTAATGGAGCAACACAGCACTGTATAACACAGTAATGGAGCAACACAGCACTGTATAACACAGTAATGGAGTAACACAGCACTGTATAACACAGTAATGGAGCAACACAGCACTGTATAACACAGTAATGGAGTAACACAGCACTGTATAATACAGTAATGGAGTAACACAGCAGTGTATAACACAGTAATGGAGCAACACAGCACTGTATAATACAGTAATGGAGCAACACAGCACTGTATAACACAGTAATGGAGCAACACAGCACTGTATAACACAGTAATGGAGCAACACAGCACTGTATAACACAGTATTGGAGTAACACAGCACTGTATAACACAGTAATGGAGTAACACAGCACTGTATAATACAGTAATGGAGTAACACAGCAGTGTATAACACAGTAATGGAGCAACACAGCACTGTATAACACAGTAATGGAGCAACATAGCACTGTATAACACAGTAATGGAGTAACACAGCACTGTATAACACAGTCATGGAGTAACACAGCACCGTATAACACAGTAATGGAGTAACACAGCACTGTATAACACAGTAATGGAGTAACACAGCACTGTATAACACAGTCATGGAGTAACACAGCACTGTATAACCCAGTAATGGAGTAACACAGCACTGTATAACACAGTAATGGAGTAACACAGCACTGTATAACACAGTAATGGAGTAACACAGCACTGTATAACACAGTCATGGAGTAACACAGCACCGTATAACACAGTAATGGAGTAACACAGCACTGTATAACACAGTAATGGAGTAACACAGCACTGTATAATACAGTAATGGAGTAACACAGCACTGTATAACACAGTAATGGAGTAACACAGCACTGTATAACACAGTAATGGAGTAACACAGCACTGTATAACACAGTAACGGAGGAACATAGCACTGTATAACGCAGTAATGGAGTAACACAGCACTGTATAACACAGTAATGGAGTAACACAGCACTGTATAACACAGTAATGGAGTAACACAGCACTGTATAACACAGTAACGGAGGAACATAGCACTGTATAACGCAGTAATGGAGTAACACAGCACTGTATAACACAGTAATGGAGTAACACAGCACTGTATAACACAGTAATGGAGTAACACAGCACTGTATAACACAGTAATGGAGTAACACAGCACTGTATAACACAGTAATGGAGTAACACAGCACTGTATAACACAGTCATGGAGTAACACAGCACCGTATAACACAGTAATGGAGTAACACAGCACTGTATAACACAGTAATGGAGTAACACAGCACTGTATAATACAGTAATGGAGTAACACAGCACTGTATAACACAGTAATGGAGTAACACAGCACTGTATAACACAGTAATGGAGTAACACAGCACTGTATAACACAGTAATGGAGTAACACAGCACTGTATAACACAGTAATGGAGTAACACAGCACTGTATAACACAGTAACGGAGGAACATAGCACTGTATAACGCAGTAATGGAGTAACACAGCACTGTATAACACAACAACGGAGGAACACAGCACTGTATAACGCAGTATTGGAGTAACACAGCTCTGTATAACACAGTAACGGAGGAACACAGCACTATATAACACAGTAATGGAGTAACACAGCACTGTATAACACAGTGATGGAGCAACACAGCACTGTATAACACAGTAATGGAGTAACACAGCACTGTATAATACAGTAATGGAGTAACACAGCACTGTATAACACAGTAATGGAGTAACACAGCACTGTATAATACAGTAATGGAGTAACACAGCACTGTATAACACAGTAATGGAGCAACACAGCACTGTATAACACAGTAATGGAGTAACACAGCACTGTATAACACAGAAATGGAGTAACACAGCACTGTATAACACAGTAATGGAGTAACACAGCACTGTATAATACAGTAATGGAGTAACACAGCACTGTATAACACAGTAATGGAGTAACACAGCACTGTATAACACAGTAATGGAGTAACACAGCACTGTATAATACAGTAATGGAGTAACACAGCACTGTATAACACAGTAATGGAGTAACACAGCACTGTATAACACAGTAATGGAGCAACACAGCACTGTATAACACAGTAATGGAGTAACACAGCACTGTATAACACAGTAATGGAGTAACACAGCACTGTATAACACAGTAATGGAGCAACACAGCACTGTATAACACAGTAATGGAGTAACACAGCACTGTATAACACAGTAATGGAGTAACACAGCACTGTATAACACAGTAATGGAGCAACACAGAACTGTATAACACAGTAATGGAGTAACACAGCACTGTATAACACAGTGATGGAGTAACACAGCACTGTATAACACAGTAATGGAGTAACACAGCAGTGTATAACACAGTAATGGAGTAACACAGCACTGTATAACACAGTAATGGAGCAACACAGAACTGTATAACACAGTAATGGAGTAACACAGCACTGTATAACACAGTAATGGAGTAACACAGCACTGTATAATACAGTAATGGAGTAACACAGCACTGTATAACACAGTAATGGAGTAACACAGCACTGTATAACACAGTAATGGAGTAACACAGCACTGTATAACACAGTAATGGAGTAACACAGCACTGTATAATACAGTAATGGTGCAACACAGCACTGTATAACACAGTAATGGAGTAACACAGCACTGTATAACACAGTAATGGAGTAACACAGCACTGTATAACACAGTAATGGAGTAACACAGCACTGTATAATACAGTAATGGTGCAACACAGCACTGTATAACACAGTAATGGAGTAACACAGCACTGTATAATACAGTAATGGAGTAACACAGCACTGTATAACACAGTAATGGAGTAACACAGCACTGTATAATACAGTAATGGAGTAACACAGCACTGTATAACACAGTAATGGTGCAACACAGCACTGTATAACACAGTAATGGAGTAACACAGCACTGTATAACACAGTAATGGAGTAACACAGCACTGTATAACACAGTAATGGAGTAACACAGCACTGTATAACACAGTAATGGAGTAACACAGCACTGTATAATACAGTAATGGTGCAACACAGCACTGTATAACACAGTAATGGAGTAACACAGCACTGTATAACACAGTAATGGAGTAACACAGCACTGTATAACACAGTAATGGAGTAACACAGCACTGTATAACACAGTAATGGAGTAACACAGCACTGTATAACACAGTAATGGAGTAACACAGCACTGTATAACACAGTAATGGAGTAACACAGCACTGTATAACACAGTAATGGAGTAACACAGCACTGTATAACACAGTAATGGAGTAACACAGCACTGTATAACACAGTAATGGAGTAACACAGCACTGTATAACACAGGAATGGAGTAACACAGCACTGTATAACACAGTAATGGAGTAACACAGCACTGTATAACACAGTAATGGAGTAACACAGCACTGTATAACACAGTAATGGAGCAACACAGCACTGTATAACACAGTAATGGAGTAACACAGCACTGTATAACACAATAATGGAGTAACACAGCACTGTATAACACAGTAATGGAGTAACACAGCACTGTATAACACAATAATGGAGTAACACAGCACTGTATAACACAGTAATGGAGTAACACAGCACTGTATAACACAGTAATGGAGTAACACAGCACTGTATAACACAGTAATGGAGTAACACAGCACTGTATAACACAGTAATGGAGTAACACAGCACTGTATAATACAGTAATGGAGTAACACAGCACTGTATAACACAGTAATGGAGTAACACAGCACTGTTTAACACAGTGATGGAGTAACACAGCACTGTATAACACAGTCATGGAGTAACACAGCACTGTATAACACAGTAATGGAGTAACACAGCACTGTATAACACAGTAATGGAGTAACACAGCACTGTATAACACAGTAATGGAGTAACACAGCACTGTATAACACAATAATGGAGTAACACAGCACTGTATAACACAGTAATGGAGTAACACAGCACTGTATAACACAGTAATGGAGTAACACAGCACTGTATAACACAGTAATGGAGTAACACAGCACTGTATAACACAGTAATGGAGTAACACAGCACTGTATAACACAGTAATGGAGTAACACAGCACTGTATAACACAGTAATGGAGTAACACAGCACTGTATAACACAGTAATGGAGTAACACAGCACTGTATAACACAGTAATGGAGTAACACAGCACTGTATAACACAGTAATGGAGTAACACAGCACTGTATAACACAGTAATGGAGTAACACAGCACTGTATAACACAGTAATGGAGTAACACAGCACTGTATAACACAGTAATGGAGTAACACAGCACTGTATAACACAGTAATGGAGTAACACAGCACTGTATAACATAGTAATGGAGTAACACAGCACTGTATAACACAGTAATGGAGTAACACAGCACTGTAAAACACAGTAATGGAGTAACACAGCACTGTATAACACAATAATGGAGTAACACAGCACTGTAAAACACAGTAATGGAGCAACACAGCACCGTATAACACAGTAATGGAGTAACACAGCACTGTATAACACAATAATGGAGTAACACAGCACTGTATAACACAGTAATGGAGTAACACAGCACTGTATAACGCAGTAATGGAGTAACACAGCATTATATAACACAGTAATGGAGCAACACAGCACTGTATAACACAATAATGGAGTAACACAGCACTGTATAACACAATAATGGAGTAACACAGCACTGTATAACACAGTAGTAGAGTAACACAGCACTATATAACACAGTAATAGAGTAACACAGCACTGTATAACACAGCAATGGAGTAACACAGCACTGTATAACACAGTACTTGAGTCACACAGCACTGTATAACACAGTAATGGAGTAACACAGCGCTGTTTAACACAGTAACTGAGTAACACAGCACTGTATAACTCAGTGATGGAGTAACACAGCACTGGATAACAGAGTAACGGAGTAGCACAGCACTGTATAACACAGTAATGGAGTAACACAGCACTGTATAATACATTAACGGAGTAACACAGCACTGTATAACACAGTCATGGAGTAACACAGCACTGTATAATACATTAACGGAGTAACACAGCACTGTATAACACAGTAATGGAGTAACACAGCACTGTATAACACAGTACTTGAGTCACACAGCACTGTATAACACAGTAATGGAGTAACACAGCACTGTTTAACACAGTAACTGAGTAACACAGCACTGTATAACTCAGTGATGGAGTAACACAGCACTGGATAACAGAGTAACGGAGTAGCACAGCACTGTATAACACAGTAATGGAGTAACACAGCACTGTATAACACAGTAATGGAGTAACACAGCACTGTATAACACATTAACTGAGTAACACAGCACTGTATAACACATTAACTGAGTAACACAGCACTGTATAACTCAGTGATGGAGTAACACAGCACTGTTTAACACAGTAATGGAGTAACACAGCACTGTATAACACAGTAGTGGAGTAACACAGTACTGTATAACAGAGTAACGGAGTAACACAGCACTGTGTAACACAGTAATGGAGTAACACAGCACTGTATAACACAGTAATGGAGTAACACAGCACTGTATAACACAGTAATGGAGTAACACAGCACTGTATAACACAGTAATGGAGTAACACAGCACTGTATAACACAGTAATGGAGTAACACAGCACTGTGTAACACAGTAATGGAGTAACACAGTAACATACTTACCCTAATTAGGCCATGCTTTTCCAAATGCATGTAAATTCTATCCCTAAGAATCCTCTCCAATAACTTCTCAGCCACTGATGTGAGACTCACCAGTCTATAATTTCTTGGATTATCCCTATTTCCTTAAAGGTTTAATTGGAGTGGATTTCTTGAAATGTGTACAGGAGAACCTTTTAGCCCAATGTGTAGCAGGCTCAACAAGGGAAGAAGCTGTGCTGGTCCTGATTCTGGGGAATGAATCTAGACAGGTGGTTGAAAGCCCTGAATTGATGACACAAAGTGAAGTGAATATAATAATTATTATAAAGAGACATTGTTAGATTAACTGAGTGGGTAAAACCAATTACAGACAGATTTTAATGTGGGCATCTTCCATTCTGGATCTGAGAAGATAAATCAGGAGCTGGAATACAAAGAGTCAGGAAATATGTTACAGTTATATCAAATCCGGTTCAGGAGTATGGTGTTGAATTGTGAACATGGCACATCAGGAAGAATATACAGGCCTTGGAGTCAATGTAGTACAAATTCAACAAACTGATACCAAAGGGTTAAATTTTCAGGGAAGGTTAACAGAGAACTTTTTTCATAAAATTCCACCCATAGTCGAAGTGCCGAATGAGCATGAAAACAGGAAGGAATCACGCTGTTGTTTTGGGCGAGCTCCCAGTTGCAATTGTACGGCACTTGGGTCAAAAGAAGAGCTCGGATGCGATTCTTGCCAGTAGGAGGTGGGAGGGAGCTTAACCCACTGGGGAAGCCGGCTGCTGAGCTCCTGGAGCGCCATTGTACAGGTGCCCCAATCTCCCAGTGTACTGGGGGTTCTGCTGTCACCCCGCGCCCCCCCCGGCCCCCAACCCCAAACACCGGACATTGGGACCAGCCACCAATAGATCTCTGTGCTGGGCTCCCCCACCCCCCTCCGGACATCACCCCCCCCCCTCCCCCCCAGATATTGCCTCTCCTCTCCGATCGCTGCCTTTACGGAGTTCCCCCCAGCACCCAATCGCCACCCCTATAGAGTTCCACCTACCACCCCATTGCCACCTCTTCCGAGCTCCCCCCACCTTTCGATCGCCGCCACCACAGAGTTCCATCCGAGCCCCTGACATATCCTCCTGATCACTGCCACTGCACAGTTCCCCCACCTCCTGATCGCCACGCCCACTGATCACCACCCCCACCGTAAAGTTCTCCCTTCTCCCCCGTCACAGCTCAACCCCTTTTCTGGCCCCACCCCCTCATGCCCCATCCCCTTGGCACTACCCCAGTAGTGCCAGGATGCCTAGTGGGCAGTGCCAAGTAGTGCCCAAGGGGCACTACCTGGCCCTGCCCCGACCATGATGTGGAGATGCCGGCGTTGGACTGGGGTAAACACAGTAAGAAGTCTATCAACACCAGGTTAAAGTCCAACAGGTTTATTTGGTAGCAAATGTTATGATGCGATTAGGCAAGAATTAGGGAGCATAAGATGGGAACAGAAACTGTCAGGGAAAGGCACAAATGAAAAGTGGAGCTTGTTCAAGGAACAAATACTGCGTGTCCTTGATAGGTATGTCCCTGTCAGGCAGGGTGGAAATGGTCAAGTGAGGGAACCATGGTTCACAAAAGAGGTTGAATGTTTTGTCAAGAGGAAGAAGGAAGCGTATGTAAGGATGAGAAAACAAGGTTCAGTTGGGTCCATTGAGGGTTACAAGTTAGCAAGGAATGAGCTGAACAAAGGGCTTAGGAGAGCGAGGAGGGGGCATGAGAAGTCCTTGGCGGGTCGGATCAAGGAAAACCCAAGGCTTTTTACTCTTATGTGAGAAATAAAAGAATGACCAGGGTGAAGTTAGGGCCAGTCAAGGACAGTAGTGGGAACTTGTGCATGGAGTCAGAAGAGATAGGAGAGGCGATGAATGAATACTTTTCTTCAGTGTTCACCAAGGAGAGGGGCCATGTTTTTGAGGATGAGAATGGGATACAGGCTGATAGGCTGGAGGAGGCAGATGTTCTGAGGGAAGATGAAAAACCTGAAGGTCGATAAGTCCCCTGGGCCAGATGAGATATATCCTAGGATTCTTTGGATGGCAAGGGATGAGATAGCAGAGTCTTTGGATTTGATCTTTGGGTCCTCACTGTCCACGGGGATAGTGCCAGAGGACTGGAGAGTGGCGAATGTTGTTCCTCTGTTCAAGAAAGGAAATAGGAATGACCCTGGTAATTATAGGCCAGTTAGTCTTACTTCGGTGGTTGGTAAGTTAATGGAAAAGATCCTGAGGGATAGGATTTGCGACCATTTAGAAAGATGCAGCTTAATCTGGGATAGTCAACACAGATTCGTGAAGGGTAAGTCTTGCCTCACAAATTTGATTGAATTTTTTGAGGAGGTAACTAAGTGCGTCGATGAAGGTAGAGCAGTTGATGTCATGTCCATGGATTTTAGTAAGGTGTTTGATAAGGTCCCCCATGGTCGGCTCATGAAGAAAGTAAGGAGGTGTGGGATAGAGGGAAATTTGGCCAATTGGATAAGTAACTGGCTATCTCATAGAAAGAGTTTTAACAACTCCAGGTTAAAGTCCAACAGGTTTATTTGGCAGCAAATGCCATTAGCTTTCGGAGGGCTGCTCCTTCGTCAGATGGAGTGGATATCTGCTCTCAAACAGAGCATACAGAAACAAAAAATCAAGTTACAGAATACTGATTAGAATGCGAATCTCTACAGCCAACCAGGTCTTAAAGATACAGACAATGTGAGTGGAGGGAGCATTAGGCACAGGTTAAAGAGATGTGTATTGTCTCCAGACAGGACAGCCTGCAAGTCCAGGAGGCAAGCTGTGGGGGTTACCGATAGTGTGACATAAACCCAAGATCCCGGTTTAGGCCGTCCTCATGTGTGCAGAACTTGGCTATCAGTTTCTGCTCAGCGGCTCTGCGCTGTCGTGTGTCGTGAAGGCTGCCTTGGAGAACGCTTACCCGAAGATCAAGCTGAATGCCCGTGACTGCTGAAGTGCTCCCCAACAGGAAGAGAACAGTCTTGCCTGGTGATTGTCGAGCGGTGTTCATTCATCCATTGTCGTAGCATCTGCATGGTTTCCCCAATGTACCATGCCTCGGGACATCCTTTCCAGCAGCGTATCAGGTAGACAATGTTGGCCGAGTTGCAAGAGTAGGTACCATGTACCTGGTGGATGGTGTTCCCACGTGAGATGATGGCATCCGTGTGGATGATCCAGCATGTCTTGCAGAGGTTGCTGTGGCAGGGTTGTGTGGTGTTGTGGTCACTGTTCTCCTGAAGGCTGGGTAGTTTGCTGCGGACAATGGTCTGTTTGAGGTTGTGCGGTTGTTTGAAGGCAAGAAGTGGGGTGTGGGGATGAGGACACATGAGGACGGCCTAACCCGGGATCTTGGGTTCATGTCACAATATCGGTAACCCCCACAGCTTGCCTCCTGGACTTGCAGAATCTCACTGGCTGTCCTGTCTGGAAACAATACACATTTCTTTAAACTGTGCCGAATGCTCCCTCCACTCACATTGTCTGTATCTTTAAGACCTGATTAGCTGTAAAGATTCGCATTCTAATCAGTATTCTGTAACTTGATGTTTTGTCTCTGTATGCCCTGTTTGAGAGCAGATATCCACTCCATCCGACGAAGGAGCAGTGCTCCGAAAGCTAATGGCATTTGCTGCCAAATAAACCTGTTGGACTTTAACCTGGTGTTGTTAAAATTCTTACTGTGTTCACCCCTGTCCAACGCCGGCATCTCCACATCATATCTCACAGAAGACAGAGGGTGGTGGTGGATGGAAAATTTTCAGACTGGAGACCAGTTACCAGCAGTGTACCACAGGGATCAGTGCTGGGTCCTCTGCCATTTGTGATTTTAATAAATATCTCGGAGGAGGGGGCTGAAGGGTGGGTCAGTAAATTTGCTGATGACACCAAGATTGGTGGAGTAGTGGATGAGGTGGATGGCTGTTGTAGGCTGCAAAGAGACATTGATAGGATGCAGAGGTGGGCCGAAAAATGGCAGATGGAGTTTAACCCTGATAAGTGCGAGGTGATTCATTTTGGTAGGACAAATTTGAATGCGGATTACAGGGTCAAAGGTAGGGTTCTGAGGAATGTGGAGGAACAGAGAGATCTTGGGGTTCATATCCACAGATCTCTGAAGGTTGCCACTCAAGTGGATAGAGCCGTGAAGAAGGCCTATAGTGTGTTCGCGTTTATTAACAGGGGGTTTGAGTTTAAGAGCTGTGGGGTTATGCTGCAACTGTACAGGACCTTGGTGAGACCACGTTTGGAATATTGTGTGCAGTTCTGGTCACCTCACTATAAGAAGGATGTGGAAGCACTGGAAAGAGTGCAGAGGAGATTTACCAGGACGCTGCCTGGTTTGGAGGGTAGGTCTTATGAGGAAAGGTTGAGGGAGCTAGGGCTTTTCTCTTTCGAGCGGAGGAGGTTGAGAGGTGACTTAATAGAGGTTTATAAGATGATAAGGGGGATAGATAGAGTGGACGTTCAGAGACTATTTCCTCGGGTGAATGTAGCTGTTACTAGGGGGCATAACTATAATGTTCATGGTGGGAGATATAGGAGGGATGTCCGAGGTAGGTTCTTTACTCAGAGAGTGGTTGGGGTGTGGAATGGACTGCCTGCTGTGATAGTGGAGTCGGACACTTTAGGAACTTTCAAGCAGTTATTGGATAGGCACATGGAGCACACCAGGATGATAGGGAGTGGGATAGCTTGATCTTGGTTTCGGAAAAGGTTTGGCACAACATCGAGGGCCGAAGGGCCTGTTCTGTGCTGTACTGTTCTGTGTTCAAAAGCCACTAGCTTTCAGAACAGGCTGTGCCAAAAGCTAGTGGCTTTTGCTACCAAATAAATCTGTTGGACTTTAACCTGGTGTTGTTAGACTTCTTACTGTGCCTGCCCTGACCACCCCAGGGGTTTCAATGGCCTCTGGTCCCACCAGTGAGGCCATCACATCTGGTCTCCACTGGTACAGACCATACGTGAATCTCATTGGTGAGGACCAGGACTGGTGAGTGGGTAAGTCCAAGTGAGTCCTGACGATAGCGTCTGGGAATCATTGGCGTTTTGCCTGATTGTGCCGTCAAATCAAATCGCAAGAGGTGAGAAACCAGCCGCGATCCTGATTTTCCGCCTCTCGGTCTATCTTACTGGCTCACCTTGCCGACTGACTGGCAGGACAAGCCGGTAGGGCCGCGGCCTATGGGTGGGATTTTTCGCTCGCCCAAGTGGTGGGAAACATTGCAGTTTGTACCCCGTTTCTCATTCGAATTATGATGGACTATTACAGATTCTCAGCACCTACTTTGCCATTACTCTCCATAGCTGATGCTGAATGGACAGTATCTCCATATAGTCCAAACCGCGGCATCTTGTGACCCACCACACCTGCCACCACCATCCCAGAATGAACACCTATAAGGAGACAAAGAGCAAGTCAATGGAATGGGCATCCTGCCAACCATTCCCAACATCAACAATCATTCCCAACATTCCCAACAAGGAGAGGAGCCATGTTTTTGAGGATGAGAGTGTGATACAGACTGATAGGCTGGAGGAGGTAGATGTTCTGAGGGAAGATGTATTAGCAATTTTGAAAAACCTGAGGGTCGATAAGTTTCCTGGGCCAGATGGGATATATCCTAGGATTCTTTGGGAGGCAAGGGATGAGATTGCAGAGCCTTTGGATTTGATCTTTGGATCCTCACTGTCCACGGGGATAGTGCCAGAGGACTGGAGAGTGGCGAATGTTGTTCCTCTGTTCAAGAAAGGAAATAGGAATGACCCTGGTAATTATAGGCCGGTTAGTCTTACTTCGGTGGTCGGTAAGTAAATGGAAAAGGTCCTGAGGGATAGGATTTATGACCATTTGGAAAGATGCAGCTTAATCCGGGATAGTCAACACAGATTCGTGAAGGGTAAGTCTTGCCTAACAAATTTGATGGAATTCTTTGAGGAGGTAACTAAGTGTGTAGATGAAGGTAGAGCAGTTGATGTTGTATACATGGATTTTAGTAAGGCGTTTGATAAGGTTCCCCATGGTCGGCTCATGAAGAAAGTAAGGAGGTGTGGGATAGAGGGAAATTTGGCCAATTGGATAAGTAACTGGTTATCTCATAGAAGACAGAGGGTGGTGGTGGATGGAAAATTTTCAGACTGGAGACCAGTTACCAGCGGTGTACCACAGGGATCAGTGCTGGGTCCTCTACTATTTGTGATTTTTATCAATGACTTGGAGGAGGGGGCTGAAGGGTGGATCAGTAAATTTGCTGATGACACCAAGATTGGTGGAGTAGTGGATGAGGTGGATGGCTGTTGTAGGCTGCAAAGAGACATTGAAAGGATGCAGAGCTGGGCTGAAAAATGGCAGATGGAGTTTAACACTGATAAGTGCGAGGTGATTCATTTTGGGAGGACAAATTTGAATGCGGATTACAGGGTCAAAGGTAGGGTTCTGAAGACTGTGGAGGAACAGAGAGATCTTGGGGTTCATATTCACAGATCTCTGAAGGTTGCCACTCAAGTGGATAGAGCCATGAAGAAGGCCTGTAGTGTGTTAGCGTTTATTAACAGGAGGTTTGAGTTTAAGAGCTGTGGGGTTATGCTGCAACTGTACAGGACCTTGGTGAGACCACATTTGGAATATTGAGTGCAGTTCTGGTCACCTCACTATAAGAAGGATGTGGAAGCATTGGAGAGAGTGTAAAGGAGATTTACCAGGATGCTGCCTGGTTTGGAGGGTAGGTCTTATGAGGAAAGGTTGAGGGAGCTAGAGCTTTTCTCTTTCGAGCGGAGGAGGTTGAGAGGCGACTTAATAGACATTTATAAGATGATAAGGGGGATAGATAGAGTGGACGTTCAGAGACTATTTCCTCGGGTGGATGTAGCTGTTACTAGGGGGCATAACTATAATGTTCATGGAGGGAGATATAGGAGGGATGTCTGAGGTAGGTTCTTTACTCAGAGAGTGGTTGGGGTGTGGAATGGACTGCCTGCTGTGATAGTGGAGTCAGACACTTTAGGAACTTTCAAGCGGTTATTGGATCGGCACATGGAGCATACCAGAATGATAGGGAGTGGGAGAGCTTGATCTTGGTTTCGGACAAAGCTCGGCACAACATGGAGGGCCGAAGGGCCTGTACTGTGCTGTACTGTTCTATGTTCTATCCTGCCAATCATTCCCAACATCCCAATATTCATTCCCAACATTCTGCCAATCATTCCCAACATCCCAACAATCATTCTCAACATCCCAACAAACATTCCCAACATCCTGCCAATCATCCTCAACATTCCCACAAATCATCCCCAACATTCCCGCCAAACATTCCCAAAACTCCTGCTAATCATTCCCAATGCTCCCACCAATCATTCTCAATGTTCTTGCCAATCATTCCCAATAGCACAGCGGTTACAAGTGGTGTACCTCAGGGATCTGTTTTGGGGCCACTGCTGTTTGTAATATTTATTAATGATCTGGATGAGGGTATAGTTGGGTGGATTAGCAAATTTGCTGATGACACCAAAGTCGGTGGTGTGGTAGACAGTGAGGAAGGGTGTCGTAGTTTGCAGGAAGACTTAGACAGGTTGCAAAGTTGGGCCGAGAGGTGGCGGATGGAGTTTAATGCGGAGAAGTGTGAGGTAATTCACTTTGGTAGGAATAACAGATGTGTTGAGTATAGGGCTAACGGGAGGACTTTGAATAGTGTGGAGGAGCAGAGGGATCTAGGTGTATGTGTGCATAGATCCCTGAAAGTTGGGAATCAAGTAGATAAGGTTGTTAAGAAGGCATATGGTGTCTTGGCGTTTATTGGTAGGGGGATTGAATTTAGGAGTCGTAGCGTTATGTTGCAACTGTACACAACTCTGGTGCGGCCGCACTTGGAGTACTGTGTGCAGTTCTGGTCCCCACATTACAGGAAGGATGTGGAGGCTTTGGAGAGGGTGCAGAGGAGGTTTACCAGGATGTTGCCTGGTATGGAGGGGAGATCCTATGAGGAGAGGCTGAGGGATTTGGGATTGTTTTCGCTGGAAAGGCGGCGGCTAAGAGGGGATCTTATTGAAACATATAAGATGATTAGAGGTTTAGATAGGGTGGATAGTGATAGCCTTTTTCCTCTGATGGAGAAATCCAGCACGAGGGGGCATGGCTTTAAATTGAGGGGGGGTAGTTATAGAACCGATGTCAGGGGTAGGTTCTTTACCCAGAGGGTGGTGAGGGATTGGAATGCCCTGCCAGCATCAGTAGTAAATGCGCCTAGTTTGGGGGCGTTTAAGAGATCCGTAGATAGGTTCATGGACGAAAAGAAATTGGTTTAGGTTGGAGGGTCACAGTTTTTTTTTTAACTGGTCGGTGCAACATCGTGGGCCGAAGGGCCTGTTCTGCGCTGTAATGTTCTATGTTCTATGTTCTAATGCTCCCACCAATCATTCTCACTGCACCCACCAATCATTCTCACTGCTCCCACCAATCATTCTCACTGCTCCCACCAATCATTCTCACTGCTCCCACCAATCATTCTCACTGCTCCCACCAATCATTCTCACTGCTCCCACCAATCATTCTCACTGCTCCCACCAATCATTCTCACTGCTCCCACCAATCATTCTCACTGCTCCCACCAATCATTCTCACTGCTCCCACCAATCATTCTCACTGCTCCCACCAATCATTCTCACTGCTCCCACCAATCATTCTCACTGCTCCCTCCAATCATTCTCACTGCTCCCACCAATCATTCTCACTACTCCCACAAATCATTCTCATTGCTCCCACCAATCATTTCCAACACTCCACCAGTTCCGACTGAGTCACAACAACCAACCTTGGGATCTGGGCGTGCAGGTCCATAGTCCCTGACAGTGGCAACACAGGTGGCCATGGTGATTATGAAAGCACTTGGCACATCATAACATTCAGGGTTATCGGCCAAGATGGGGTTAGGTGGGAATTAGATGGGATTAGGTGGGAATTCAGGTATTTCTATTGTGTTGGTGGGGATTTAATGGGCCAAAGGGCCTCTTCTGCACTGTATGATTCTATAATGATTTGGCCTGCTTGCCTTCATCAGCAGGGGCATTGAGGACAAGAGTTGGCAAATCATGTTGCAGCTATATAAAACCTTGGTTGGGTTTCATTTGGAGTATCATGTGCAGTTCTGCTCACCACACTACCAGAAGGACGTGGAAGCTTTGGAGAGAGTGCAAAGAAGGTTGACCAGGATGTTGCCTGGTCTCGAGGGTGTTGACTATGAGGACTATGAGGGCAGCACGGTAGCACAGTGGTTAGCACTGCTGCTTCACAGCTCCAGGGACCTGGGTTCGATTCCCGGCTTGGGTCACTGTCTGTGTGGAGTTTGCACATTCTCCTCATGTCTGCGTGGGTTTCCTCCGGGTGCTCCGGTTTCCTCCCACAGTCCAAAGATGTGCGGGTTAGGTTGATTGGCCATGATAAAATTGCCCCTTAGTGTCCTGAGGTGCGTAGGTTAGAGGGATTAGTGGGTAAATATGTAGGGATATGGGGGTAGGGCCCGGGTGGGATTGTGGTCGGTACAGACTCGATGGGCCGAATGGCCTCTTTCTGTACTGTAGGGATTCTATGATTTATATTCTATGAGAGGTTGAAAAAACTAGGAATTTTTTCACTGGAAAAACAGAGGCTGAGGGGAGACCTGATAGAGGTCTGCAAAATTATGAGAGGCATAGACAGGGTGGATAGTCAGGGATTTGTTTCCAGGGTGGAAGTGTCAATTACAAAGGGGCACAGGGGGCACACAGGGGTGGCACAGTGGTTAGCACTGTTGCCTCACAGCGCCAGGGACCTGGGTTCGATTCCCGGCTTGGGTCACTGTCTGTGTGGAGTTTGCACATTCACCCCGTGTCTGCGTGGATTTGTTCCAGGTTCCTCCCACAGTCCAAAGATATGTGGGTTAGGTTGATTGGCCATACTAAATTGTCCCTTAATGTTCCGGGATGTGTAGGTTAGAGGGATTAGCGAGGTAAATGTGTGGGGTTGTGGGGATAGAGCCTGGGGAGGGATTGTGGTCGGTGCAGACTCAATGGGCCGAATGGCCTCCTTCTGCACTGTAGGGTTTCTATGATTTCAAGATGAGAGGAGGAAGTTTAAGGGAGATTTGCACAGAAAGTTCATCACGCAGCGAGTGGTGAGTGCTGGGAATGCGCCTCCAGAGGAGGTGGTGGAAGCAGGCACATTGTCAACATTTAAGAGACATCTGGATGGGTACATGATTAGGGAGGAAATGGAGGAATACGGACCGAATAAGGGCAGAAGGTTTTTTTTTAGTTTAGTTAGGGCATCATGATTGGCACAGGCTTGGAGGGCCGAAGGACTTGTTCCTGTGCTGTACTTTTCTTTGTTTTTTGTGTTTTCCAATGCAGGGACAGACTCACCAACACGGATTTGGATATTACTCCCAGTGGATGGATCTTTCAGGTGGTCAATAGATCGTACCATGTCCAGAGCCATGTCACAGATGTTGTGCGCGTGATATTTGGTTTTCTCCGGAACTCCTGCAACCACCATATAGGCATCTCCGATAGTCTCTACCTGTACACATTGGATTATAAAATGAGCATAAAGCCGAAACCGTTCCCTCCCCCTTCCTGCTGTCAGCTGTTAGAATATCAGAAATCGGAGCTTGTGCTTAAATTGTATAACACACAATTAGGCAACAGAAAGAAATTCACACCACAGCAAAAATGCAAATGGGAGAAATCTGCATTTGGACTGGGAGAGTTCAATAAGTCACTATAGAGGGGGTAGAATTTCTGGAGTGCATACAGGATGGTTTTTTTGGACCAATACGTTGAGCAACCAACAAGCTAACAGGCCATCTCGGACTGGGTATTGTGCAATGAGAAATCTGGCAATCTAGTTGTGAGAGAACCCTTGTGAACAAGTGACCATAGTATGATAGAATTCTTTGTCAAGGTGGATAGTGATGTAGTTGATTCTGAGACTAGAGTCCTGAATCGCAATAAAGGTAACTATGATGGTATGAGACATGATGGACTGGGAACATTACCGAAAGGAAGGGGAGTGGTCAGGCAATGGTCAGCACAGCAACAAGTCCTTCTAGCATTTAAGGAATGAATAGGTGAATTCCGAAATTTGTTCATTCCTATTTGGGTCAAGAGTGCTCAGGGAACTGTGGCCAAACCTTGACTTCCAAGGGGAATTAGACATAGTATTAGATTCAAAGAAGAAGCATACAAATGGGCAAGAAAAAGCAATAGACCTGAGTCTATTGAGCAGTTCAGAGCAGTTTAAAATTCAGCAAAGGAGGACCAAATGATTGATTAAGAAAAGGAAAATAGAGTATAAAAGTAAGCTAGCGGGAAACATAAAAACCAACTGCAAAAATTCCTATAGGTACATGAAGAGAAAAAGATTGACAAAAATGAATTTAGGTCCATTACAGTCAGAAACAGGGGAATTCATAACGGGGAACAAATAAATGGCTGAGGAACTACTTTGCTTCTGTCTTCACAAAGGAAAACATGAATAATGTAGCAGATGTGCGGGTTAGGTGGATTGGCCATGCTAAATTGCCCCTTAGTGTCAGGGAGACTAGCAAGGGTAAATGCCTGGGGTTATGGGGATAGGGCCTGGGTGGGATTGTTGTCGGTGCAGACTCGATGGGCTGAATGGCCTCCTTCTGCACTGTAGGATTCTATGATTCTATGTTCTGAGAGAAACAAGCTTCAGTGAGAAGCTGAAGGAGACCAGTATTAGTAGAGATATGGTTTTGGGGAGATTGATGGGAAATTGATCATTGATAGTCCAAAGATGTGCGGGTAGGTTGATTGGCCATGCTAAAATTGCCCCTTAGTGTCCTGAGATGCGTAGGTTAGAGGGATTAGTGGGTAAAATATGTAGGGATATGGGGGTAGGGCCTGGGTGGGATTGTGGTCGGTGCAGACTCGATGGGCCGAATGGCCTCTTTCTGTACTGTAGGGTTTCTATGATTAAATTCTATGATTAAATAGATCTCCAGAGTCTGATATAATCTTCATCCCAGAGTACTTAAAGAAGTGACCCTGGAAATAGTAGATTTATTGTTGGTGATTTTCCAAAATTCTTTGGACTTGGACTGGTTCCTACAGATTGGAGGGTAGCTAATGTAAGCTGGCTATTCAAAAAGGGAGATGGAGAGAAAACAGGGAACTATAGACCAGTGAGCCTAACATCAGTACTGGGGAAGTTGCTGAAGTCCATCATCAAGGATTTCATAATTCAGCATTTGGAAGGCAGTGGTAAAATCAGCATGGATTTACAAAGGGGAAATCATGCTTGACAAATTTATTGGAATTCTTTGAGGGTGTAACTAGTAGAGTTGACCAAGGAAAACCAATGGAGGTGGTTTATTTAGACTTTCAAAGGCTTTCCACAAGATCTCACATTGCAGACTATTATGTAAAGTTAAAGCACATGGTACGTGGGTAGTGTCTTGGGATGGATAGAAAGCTCGTTAGCAGATAGGAAGCAAAGAGTTGGTCTTTTTCCGATTGGCAGGCAGTGAGTAGTAGGATATATTAAAGATTTGGAAGAGGGAACTAAATGTATTATCTCCAAATTTCTAGGATTTTTTTCACAGGAAAGATGGGGGCTGAGGGGAAACCTAATAGAGGTCTACAAAATTATGAGAGGCATAGACAGGGTGGATAGTCAGAGGTTTTTTCCCAGGGTGGAAGTGTCAATTACAAGGGGGCACAAGTTTAAAGGGGGATAGTTTAAGCGAGATGTGTGGGGAAAGTTTTTCACGCAGAGTGGTGGGTGCCTGGAATGCACTGTCAGAGGAGGTGGTGGAAGCAGGTACATTAGCAACATTTAAGAGGCATCTGGATGGGTACATGAATAGAAAGGGAATAGAGGGATACGGACCAAGTCAGGGCAGAAAGTTTTTATTTAGTTTAGTTAGGGCATCATGATTGGCACAGGTTTGGAGGGCCAAAGGGCCAGTTCCTGTGCTGTACTTTTCTTTGTCCTTTGTCCTATGATACCAAGTTGGGTGGGAGGGTGAGTTGTGAGGAGAATGCTCACTGAATACTTCAGTGTAATTTGGACAGGCTGAGTGAGTGGGCATGACAAATGCAGAACAATGTGGATAAATGTGAGGGTGCTAAATTGGGGGAAGGCTAATTATAGCCCGATTAGGCAGGAATTGGTGGCTGTTGATTGGGAGAGGCTGTTCGGGGGTAAGTCCACGTCTGGCATGTGGGAGTCTTTTAAGGAACAGTTGATAAGGCTGCAGGACAGGCATGTGCCTGTAAAAAGGAAGGATAGGAAAGGTAGGATTCGAGAGCTGTGGATAACCAGGGAAATTGAGGGTCTGATCAAAAAGAAAAGAGAGGTGTACGTTAGGTCCAGGCAACTGAAAACAGATGCAGCTCTGGAGGAATACAGAGAGAGTAGGAAAGAACTCAAAGGGGGAGTTAGAAGGGCAAAAAGAGGTCACAAAATGTTCTTGGCAGACAGGATTAAGGAGAATCCCAAGGCATTTTATTCATATGTTAGGAACAAAAGAGTTGTCAGGGAAAAAGTCGGACCTCTCAGGGACAAAGGAGGGGAATTATGCTTAGAACCCAAGGGAATAGAGGAGATCCTAAATGAATACTTTGCATCGGTATTCACAAAGGAGAGGGACTTGTTGACTGGGAGTGACTCAGAGGGAGGTGTTGACCCGTAAGAGAGAATCTCCATTTCAAGGGAGGAAGTGTTAGGTTTTTTAGGTAACATTAAAACCGACAAATCCCCAGGGCCTGATGGCATCTATCCTAGACTGCTCAGGGAGACAAGAGATGTAATTGCTGGGCCTCTGACGGAAATCTTTGTCTCTTCGTTGGACACAGGTGAGGTCCCTGAAGATTGGAGGATAGCGAATGTGGTACCGTTATTTAAGAAGGGTAGCAGGGATAAACTGGGTAATTATAGGCCAATGAGCTTGACGTTGTTGGAGAGGATTCTTAGAGGCAGGATGTATGTGCATTTAGAACGGAACAATCTCATTAGTGACAGACAGCATGGTTTTGTAAGAGGGAGGTCGTGCCTTACAAATTTGGTGGAGTTTTTTGAGGAAGTGACAAAAGCGGTTGACGAAGGAAGGGCCGTGGATGTCGTCTATATGGATTTCAGTAAGGCATTTGACAAAGTCCCTCATGGCAGGTTGGTTAAGAAGGTTAAGGCTCATGGGATACAAGGAGAGGTGGCTAGATGGGTAGAAAACTGGCTTGGCCACAGGAGACAGAGGGTAGCAGTGGAAGGGCCTTTTTCTGGCTGGAGGTCTGTGACCAGCGGTGTTCCGCAGGGCTCTGTACTGGGACCTCTGCTATTTGTGATACAGAACAAAGAACAATACAGCACAGGAACAGGCCCTTCGGCCCTCCAAGCCCATGCCGCTCACTGGTCCAAACTAGACCATTCTTTTGTATCCCTCCATTCCCACTCCGTTCATATGGCTATCTAGATAAGTCTTAAACGTTCCCAGTGTATCCGCCTCCACCACCTTCCCTGGCAGCGCATTCCAGGCCCCCACCACCCTCTGTGTAAAATATGTCCTTCTGATATCTGTGTTAAACCTCCCCCCCCTTCACCTTGAACCTATGACCCCTCGTGAACGTCACCACCGACCTGGGAAAAAGCTTCCCACCGTTCACCCTATCTATGCCTTTCATAATTTTATACACCTCTATTAAGTCTCCCCTCATCCTCCGTCTTTCCAGGGAGAACAACCCCAGTTTACCCAATCTCTCCTCATAACTAAGCCCCTCCATACCAGGCAACATCCTGGTAAACCTCCTCTGTACTCTCTCCAAAGCCTCCACGTCCTTCTGGTAGTGTGGTGACCAGAACTGGACGCAGTATTCCAAATGCGGCCAAACCAACGTTCTATACATCTGCAACATCAGACCCCAACCTTTATACTCTATGCCCCATTCCTATAAGGGAAGCATGCCATATGCCTTCTTCACCACCTTCTCAACCTGTGACGTCACCTTCAAGGATCTGTGGACTTGCACACCCAGGTCCCTCTGCGTATCTACACCTTTATGGTTCTGCCATTTATCGTATAGCTCCTCCCTACATTATTTCTACCAAAATGCATCACTTCGCATTTATCAGGATTGAACTCCATCTGCCATTTCTTTGCCCAAATTTCCAGCCTATCTATATCCTTCTGTAGCTTCTGACAATGCTCCTCACTATCTGCAAGTCCTGCCAATTTTGTGTCATCCGCAAACTTACTGATCACCCCAGTTACACCTTCTTCCAGATCGTTTATATAAATCACAAACAGCAGAGGTCCCAATACAGAGCCCTGCGGAACACCACTAGTCTCAGGCCTCCAGCCGGAAAAAGACCCTTCCACTGCCACCCTCTGTCTTCTGTGACCAAGCCAGTTCTCCACCCATCTAGCCATATATATATAAATGATTTGGAAGAAAGTGTAACTGGTGTTATCAGCAAGTTTGCGGATGACACGAAAATGGCTGGACTTGCGGATAGCGATGAACATTGTCGGGCAAGACAGCAGGATATAGATAGGTTGGAAAATTGGGCGGAGAAATGGCAGATGGAATTTAATCCAGATAAAAGCGAAGTGATGCATTTTGGAAGAACTAATGTAGGGTGGAGTTATACAATAAATGGCAGAGCCATCAAGAGTATAGAAACACAGAGGGACCTAGGTGTGCAAGTCCACAAATCCCTGAAGGTGGCAGCACAGGTGGCGAAGGTGGTGAAGAAGGCATATGGTATGCTTGCCTTTATAGGACGGGGTATAGAATATAAAAGCTGGAGTCTGATGTTGCAGCTGTATAGAACGCTGGTTAGGCCACATTTGGAGTACTGCGTCCAGTTCTGGTCGCCGCACTACTAGAAGGGCGTGGAGGCTTTAGAGAGTGCAGAGGAGGTTTACCAGGATGTTGCCTGGTGTGGAAGGTCTTAGCTATGAGGAGAGATTGGGTAAACTGGGCTTGTTCTCCCTGGAAAGACGGAGAATGAGGGGAGACCTAATAGAGGTGTACAAAATTATGAAGGGTATAGATAGGGTGAACAGTGGGAAGCTTTTTCCCAGGTCGCAGGTGACGATCACGCGGGGTCACGGGCTCAAGGTGAGAGGGGCGAGGTATAACTCAGATATCAGAGGGACGTTTTTTACACAGAGAGTGGTGGGGGCCTGGAATGTGCTGCCAAGTAGGGTGGTGGAGGCAGACACGCTGACATCGTTTAAGACTTACCTGGATAGTCACATGAGCAGTCTGGGAATGGAGGGATACAAACGAATGGTCTAGTTGGACCAATGAGTGGCACAGGCTTGGAGGGCCGAGGGGCCTGTTTCCTGTGCTGTACTGTTCTTTGTTCTTTTTTGTTCTTTTTCTTTGTTATCTTAAACTTATAAAATTCTAACAAGATTAGACAGGGTAGATTGAGAAAGAATGTTCGTGATGATGGGGGAATCTAGAACTAGGGGTCATAGGGACTTGTGGGGTACCGCAGGGATCTGTAAAAGTTCCTATAGGTATGTAAAGAGACCCTGGGACCCCAACTATTCACCAGGGTCATGCTTTGAGGATAGTTTGAGACTGAGGTGAGGAAAACTTTCTTCAGCCAAAGAGTGGTGAATCTGTGGAATTCACTATCACAGAAAGCTGTTGAGGTCAAAATCATAGATTCATAGAATACAAGGGAGGCCATTCAACCCATCGAGCCTGCACTGACAACAATCTCACCCAGGCAATTTAGCACGGCCAATCAGCGTAACTCGCACATCTTTGGACTGTAGGAGGAGCATCTGGAGGAAACCCCCACAGACACAGGGAGATGGTGCAAACTCCACACAGACAGTGACCTCAGGCTGGAATTGAAGTTGGATCCCTGGCGCTGTGAGGCAGCAATGTTAGCCACTGTGCCACCGTGCCGGCTGTTGTGTGATTTTCAGAAGAAATTAGATATAGCTCTTAGGGTTAAAGAGACCAAGGTATATGGAGGGGAGGCAGGGTCAGGAGATTAAGTTTGATCAGTCATGATTGAAACGAATGGCGAAGCAGGCTCTAAGGGCCGAATAGCCTACTTTTCCACGTTTCTATGTGAAATAGGATAGCATCATTTCCTATTGAACTGGCAGGTAAAATGGGGCAGCACGGTGGCATAGTGGTCAGCAGGGACCCGGGTTCAATTCCAGCCTTGGGTCACTGTCTATGTGGAGTTTGCACGTTCTCTCCGTGTCTGCATGGGTTTCCTCCGGGTGCTCCGGTTTCCTCCGACACACCAAAGATGTGCAGGTTAGGTGTATTGGATATGCTAAAAGAATTGCCCCTGAGTTAAATAGGATTTCCTAGCATTTCCTAATCCATCGGCAGGTAAAATAGGATAGAACCATTTCCTAATGAGCTAGCAGGTAAAATGGGGCAGGACCATTTCCTAATGAACCGCCAGGTAAAACGGGATAGAACCAGTTTCTAACGAACCAGCAGATAATATGGAATAAGAATATTTCCCAATAAACTGGCAGGTAAAAAGGTATGCGATCATTTCCTATGAAACGACAGGGAAAATGGGAGGGGATACACTATTAATGAATCGGAAGGTAAAACGGGATAGGAAAATTTCCGAATCTCGAGTTCTGTCTGAGAGTGTTGTTGAGACAGATACAAAGTGTGGTTGATAGATTCACACAGCGGGTGGTTCGGATCTGGAATGCACTGTCTGAGAGTGCGGTGGAGGCAGATTCACACAGCAAGTGGATAGGATTCTGAATGCACTGTCTGAGAGTTGGCGGGGGCTGATTCATATAGTGAGTGGTTAGGATCTGGAATGCATTGTCTTGAGAGTCTGGTGGATACAGATTCACAGAGCAAGTGGTTAGATTCTTGAATACACTGAGTGCGATGGAGACACATTCACAAAGCGAGTGGCTAGAATCCAAAATGCACTGTCTCTGAGTTTTGTGGCGACGGATTCACACAGTGAGTAGTTAGGATTTTGAATGTTCTTTCTGCGAATCTGGTGGAGGCAGATTTACAGGTCGAATGGCTAGGATCCAGAATACACTGCCTGAGAGTGGTGGAGATGGATTCATAAAGCGAGTGATTAGTATCTGGAAATGATTGAGAGCCTGTTCGGACAGATTCACACAATGTGTGGTGAGGATCCAGAATACACTGCCTGAGAATATGGTGGAGACAGATTCTTACGGGGAGTGGTTCGGATCTCAAATGCACTATCTCAGAGTGTGATGGAGACAGATTCACACAGCAAATGTAAAGGATCTGGAATGCACTGTCTGGGAGCGTGGTGGAAGCAGATTCATGTCGTGAGTGGTTAGGATCTGGAATGCAATGTCTGAAAGTGTGATGGAAGCTGTTTCAAGCATCGAGTGGTTAGAATTTGGAATGCATTGTCCGAGAGTGTGGTGCAGACAGGTTCACACCGTGGGTGTTTAGGATCTGGAATGCACTGTCTGAGACTGTGGAGACAGGTTCACACAACTTAGTATGGAGTGTGAGAATGGTGAAGAAATGTACACAGCGAGCGATTAGGATCTGAAATGCATTGTCTGAGAGTGTGGTAGAGACAGATTCAATGGAAGCATTCAAGAGGGAATTAGATAAATGTCTGAAGATAAGTAATTTGCAAGGTCATTGGTAAAAGGCAGGGTGTTGTGCCAGGAGAATGCCCTTCTTTTGTACTTCAACCATTCTATAAATCTATCATTCCTTGGCTAACAAGTGAGGTTAAAGATTGTATTAGAACAAATGTTATTGAAAGGGTTAATAGTCACACAAGTTTAAAAATTACACAAGCTGCAAGTGAAAAGGTCTTCTTATAAGAGATTTCACAGATAGACACCAAGACCATTAGTCTGGCAAAGCACATAAATCTGTAACTGGAAAATGAGAGTGGTCCACAGATAGAGAAACGAGCTGTACAAGTTTTAATGCTTATTGGATATTGTAATGAAGCAAGCATAAAGTGATTGTGATTGGTTTATGCTAATTACTTGTAATCAATTTTGAAAATTTTAATTGCCTTTGCATCTTGGAATACACCAGACTGGCTAGATACGGGGATGTGAACTGTAACTTCCCAGAGTCCTTGCTATAGCTTGTATTAAAACACCTGTTTAAGAAAACTCTGTTACTTGTCTGATTATTCAAAGGGTAAAGTTGTGACCACTTAAAAGGCTGACATCACAGCCCGCAACAATTTGGCAACGGGATGGGATTTCGCCCAGGGTGGCTGTGGGTAGCGCTGTGTATGAATCATCTGATTGAAACTCTCAGCTGAGCTATCATAAACCTAGCAATAGTAGCCAATTTAACGAGTGAAATGCGAGCCCAGAGTAAACCAGGCAAGGGGAGTTTTTGAGGGTCAACTCTGCGATCGCACAGAGTGGTCAAAAGACCACGGGACATGGTGAGAGCCGAAAAGGCAGAGCAGAAAGGCGGGAAGCTGAAAAGGTGGTAGGCCGAAAGGCGTATCTCGAGGAATGGGAGGGGAGAAGCAGTTTGCTCTGAACTCATTTTGACTAAATTTTGGTAGTGTGGATGGACAGAGAGATCTTGGTGTCCATGTGCATAGATCTCTGAAAGTTGGCACCCAGGTTGATAGGGTTGTTAAGGAGGCGTACGGAGTGTTAGCTTTTATTGGTAGAGGGATTGAGTTTCGGAGCCAGGAGGTCATGCTGCAACTGTACAAAACTCTGGTGCAGCCGCACTTGGAGTATTGCGTACAGTTCTGGTCACCGCATTTTAGGAAAGATGTGGAAGCATTGGAAAGGGTGCAGAGGAGATTTACTAGGATGTTGCCTGGTATGGTGGGAAGGTCTTATGAGGAAAGGCTGAGGGACTTGAGGTTGTTTTCGTTAGAGAGAAGAAGGTTAAGAAATGACTTAATAGAGGCATACAAGATGATCAGAGGATTAGATAGGATGGACAGTGAGAACCTTTTTCCTCGGATGGTGATGGCTAGCACAAGGGGACATAGCTTTAAATTGAGGGGTGATAGATATAGGACAGATGTCAGAGGTAGGTCTTCACTCAGAGAGTAGTAAGGGCATGGAATGCCCTGCCTGCAGCAGTAGTGGACTCGCCAACATTAAGGGCATTTAAATGGTCATTGGATAAACATATGGATGATATTGGAATAGTGTAGGTTAGATGGGCTTTAGATTGGTTTCACTGGTCGGCGCAACATCGAGGGCTGAAGGGCCTGTACTGTGCTGTAATGTTCTGTGTTCTATGTTTAAGCTGCACTGCAATTATAAGATTAGTAAAAGTTATAATATAACCAATCTGTCTAAAGGAAATTCGACTGTCTAAAAAATTTAGAAGTTTGTGTTGTAGGTTTGAATTACAGATATAGAAGTAAATCAGGCACGGGAAATCAGCTTAAAAACAACTTGTGTTGCTCTGTCACTTCAAGAAGCTGGAAGTGCAAAGTGACTTGTTTAAAGTTTATGAGCTGTAGCTATCTCTATATTGCGTGCTAAGTTCTGTCTGGGGTCTGTCGGAAAGTTAACTATTTCCACAAACAGTTGATTTGATTCTAAATCGCTCTGAAACTCTTGGCTTTGTGTTAGTTTATCAGGGCAGATTTATGGGAAGCAATTAAATGTGCAAATTTTCAGAGTCGGCTGGAGGAACGTGGAATAAGTGTGAAAATGTGATAGTCTTAATTTGGTAGGGTTAATTAAAATTTGGGATATTTGAAGTCATAGAGTCATTTACGTTGTATTCCATCTGTAATTTTCTAGATTGTTCGCTTAGCCTATACAAGTCCTCTTGAAGCCTCTTTGCATCCTCTTCACATCTTGCAGTCCCACCCAATTTGGTGTCATCACCAAATCTGGAAATATCACAGTTGGTCCTCACACCCAAATCATTGATATAGATTGTGAACAGTTGTGGTACAACCACTGGCCTTTGTGGTACCCATCTAGTAACAACCTGAGACATCTCATGATGTGGAGATGCCGGCATTGGACTGAGGTAAGCACAGTAAGAAGTCTCACAACACCAGGTTAAAGTCCAACAGGTTTATTTGGAATCACGAGCTTTCAGAATGCTGCTGAATCATGAACAACGCTCCGAAAGCTTGTGATTCCAAATAAACCTGTTGGATTTTAACTTGGTGTTGTGAGACTTCTTACTGAGACATCTCAGATTAGCAGGCCTTAACTGATAAGGTACATTGAAGACATTGTAATGTTGGTAAAAGAGGATGTCCTTAGTTAGAATTGAGAAACAAAAAAAGGGATAATCACCACACTGGGTGCTCAATAGGCTTAAAAATAGTGGGCAGAATTTTTCCGTATTTTGTCAAAGTGTCAGTTCCAGTGAGAAAACTGAATGAAATCCCATCGGAACCAACAGCAGGAAATCTCATTGAATATTCAGCCTCTTGAACAAATTTTTTTTTGACCATGTGGATCACGCCGCGCTTGTGGTAGTTTGCCTCTGATTCGCTCGCCCTGGGAAAATCAATCTTTGCAATCAGTAGGGCACCCCATATAAATGCCTCCCCAGCATTTGTTCTGGATCCACTAAAGGGGATGGCTGCCAGGAAGCCAGCACCAAGATTCTCAGAGAGAGCCCTTACCAAATTATTGGATGGTGTGGAGCAGAGGAAGGACGTCCTGTACCCGCATTCCTGCAGACGTCCTTCCACCTAGGTTAGCACCCCCACCTGGGAGGCAGAGGCTGCCATTGCAACTGCCAGCTCGCTGCAGAAGTGGACAGAGCAACAGTGCCACAAGAAGATGAATGATCTTCTTTGCGCAGCCAGGGTAAGTTTGCCTCCTCACGTCTCTCTCCTGCTGCATCCCTTCATACACCAATCAAATCTCCAGGGTGATCTCTCACCCAACCACCTCACATATTCCCAACACCTCTCATGACGTTTCCCCCCCATAGTCCCCTAAGTAGATAACCTGCTCCTCTTATCCCCGCTCCCACTCACCTCCTACACATGCCAGACATTATCACCATCTGAATTCACAGGACTCCTGCCTAAACTTTCCCCATCTGTCTTATTGCAGGATAAACTTGATCAAAACTGCCATGAGCAGGCACAGCCTGTCATGCCCAAGTTGAGAAACCTAATGCCTTTTGAGGAAAGAGCACTTGGGCTGGCCAGCGAGGAGCAGGATCATACCTGTGCAGAGGGTGAAATGATGTTCTAATGCCATTTAGCTTCCCTTGCAGGTCAATCAGTCGTCCAGCATGGATACCACAGACCTGAGCAGCTCCAAGGGAGAGATCTCAGAGACAAGCATCAAAGAGGTGTCACATCTGTCACCCGCACCCTCCACCAGTGCAGACACTCATACCTTTGTGGGATTAACTAATAGGAAGGCTTCTAGGTCATTCATTGACTAACACCTCACAGTTGAAGATCTATGGCAGGCGGAGTCAGGGATGTTTTGGGAAACCAGAAATCAGAGGGATACTGGAGCCAGGGCTCTTCTGAGCCTCAGGCTGATGATGTGCCCCTGGGCCTGGTCATCCCAGAGCTGCTGGAGCTGCAAAGGCAGAGTCACGAGCATCAGGAATGAATCCCTCCTCGGCCTGTAAGGCTGATTGGAGGAGTCCCATTAGAATAATAGAACCATAGAATCCCTACAGTGCAGAAGGAGGCCATTCAGCTCATCGAGCCTGCACCGACTCTGACAGAGTGTCTTTTGTGATGCCACTGTTTAAAAAAGGAGGTAGACAAAAGGCAGGTAACTATAGGCCGGTTAGCTTAACTTCTGTTGTAGGGAAAATGCTTGAATCTATCATCAAAGAAGAAATAACGAGACATCTGGATATAAATTGTCTCATTGGTAAGACGCAGCATGGGTTCATGAAGGGCAGCTCATGTTGGGCTAATTTGGTGGAATTCTTTGAGAACATTACATGTGCAGTGGACAATGGGGAACCTGTGGATGTGGTGTATCTGGATTTCCAGAAGGCATTTGACAAGGTGCCGCACCAAAGACTGCTACAGATGATAAAGGTGCACAGTGTTACGGGTAATGTATTAGCATGGATAGAGGATTGGTTAACTAACAGAAAGCAAAGAGTGGGGGTAAATGGGTGTTTTTCTGGTTGGCGATCAGTGACTAGTGATGTGCCTCAGGGATCAGTGTTGGGACCGCAATTGTTTACGATTTATATAGCTGATTTGGAGTTGGGGACCAAGTGTAGTGTGTCAAAATTCGCAGATGACACTAAAATGGGTGGAAGAGCAAAGTGTGCAGAGGACGCTGAAAGTCTGCAAAGGGATATAGATAATCTAAGTGAATGAGCGAGGGTCTGGCAGATGGAGTACAATGTTGGTAAATGTGAGGTCATCCATTTTGGTAGGAATAACAGCAAAATGGACGATTATTTAAATGGTAAAAAATTGCAGCATGCTGCTGTGCAGAGGGACCTGGGTGTCCTTGTGCAGAAATCTCAAGGAGTTGGTTTGCAGGTGCAGCAGGTAATTAAGAAGGCAAATGGAATTTTGTCCTTCATTGCTAGAGGAATGGAGATTAGAAACAGCAAGATTATGTTGCAGCTGTATAAAGTGCTGGTGAGGCCACACTTGGAGTACTGTGTACAGTTTTGGTCTCCTTACTTGAGAAAGGATATACTGGCACTGGAGGGGATGCAGAGGAGATTCACTAGGTTGATTCCGGAGTTGAGAGGGTTGGCTTATGAGGAGAGACTAAGTAGACTGGGGCTATACTCATTGGAATTCAGAAGAGTGAGGGGAGATCTTATAGAAACATATAAGATTATGAAGGGAATAGATAAGATCGAAGCATGGAAGTTGTTTCCACTAAGGGGCATAGCCTCAAAATAAGGGGAAGCAGCTTTAGGACTGAGCTGAGGAGGAACTCCTTCACACAAAGGGTTGTGAATCTGTGGAATTCCCTGCCCAGTGGAGCAGTTGAGGCGACCTCATTGAATGTTTTTAAGGCAAGGATAGATAAATTTTTGAACAGTAAAGGAATTAAGGGTTATGGTGAGTGGGCAGGTAAGTGGAGCTGACACCATAAAAAGATCAGCCATGATCTTATTCAATGGTGGAGCAGGCTCAAGGGGCCAGATAGCCTACTCCTGCTCCTAGTTCTTATATTCTTATGTTCTTACCCAGGACCTGTCCTCCGGTCCTACCCCCATAACCCCATGCACTCACCATGGTTAATCCATCAAACCTATACATCTTGGAACTCTAAGGTGTAATTTAGCCTGGTCAATCCACCTAAGCTGCATTTCTTTGGACATTGCCTTCTGTCCAAGGAGATGGCACCATCACTCCAATGCAGCGAGGCCAACACTGTGAGGATGTGTCTGTAATGTAGACCTTGATGCAGGATATATACGCTATGGCGAGGGGTGTCTGCACCATGGTTCAGGGCACTAGTAATGGCAATCCATGGGTGTCAGTGCCAGAGGATGGTGGGGCTTCTAGCGGCCCCATTTTCTTTTACGTGATGTGGGCATTACTGGCTCGACCAGCACTTATTGCCCATCCCTAGTTGCCCTTGAGAAGGTGGTGGTGAGCTGCCTTCTTGAACTGCTGCAGTCCTTGAGATGCAGGTAGACCTATATTGCAGTTAGGGAGAGTGCTCCAGGATTTTGACACGGTGAGTTATGAAATGGCGATATATTCCCAAGTCAGGATAATAATTGACTTGGAGGGGAACCTCCAGGTGATGGTGCTCCCATGTGTCTTATCCTTCTGGATGTTGGTGGTCGTGGCTTTGGAACGTGCTGTCCAAGGTTCTTTGGTGAGTTGCTGAGTTGCATCTTGTAGATGGTACAAAGGCTGCCATTATTCGTCAGTGGTGGTGGGAGTGTTTGTTAGTGAGTGGGGTATAATTAATGAGCTGTTTTGTCCAGGATGGTGTTGAGCTTCGAGTGTTGTTGAAGATGCACTCATCCAGGCAAGTGGAGAATATTCCATTACACTCCTGACTTGTGCCTTATAGATGGTGGGCAGCCTTTGGAGGATCAGGAGGTGAGTCGCACACCACAGGATTCCTAGCCTTTGTCCTGCTCATCATAGAAATCATAGAAACCCTACAGTGCAGAAGGAGGCCATTCGGCCCATCGAGTCTGCACCGACCACAATCCCGCCCAGGCCCTACCCCCACATATTTACCTGCTAATCCCTCTAACCTACACATCCCAGGACTCTAAGGGGCAATTTTTTTTAACCTGGCCAATCAACCTAACCCGCACATCTTTGGACTGTGGGAGGAAACCGGAGCACCCGGAGGAAACCCACGCAGACACGAGGAGAATGTGCAAACTCCACACAGACAGTGACCCGAGCCGGGAATCGAACCCGGAACCCTGGAGCTGTGAAGCAGCAGTGCTAACCAGCGTGCTACCGTGATCATAGAATCATAGAAGGGACAGCATGGAGACAGGCCCTTTGACTCAAACTGGTCCATGCCGACCAAAATGCCCATCTAAACTAACACCATTTGCTTGCATTTGGCCCATAGCCCTCTAAACCTTATCCATGTATCTATCCAAATGCCTTTTAAATGTTGTCAATGTCCCTGTCTCAACCACTTCCTCCGGCAGCACATTCCACATACGTACCATCTGCTCCTCGGGTTCCCATGAATTATTTCCCCTCTTAACTTAAACCTATGCCCTCTAGTACTTGATTCCCCAACCCTGGGAAAATGACTGAGTGCATTCACCTGATTCATGCCTCTCATGGTCTTACACACCTCTACAAGATCACCCCTCAGTCTTCTAAGTGCCAAAGAAAAAAGTCGCAGCCTGTGCAACCTCTCCCTATAACTCAGTTCCTTGAGTCCTGGCAACATCCCCTTGTAAATCTTTTCTGCACTGTCTCCAGTTTAATAACAGCTTTCCTATAGCAAGGTGACCAAAACTGAACACAGTACTCCAGGTGCAGCCTCACCAACGTCCTGTACAACTGCAACATAACTTCTCAACTTCTATACTCAATGCGCTGACTGATGAAGGCCAGCATGCCAAAAGCCTTCTTCACTGCTCTTTCTACCTGTGACTCCAGCTTTAGAGAAATGTGCATTTGAATTCCAAGGTGCCTCTGTTCCACAATACTCCCTAAGGTCCTACCATTCACTGTGAAAGTCCTACCTTGATTTGAATTTCCAAAATGCAACACCTCACACTTATCTGTATTGAACTCCATTTGCCATTTCTCGGTCCACTTCCCCAGCTAATCAAGATCCTGCTGCAATTTTTGATAACCTTCCTCACTGTCCACAATATTTACATGGCTAGTACAGTTCAGTTTCTAGAACAAAGAAAAGTACAGCACAGGTACAGGCCCTTCGGCACTCCAAGCACATGCTGATCACGATGCCCTAACTAAACTACAAAAAACTTTCTGCCCTTACTTGGACCATCTTCCTCTATTCCCTCCCTATTCATGTACCCATAGAATCATAGAATCCCTACAGTGCAGAAGGAGGCCATTTGGCCCATCAAGCCTGCACTGACAATAATCCCACCCAGGCCCTATTCCTGTAACCCCATGTATTTACCCCGCTAATCCCTCTGTCACTAAGGGCGATTTACCACGGCCAATCAACCTAATCCGCACATCTTTAAAATGTTGCGAATGTGCTTGCTTCTACCACCTCATTTGGCAGCATGTTCCAGGCACCCACCATTTTTTGTGTGAAAAACTTCCCCCTCTCACCTTGAACCAGTGCCCCTTGTAATTGACATTCCATCCTGGGAAAAAAAAACCTCTGACTATCCACCCTGTCTATGCCTCTCATAATTTTGTGGACTTCTATCAGGTCTCCCCTCAGCCTCTGTCTTTCCAGTGCAAACACTCCTGCTTTATTCTACCTCTTCTCATAGCCAACGTCCTTGAGACCAGGCAACATCCTGGTGAACCTTCTTTGCACTCTCTCCAAAGCTTCAATATCCTTCTGGTAGTGTGGTGACCAGAACTGCACGCAATACTCCAAATGTGGCCTAACCAAGGTTTTATATTGCTGCAACATGATTTCCCAACTCCTGTACTCAATGCCCCGGTCGATGAAGGCAAGCATGCCAAATGCCTTCTTAATCACCTTGGCCTCCTGTGTTGCCACTTCTAGGGAACAGTGGACCTGCACGCCCAGATCTGTCTTTATGTTAATATTCCTAAGGGTTCTGCCATTTACAGTATAATTCACACCTAAATTTGATCCTCCAAAATGCAAAAAATTGCATTTGTCTGGATTAAACTCCATCTGCCATTTCTGTGCGCAAGTCTCCAATCTACCTATATCCTGCTGTATGCTCTGACATCTCCGGCATGATCAGCAACTCTGCCAATTTTCGTGTCGTCTGCAAACTTAGTATTCAGACCACCCAAATTTTCCTCCAGATCATTTATAGATACTATAAATATATTTGGGGAGGCAATGGCCTAGTGGTAATATCGCTTGACTATTAATCCAAAAACTCAAATAATGTGCTGGGGACCTGGGTTCAAATCCTGCCACAGCAGATGGTGGAATTTGCATTTAATAAAAATATCTGGAATTAAGAATCTACTGATGACCATGAAACCATTCTCGATTGTTGAAAAACTCATCTGGCTCCTTCTGTTCTTTAGGGAAGGAAATCTGTCATCCTTAACTGGTCTGGCCTACATGTGACTCCAGAGATACAGCAATGTGGTTGACTCTCAACTGCCCTTGGGCAACTAGGGATGGGTAATAAATGCTGGCCAGCCAGCAATGCCCATATCCAATAAATGAATGATAGAGTGCAGAAGAGGCCCTTCAGCCCATCAAGTATACACCGACACATGAGAAACACCTGACCTCCCACCTAATCCCATCTGCCAGCACGTGACCATAGCCCTGAATGTTATGACTTGCTAAGTGCTCCTCCAGATACATTTTAAAGGATGTGAGGCAACCCACCTCGACCACTCTCCCAGACAGTGCATTGCAGACTGTCACCACCCTCTGGATAAAAAAGTTTTTCCTCACATCCTCCCTAAATCTCCTACCCCCCACCTTGAATCTATGTCCCCTCGTGACTGACCCTTCAACTAAGGAGAACAGCTGCTCCCTATCCACCCTGTCCATGTCCCTCATAATCCTGTACACCTTGATCAGGTCGCCACTCAGTCTTCTCTGCTCCATCGGAAACAACCCAAGCCAATCCAACCTCCCTTCATAACTTAAATGTTCCATCCCAGGCAGCATTCTGGTGAATCTCCGCTGAACCCCCTCCAATGCAATCACATCCTTCCGATAATGTGGCGACCAGAACTGCACACAGTGCTGTAGCTGTGGCCTCACCAAAGTTCTATACAACTCCAACATGACTTCTTTGCTTTTGTAATCTATGCCTCAATTCATAAAGGCAAGTGTCCCAAATGCTTTTTTCACCACTCTACTATCATGCCCTTCCACCTTCAGAGATCTGTGGACAAACACGCTAAGGTCTCTTTGTTCCACAGAGGAACTTACTAATCCTACCCCCCATCTAGTCATCCATGTCATTTTTACAAATGACGAATAAGGGACCCAACACAGATCCCTGTGGTACACCATGGGATAGTGGCTTCCAGTCACTAAAGCAGCCTTCTGTCATCACCCTCTGTCTCCTACAACTGAGCCAATTTATCAAATTACCCTGTAGCCCACATGCATTTACCTTCTTTACAAGACCTTGTCAAAGGCTTTGCTGAAATCCATATAAACCACATCAACTGCACTACCTCATCTAAACACCTGGTCACCTAGAATCATATAATCCCTACAGTGCAAAAGAAGGCCATTCGGCCCATTGAGCTTGCACCAACAATAACCTCCCGGGCCCCGTAACCCCATGTCTTTACCGACCACAATTCCATCCAGACCCTATCCCACACATTTACCCTGCTAATCCCCTGACACTAAAGGTCAATTTAGCACGGCCAATCAACCTACCCGCACATCTTTGGAGTATGGGAGGAAACCCACATAGACACGGGGAGAGTGTGCAAACTCTGCACAGACACAAGGCCAGAATTGAACCCAGGTCCCGAGCGCTGTGAGGCAGCAATGCTAACCACTGTGCCACCGTACCTCCTCAAAAAATTCAATCAAATTTCTTAGGCATGACCTCCCTCTGACAAAGTCATGCTCACTATCCCTGATCAAGCCTTTCCCCTCCAAATGGAGATATTCTCTCCTTCAGAATTTTCTCCAAAAGTTTCCCTACCACTGACGTGAGACTCACTGGTCTGTAGTTCCCTGATTTTTCTCTACAACCCTTCTTAAATAGCGGAACCACATCAGCTGTTCTCCAGTCATCTGGCACCTCCCCTGTGGCTAGAGAGGAAATGAAAATTTGGGTCACAGCCCCTGCAGTCTCCTCCCTCACCTCCCACAGCAGCCTAGGGCACAATTCATCTGGACCTGGATATTTATCTACTCTTAAGGCTGCCAACACTTCCAATGCTTTGTCCTTCTTTATGTCAATTTGCTCAAGAACATCAGTCTCTTTCCCTGAATTCCAGATCATCATCCTCATTCTCTTGGGTGAAGACAGATGTGTAATATTCATTCAACACTTTGCCAATGTCCTCTGGCTTCACACAAGATTGCCTCCTTGGCCCTACTCTTTCCCTGGTTATCCTCTTCCCATTGATATACTTACAGAATATCATGGAATTTTCCCTACTTTTACCAGCCAAAGCAGAAAAGTAGAGAATTAAGAAGAACAACAGAGGTCCCAGCACTGATCCCTGCTATAGATCTCTATTCTGAAAAACATCTTTCCAACCGCTACTGTCTGTCTTCTATGACCAAGATGTGGAGATGCCGGTGTTGGACTGGGGTAAACACAGTAAGAAGTCTCACAACACCAGGTTAAAGTCCAACAGGTTTATTTGGTAGCAAATACCACTAGCTTTCGGAGCGCTGCCCCTTCGTCAGGTGAGTGGGAGTTCTGTTCACAAACAGGGCATATAAAGACACAAACTCAATTTACAAAATAATGGTTGGAATGCGAGTCTTTACAGGTAATCAAGTCTCAAAGGTACAGACAAGGTGAGTGGAGAGAGCGTTAAGCACAAGTTAAAGCGATGTGTATTGTCTCCAGACAGGACAGTTAGTGAGATTTTGCAAGCCCAGGCAAGTCGTGGGGGTTACAGATAGTGTGACATGAACCCAAGATCCCGGTTGAGGCCGTCCTCATGTGTGCAGAACTTGGCTATCAGTCTCTGCTCAGCGACTCTGCATTGTCGTGTGTCGTGAAGGCCGCCTTGGAGAACGCTTACCCGAAGATCAGAGGCCAAATGCCCGTGACCGCTGAAGTGTTCCCCAGCAGGAAGAGAAGACTCTTGCCTGGTGATTGTCGAGCGGTGTTCATTCATCCGTTGTCATAGTGTCTGCATGGTCTCCCTAATGTACCATGCCTCGGGACATCCTTTCCTGCAGCGCATCAGGTAGACAACGTTGGCCGAGTTGCAAGAGTATGTACCATGAGTACATACACGTATGTACACGGTACATACTCTTGCAACTCGGCCAACGTTGTCTACCTGATACGCTACAGGAAAGGATGTCCCGAGGCATTGTACATTGGGGAGACGATGCAGACGCTATGACAACGGATGAATGAACACCGCTCGACCATCACCAGGCAAGACTGTTCTCTTCCTGTTGGGGAACACTTCAGTGGTCACGGGCATTCGGCCTCTGATCTTTGGGTAAGCGTTCTCCAAGGCGGTCTTCACGACACATGACAACGCAGAGTCGCTGAGCAGAGACTGATAGCCAAGTTCCGCACACATGAGGACCGCCTCAACCGGGATCTTGGGTTCATGTCACATTATTTGTAACCCCCACGACTTGCCTGGGCTTGCAAAATCTCACTGACTGTCCTGTCTGGAGACAATACACACCTCTTTAACTTGTGCTTAACGCTCTCTCCACTCATGTTGTCTGTCCCTTTGAGACTTGATTACCTGTACAGACTCACATTCTAACCATTATTTTGTAAATTGAGTTTGTGTCTTTATATGCCCTGTTTGTGAATAGAACTCCCACTTAACTGACGAAGGAGCAGCGAGCGCTCCGAATGCTAATGGATTTTGCTATCAAATAAACCTGTTGGACTTTAACCTGATGTTGTGAGACTTCTTATTCTATGACCAAACCAGTTCTGTATCGTTCTAGCCAGCCCACCCCAAATCCCATGTGATTTTAGTTTTTGTACCAGTCTGCATGTGGGACCTTGTCAAACGCCTTTCTAAAGTCCATATAAATGACATCTATAGCCCTTCCCTCATCAATTATCTTTGTCACCTCTTCAAAAAACTCAATCAAGTTGGAGAGACATGACCTTCCCCGTGCAAAACCATGCTGCCTTTCACTAAATAGTCTACTTTCTTCTAAATGTGCATACATCCTATCCCTCAGTGTCTTCTCCAAATGTTTCCCTACCACTGACATCACTGGCCTATAATTTCCTGGATTATCCCTGCTTTCTTTCTTAATTAGGGGAACAACATTGGCTATTCCCCAGTCCTCTGGAACCTCGCCTGTGGTCAAAGAAGATGTGAAGATATCTGTTAGGTCCCCAGCTATTTCTTCCCTTATCTTCTACAGTAACCTGGGATAGATTCCATCCGGTCTCGGAGACTTGTTTACCTTAGTGCAATTTAGGATACCCAACACTTCCTCCTTTGATATATTGACATTCTCTAGAGTGTTCACACACCTATCCCTGATCTCAGCATCCCTCATGTTCTTCGCCTTGGTGAATACCGATACAGAGTAATCATTAATGATCTCACCCAGTTCCTATGGCTCCACGCATAACTTCCCTCCATTGTCCTTCAGTTGTCCCAATGTTTGTACAAGATTATGATTATGAGAGACATGGACAGAGTGGATAAGGAGCAGCTGTTCACCTTAGTTGGAGGGTCAGTCACGAGGGGACATAGGTTCAAGGTGAGGGGCAGGAGGTTTAGGGGGGATGTGAGGAAAAACCTTTTTACCCAGAGGGTGGTGACAGTCTGGATTGTGTTGCCTGAGAGGGTGGCAGAGGCGGGTTGCCTCACATCTTTCAAAAAGTATCTGGATGAGCACTTGGCACATCATAACATTCAGGGCTATGGCCAAGTGCTGGCAGATTGGGACTAGCTGGGAGTTCAGGTGCTTCTAATATGTCAGTGCAGACTCGATGGATCGTAGGGTCTCTTCTGCCCTCTATGATTCTATGGCTACCTTCTTGCTCCTAATATATGCATAAAAAGCCTCTGGATTCTTCTTGACCCTGTTTCATGGCTCCTTTTAGCCCTCCTAATCCTGGTCAATGGTAACCTTCTGGATCTTGATAGTGGGGGATTCAGTGATGGTAATGCCATTGAAAGTTAAGGGGCAATGGTTTGATCCTCTCTTGTTAGAGATGGTCATTGCCTGGCACTTATGTGCTGCAAATGTTACTTGCCACTTGTCAGTCCAAGCCTGGAGATTGTCCAGTTTTTGCTGCTGAGATAGGTGTTGCTTCATCATGGTTATGAGAGAGATAGAACCCTGTGAATGCCTCTGTTGACGTCACAGCATTTCATGTGACAGTCACACAGAACTGCATTACTTTACAATACATAACAGCGACAGGTATGACTTGTAATTGGGAGTGTTTGATTACTGTATTTTTAATGAAATTTCAGTACATGCTAATTAATGTATGCAAATGGGATTCCTGACATGAATCAGCTGGAAATTAATTTGCCATCAGCGTGCCAGGAAAGTGGCGAGGGGAAAATTCCAGCGTTTGTGGAAATCTGACTTTTGTTCTTGCTCTGAATTTTCCATGCCCGGCACCACAAATCCTGCTGATGGTGGGACTGGGAATTTCTGCCCGATGAATGGACAAAACTGTAGCAGATTGAATTGTGGTTATAAAAGGATTGAGTGGAATGGATTTGAGGTATGGATCAGCCATAGTTGAATTGAATGATGGAGCAGGCTCGATGGGCTGAATGGCCAAATATATAAAATTGACAAAACGATCAAAATGGAGCTACGGAATTTTTTTTAGTAAAGATCCAGAATGTTCTGCCTCAAAGGGAGGAGGAGGAAAAACAATAATAACCTCTAAAGAGGAATTTAATAAATAATTGAAAAGTTAACATTTCTGGGGAGAGTGGGGAAATTAAACTAATTGGAAAGGCTCCCTGAAAGAATCCACACAATGGGTTGAATGTTGTCTTTTTGTGCTATATCATTTGATGTACTAGAATATGGCAAACAGTATTTAGTAGAAAGGAAGTTGTTTTGGATGCTGTGGCAAAATGTAATCTGGATGAATGTTGCATTGGATTGATTGCTGTGCATGATTCCCTCTGCATTAACACTAACCTTGAAGACCCTATGCTTCTCACTTAGGGTATCGAACAACGTATACATCGTGTTCAGCATAGAAACTACTTGCATCGGAGTAATGTGGCTGCAAATCCGAGTAAAACCGACCACATCACTGAATAGGATGGTGACATCTGGGAATACCTGAGCAAAGACATTAATCACAATTAGACATTCAGGAAACTCGGAAAGCCCAATATAACTCCTTCTCTTTCACCGTCCACAACTCTCTCTCTCTCTTCACTCACTGTGTCTCCAGTATGAGCTTGGGGTAGGTGATTATTTTTACTGATTAATTGATGGGATGTGGGGCCAGCATGTATTGCCCATTCCTAATTGCTCCTTGAGAAGGTGGTGAGCCATCTTCTTGAACCATTGTAGTCCATGAGGTGTAGGTACGTCCACGGTGCTTTAGGGAGGGAGTTTCAGAATTTTGACTGAGTGACAGTTGTGGTGTTGGTGTACCATTAAGAGTTTTTTTAAATTCACGCTCACAGCCTTCGGTGATGTCAATGTTAGGAGGAGGAATGTGGGCAGGTCAGATGACAGGAGTTCATTTTCATTTTTAGAAGGGACAGCAAGCTAAGAAGAAGTGGTTACCCTCTTTCCCTGTTTTGAAAATTCTGTTGGTTAGCTGAAAACAAAATCTGGTTTTCTTCAAGGGTGAAAATCTGCTGTTGTTGGGGGCTGGGTCAGAGTCTCTCTGGTGTTTTAGAAGCTGCCTTGTTTTCAAACGGTTTGGAGTGAATCTAGAGAGCTGCAGACTTCAACTAAAGGACTCAAATTCCCTTATCATGTGGGCAGTAGACTTTGCTGGATAGAACTGTTTAAAGGGATTTGTCTATGGCAAGGGTTTTGATTTGATTGGAACACATTAGATATCTTTGTTAAGGGTTATATATTATAGTGGTTGTTTTGTTTCTTGTTTGTAATTTGCAAATTCTTGTTAATTTTCTTACTATATTCTTAAATAAACTTTGTTTGATAAAAGCTCCTTAGTGGGTCTTTTGAATCACACTTGAAGTAGAACATATCATGCTTATCCTAGCCAAATTCAAGGTGCACCAAAGATGATGGTGATTGTGGGTTTGGGAGGTGCTGTCTATGGAACCTTGGTGAGTTTCTACAGTGTATCTTGTAGATGGTACACATAGCTGCCACTATCAGCAGTGGAAGGAGTGAATGTTTATAGATGGGGTGCCAATCAATAGGGTGGCTTTGTCCTGCTATGTTTGGACATGAACTGCTTCAGTATCTGAAGAGTTGCAAATGGTGCTGAACATTGTGCAGTCATCAGTGAACATCCCCACTTCTGACCTTATGATGGATGGAAGGTCATTGATGAAGCAGCTGAAGATGGTTGAACCCAGGACGTGACCCTGAGGAACACCTGCAGTGATGTCCTGGAGCTGAGATGATTAACCGCCAATCACCACAGCCACCTACCTTTGTGCCAGGGATGACTCCAACCAGCGGAGCATTTACCCCTGATTCCCATTGACTCCAATTTTTTATGGCTCCTTGATGCCACACTTGATCTTGATGTTAAGGGTAGTATCTCTCTCCTCATTCCCAAATTCAGCTCTTTGGTCAATCTTTGGGCCAAGGCTGTAATGAGGTCAGGAGCAAAATGGTGCTCGTAGAACCCAAAATGAGTACCGGTGATAAAAAGAAAAAATTCTGGAAATGTTCAGCAGGTGAGGCATTACCTGTGCAGAGAAGCAAGGAGGACATATCAGATCAATTCTGATACAGATGCTGCCTGATCTACTTAAATATTTAAAGAATCTTTTGTTTTCATTTCTGATCTCCAGTATCCATAGCACTTTGTTTTTTTCAGCGTCAGTGCTGCTTGATAGCACTGCTGATGACCCCTTCCACCACTTTAGGGATGATTGAGAGTGGACTGATGGGGCGGTAATTGGTCAGGACGATTTGGTCCTTTTTCTTGTGTATAGGACATACATGGGCAATTTTCCACATTGCCGGGAAGATGCCCGCATTGCAGCTGTACTGGAACAGCTTGGCGAGGGGAGTGGCAAATTCTGGAGCACAAGTCTTCAGTGCTATTGCTGGAATATTGTCAGGGCCTTTGCAGCATCCAATGCCTTCAGTTGTTTCTTGATATCGCATGGAGTAAATTGAATTGGCTGAAGACTGACATCTGTGATGCTGGGATCCTCCCATCCATTGACTCTGTCTACACTTCTCGCTGCCTCAACAAAGCAGCCAGCACAATTAAGGACCCCACGCACCCTGGATTTTCTCATTTCCTCCTTCTTCCGTTGGGAAAAAGATACAAAAGTTTGAGGTCATGTAACAACCGATTCAAGAACAGCTTCTTCCCTGCTGCCACCAGACTTTTCAATGGACTTATCTTGCATTACATTGGTCTTTTTTTACACCCTAGCTATGACTATAACACTACATTCTGCACTCTTTCGTTTCCTTTTCTATGAACGGTATGCTTTGTCTGTATAGCTTGCAAGAAAGAATACTTTTCCCTTTATGCTAATATATGTAACAATAATAAATCAAATCAAAACAAATCTCTGGAGGTGGCCGAGATTCATCATCCACTCAACTCTTCTGGTTGCAGATTGTGGTGAATGCTTCAGCCTTGTGTTTTCCCGGATGTCATTGCGGTAGGAGATATTTGTGGAGCCTCCTTCCTCCAAGGAGTTATTTAATTGTTCACCAGCTGGTACAGACCTGATCCGGTGGAAAAATCCTTCAGCACTCGGCCAGTTTGGTCAGCAGTACAGTTGATGAAGTGGGGCAGCGCAGTTGCTGTGTGGGAGATCTAGACACTGTTGAGTTTCAGGGCAGTATCAGAGTATGGGGGATGGGGCAACCTGGGCTATGTCGGGGTATGGGACACCAGGGCAGTGTCAGGGCATGGGACAGTGTTGGGGCACAGGATACCTGGGCAGCGTCAGAGTACAAGATACCTGGGCGGTGTCTAGGTACGGGACACCTGTCAGTGTCTGGGTTCCAGTTACCTGGGCAATGTCTGGGTAGGGGACACCTGGTGTTACAAGTCAGGTTGGATACTCCAAGATATTCTATGACGCTCACCTGACCTGTAACGTTTTACTTTAAATTCAGCTAGGATGAGAGGTTTCACTTCAGCTGTGATTCAACTGACTCACGAGGAACTTTTATCAAAAACAAAGTTTAGTTAAGAATATTGTTGACATGTATAGCAAGACACTTAGCAAGAACTTTTAACAATGACAAACAACAAACATAACAACCACGATAATGGATAACTCTTAAGGAAATATCTCTAATGTCTTCCAACCAAAGCCAACATCCAATACACAAAACCCTCCAAATAAACAAAATACAGCAGAGGTTAATACCCATTTGTTTCAGGAATCCCAACTCCTGGGTTGAGTACTGAAAATCCCTCGTGAAGAAACTCAGAAGAGATTGTAGTCGAATCTATTTCCCAAAACACAGCTTCTTTAAGGAAGAACCAAACAAAGAGAAAAACAGAGAGAGAGAGAGACTGCTTCTTATCTTGCTGCTAAACTGCTTCCAAAAATGAAACTAAAAGCTCAAAGGAAAAAAACCTATCATCCGACTGCCACAAATGAAACTGAAAGCCCTATTACCTGATTGTCACAGCTTAGCTCCACCCCCAATGACATCGCTGAAGCTGTAAGCTGCATGACATCTAAAAAGAAACTTTCTTAAAGGTACACTCACATGTCACTGGGCATTATCAGGATACGGGATACTTTGGCAGTGTCAGAGTACAGGATACCTGGGCAGTGTCAGAGTACAGGATACCTGGGCAGTGTCGCTATACAGGATACCTGGGCAGTGTCGCTATACAGGATACCTGGGCAGTGTCGCTATACAGGATACCTGGGCAGTGTCGCTATACAGGATACCTGGGCAGTGTCGCTATACAGGATACCTGGGCAGTGTCGCTATACAGGATACCTGGGCAGTGTCGCTATACAGGATACCTGGGCAGTGTCGCTATACAGGATACCTGGGCAGTGTCGCCATACAGGATACCTGGGCAGTGTCGCTATACAGGATACCTGGGCAGTGTCGCTATACAGGATACCTGGGCAGTGTCGCTATACAGGATACCTGGGCAGTGTCGCTATACAGGATACCTGGGCAGTGTCGCTATACAGGATACCTGGGCAGTGTCGCTACACAGGATACCTGGGCAGTGTCTGGCTACGGGACACCTGGGTAGTGTCTGGATGTGGGACACCTGGGCAGTGTCTGGCTACGGAATGCCTGGGCAGTGTCTGGCTACGGGATGCCTGGGAAGTGTCTGGCTACGGGACACCTGGGCAGTGTGTGAGTACAGGGTACCTGGGCAGTGTGTGAGTACAGGTACCTGGGCAGTGTGGGAGTACAGGATACCTGGGCAGTGTGTGAGTACAGGATATCTGGGCAGTGTGGGAGTACAGGATATCTGGGCAGTGTGGGAGTACAGGATATCTGGGCAGTGTGGGAGTACAGGGTATCTGGGCAGTGTGGGAGTACAGGATATCTGGGCAGTGTGGGAGTACAGGATATCTGGGCAGTGTGGGAGTACAGGGTATCTGGGCAGTGTGGGAGTACAGGATATCTGGGCAGTGTGGGAGTACAGGATATCTGGGCAGTGTGGGAGTACAGGATATCTGGGCAGTGTGGGAGTACAGGGTATCTGGGCAGTGTGGGAGTACAGGATATCTGGGCAGTGTGGGAGTACAGGGTATCTGGGCAGTGTGGGAGTACAGGGTATCTGGGCAGTGTGGGAGTACAGGGTATCTGGGCAGTGTGGGAGTACAGGGTACCTGGGCAGTGTGGGAGTACAGGATATCTGGGAAGTGTGGGAGTACAGGGTACATGGGCAGTGTGGGAGTACAGGGTATCTGGGCAGTGTGGGAGTACAGGGTACCTGGGCAGTGTGGGAGTACAGGGTATCTGGGCAGTGTGGGAGTACAGGGAACCTGGGCAGTGTGGGAGTACAGGATATCTGGGCAGTGTGGGAGTACAGGGTACATGGGCAGTGTGGGAGTACAGGATATCTGGGCAGTGTGGGAGTACAGGATATCCGGGCAGTGTGGGAGTACAGAATATCTGGGCAAGTGTGGGAGTACAGGGTACCTGGGCAGTGTGGGAGTACAGGTACCTGGGCAGTGTGGGAGTACAGGGTACCTGGTCAGTGTGGGAGGACAGGATATCTGGGCAGTGTGGGAGTACAGGATATCTGGGCAGTGTGGGACTACAGGATATCTGGGCAGTGTGGGAGTACAGGGTGCCTGGGCAGTGTGGGAGTACAGGATATCTGGGCAGTGTGGGAGTACAGGGTACCTGGGCAGTGTGGGAGTACAGGGTACCTGGGCAGTGTGGGAGTACAGGGTACCTGGCCAGTGTGGGAGTACAGAATATCTGGGCAGTGTGGGAGTACAGGGTACATGGGCAGTGTGGGAGTACAGGATATCTGGGCAGTGTGGGAGTACAGGATATCTGGGCAGTGTGGGAGTACAGGATACCTGGGCAGTGTGGGAGTACAGGATATCCGGGCAGTGTGGGAGTACAGAATATCTGGGCAAGTGTGGGAGTACAGGGTACCTGGGCAGTGTGGGAGTACAGGATATCTGGGCAGTGTGGGAGTACAGGGTATCTGGGCAGTGTGGGAGTACAGGGTACCTGGGCAGTGTGGGAGTACAGAATATCTGGGCAGTGTGGGAGTACAGGGTATCTGGGCAGTGTGGGAGTACAGGATATCCGGGCAGTGTGGGAGTACAGGGTAGCTGGGCAGTGTGGGAGTACAGGGTATCTGGGCAGTGTGGGAGTACAGGATATCTGGGCAGTGTGGGAGTACAGAATATCTGGGCAGTGTGGGAGTACAGGGTATCTGGGCAGTGTGGGAGTACAGGGTATCTGGGCAGTGTGGGAGTACAGGGTACCTGGGCAGTGTGGGAGTACAGGGTACCTGGGCAGTGTGGGAGTGCAGGATATCTGGGCAGTGTGGGAGTACAGGATATCTGGGCAGTGTGGGAGTACAGGGTGCCTGGGCAGTGTGGGAGTACAGGATATCTGGGGAGTGTGGGAGTACAGGGTATCTGGGCAGTGTGGGAGTACAGGGTATCTGGGCAGTGTGGGAGAACAGGGTATCTGGGCAGTGTGGGAGTACAGGGTATCTGGGCAGTGTGGGAGTACAGGGTACCTGGGCAGTGTGGGAGTACAGGGCACCTGGGCAGTGTGGGAGTACAGCGTATCTGGGCAGTGTGGGAGTACAGGGTACATGGGCAGTGTGGGAGTACAGGATATCTGGGCAGTGTGGGAGTACAGGGTACATGGGCAGTGTGGGAGTACAGGATATCTGGGCAGTGTGGGAGTACAGGATATCTGGGCAGTGTGGGAGTACAGGATATCCGGGTAGTGTGGGAGTACAGGGTACCAGATAAGTGTGGGAGTGCAGGGTACCTGGGCAGTGTGGGAGTACAGGGTACCTGGTCAGTGTGGGAGTACAGGATATCTGGGCAGTGTGGGAGTACAGGGTACATGGGCAGTGTGGGAGTACAGGATATCTGGGCAGTGTGGGAGTACAGGATATCTGGGCAGTGTGGGAGTACAGGGTATCTGGGCAGTGTGGGAGTACAGGATATCCGGGCAGTGTGGGAGTACAGAATATCTGGGCAAGTGTGGGAGAACAGGGTACCTGGTCAGTGTGGGAGTACAGGATACCTGGGCAGTGTGGGAGTACAGGGTAAATGGGCAGTGTGGGAGTACAGTATATCTGGGCAGTGTGGGAGTACAGGGTATCTGGGCAGTGTGGGAGTACAGGATATCTGGGCAGTGTGGGAGTACAGGATATCTGGGCAGTGTGGGAGTACAGGATATCTGGGCAGTGTGGGAGTACAGGGTATCTGGGCAGTGTGGGAGTACAGGATATCTGGGCAGTGTGGGAGTACAGGATATCTGGGCAGTGTGGGAGTACAGGATATCTGGGCAGTGTGGGAGTACAGGGTATCTGGGCAGTGTGGGAGTACAGGATATCTGGGCAGTGTGGGAGTACAGGGTATCTGGGCAGTGTGGGAGTACAGGGTACCTGGGCAGTGTGGGAGTACAGGATATCTGGGCAGTGTGGGAGTACAGGGTACATGGGCAGTGTGGGAGTACAGGGTATCTGGGCAGTGTGGGAGTACAGGGTACCTGGGCAGTGTGGGAGTACAGGGTATCTGGGCAGTGTGGGAGTACAGGGAACCTGGGCAGTGTGGGAGTGCAGGATATCTGGGCAGTGTGGGAGTACAGGGTACATGGGCAGTGTGGGAGTACAGGATATCTGGGCAGTGTGGGAGTACAGGATATCCGGGCAGTGTGGGAGTACAGAATATCTGGGCAAGTGTGGGAGTACAGGGTACCTGGGCAGTGTGGGAGTACAGGTACCTGGGCAGTGTGGGAGTACAGGGTACCTGGTCAGTGTGGGAGGACAGGGTATCTGGGCAGTGTGGGAGAACAGGATATCTGGGCAGTGTGGGACTACAGGATATCTGGGCAGTGTGGGAGTACAGGGTGCCTGGGCAGTGTGGGAGTACAGGATATCTGGGCAGTGTGGGAGTACAGGGTACCTGGGCAGTGTGGGAGTACAGGGTACCTGGGCAGTGTGGGAGTACAGGGTACCTGGTCAGTGTGGGAGTACAGGATATCTGGGCAGTGTGGGAGTACAGGGTACATGGGCAGTGTGGGAGTAGAGGATATCTGGGCAGTGTGGGAGTACAGGATATCTGGGCAGTGTGGGAGTACAGGATATCCGGGCAGTGTGGGAGTACAGAATATCTGGGCAAGTGTGGGAGTACAGGGTACCTGGGCAGTGTGGGAGTACAGGATATCTGGGCAGTGTGGGAGAGCAGGATATCCGGGCAGTGTGGGAGTACAGGGTATCTGGGCAGTGTGGGAGTACAGGGTATCTGGGCAGTGTGGGAGTACAGGATATCTGGGCAGTGTGGGAGTACAGAATGTCTGGGCAGTGTGGGAGTACAGCGTATCTGGGCAGTGTGGGAGTACAGGGTATCTGGGCAGTGTGGGAGTACAGGGTACCTGGGCAGTGTGGGAGTACAGGGTACCTGGGCAGTGTGGGAGTGCAGGATATCTGGGCAGTGTGGGAGTACAGGATATCTGGGCAGTGTGGGAGTACAGGGTGCCTGGGCAGTGTGGGAGTACAGGATATCTGGGCAGTGTGGGAGTACAGGGTATCTGGGCAGTGTGGGAGTACAGGGTATCTGGGCAGTGTGGGAGTACAGGGTATCTCGGCAGTGTGGGAGTACAGGGTATCTGGGCAGTGTGGGAGTACAGGGTACCTGGGCAGTGTGGGAGTACAGGGTACCTGGGCAGTGTGGGAGAACAGGGTACCTGGGCAGTGTGGGAGTACAGGGCACCTGGGCAGTGTGGGAGTACAGGGTATCTGGGCAGTGTGGGAGTACAGGGTACATGGGCAGTGTGGGAGTACAGGATATCTGGGCAGTGTGGGAGTACAGGATATCTGGGCAGTGTGGGAGTACAGGATATCTGGGCAGTGTGGGAGTACAGGATATCCGGGTAGTGTGGGAGTACAGGGTACCAGATAAGTGTGGGAGTACAGGGTACCTGGGCAGTGTGGGAGTACAGGGTACCTGGTCAGTGTGGGAGTACAGGATATCTGTGCAGTGTGGGAGTACAGGGTACATGGGCAGTGTGGGAGTACAGGATATCTGGGCAGTGTGGGAGTACAGGATATCTGGGCAGTGTGGGAGTACAGGGTATCTGGGCAGAGTGGGAGTACAGGATATCCGGGCAGTGTGGGAGTACAGAATATCTGGGCAAGTGTGGGAGTACAGGGTACCTGGTCAGTGTGGGAGTACAGGATACCTGGGCAGTGTGGGAGTACAGGATATCCGGGCAGTGTGGGAGTACAGAATATCTGGGCAAGTGTGGGAGTACAGGGTACCTGGTCAGTGTGGGAGTACAGGATACCTGGGCAGTGTGGGAGTACAGGGTACCTGGGCAGTGTGGGATACAGGATATCTGGCCAGTGTGGGAGTACAGGGTATCTGGGCAGTGTGGGAGTACAGGATATCTGGGCAGTGTGGGAGTACAGGGTGCCTGGGCAGTGTGGGAGTACAGGATTTCTGGGCAGTGTGGGAGTACAGGGTACCTGGGCAGTGTGGGAGTGCAGGATATCTGGGCAGTGTGGGAGTACAGGGTATCTGGGCAGTGTGGGAGTGCAGGATATCTGGGCAGTGTGGGAGTACAGGGTATCTGGGCAGTGTGGGAGTACAGGGTATCTGGGCAGTGTGGGAGTACAGGTTATCTGGGCAGTGTGGGAGTACAGGATATCTGGGCAGTGTGGGAGTACAGGATATCTGGGCAGTGTGGGAGTACAGGGTACCTGGGCAGTGTGGGAGTACAGGATATCTGGGCAGTATGGGAGTACAGGATATCTGGGCAGTGTGGGAGTACAGGATATCTGGGCAGTGTGGGAGTACAGGGTATCTGGGCAGTGTGGGAGTACAGGATATCTGGGCAGTGTGGGAGTACAAGATATCTGGGCAGTATGGGAGTACAGGATATCTGGGCAGTGTGGGAGTACAGGGTACCTGGGCAGTGTGGGAGTACAGGGTGCCTGGGCAGTGTGGGAGTACAGGATATCTGGGCAGTGTGGGAGTACAGGATATCTGGGCAGTGTGGGAGTACAGGATATCTGGGCAGTATGGGAGTACAGGATATCTGGGCAGTGTGGGAGTACAGGATATCTGGGCAGTGTGGGAGTACAGGGTATCTGGGCAGTGTGGGAGTACAGGATATCTGGGCAGTGTGGGAGTACAAGATATCTGGGCAGTATGGGAGTACAGGATATCTGGGCAGTGTGGGAGTACAGGGTACCTGGGCAGTGTGGGAGTACAGGGTATCTGGGCAGTGTGGGAGTACAGGGTATCTGGGCAGTGTGGGAGTACAGGGTATCTGGGCAGTCTGGGAGTGCAGGGTACCTGGGCAGTGTGGGAGTACAGGGTATCTGGGCAGTGTGGGAGTACAGGATATCTGGGCAGTGTGGGAGTACAGGGTACCTGGGCAGTGTGGGAGTACAGGGTATCTGGGCAGTGTGGGAGTACAGGGTATCTGGGCAATGTGGGAGTACAGGGTATCTGGGCAGTGTGGGAGTACAGGATATCTGGGCAGTGTGGGAGTACAGGATATCTGGGCAGTGTGGGAGTACAGGGTACCTGGGCAGTGTGGGAGTGCAGGATATCAGGGCAGTGTGGGAGTACAGAGTATCTGGGCAGTGTTGGAGTACAGGGTATCTGGGCAGTGTGGGAGTACAGGGTATCTGGGCAGTGTGGGAGTACAGGATATCTGGGCAGTGTGGGAGTACAGGTATCTGGGCAGTGTGGGAGTACAGGGTACCTGGGCAGTGTGGGAGTAAAGGGTACCTGGGCAGTGTGGGAGTACTGGGTATCTGGGCAGTGTGGGAGTACAGGGTACCTGGGCATTGTGGGAGTGCAGGATATCTGGGCAGTGTGGGAGTACAGGGTGCCTGGGCAGTGTGGGAGTACAGGATATCTGGGCAGTGTGGGAGTACAGGGTACCTGGGCAGTGTGGGAGTACAGGGTACCTGGGCAGTGTGGGAGTACAGGGTACCTGGGCAGTGTGGGAGTGCAGGATATCTGGGCAGTGTGGGAGTACAGGGTATCTGGGCAGTGTGGGAGTACAGGGTATCTGGGCAGTGTGGGAGTACAGGGTATCTGGGCAGTGTGGGAGTACAGGATATCTGGGCAGTGTGGGAGTACAGGATATCTGGGCAGTGTGCGAGTACAGGGTATCTGGGCAGTGTGGGAGTACAGGGCACCTGGACAGTGTGGGAGTACAGGGCACCTGGGCAGTGTGGGAGTACATGGTATCTGGGCAGTGTGGGAGTACAGGGTACATGGGCAGTGTGGGAGTACAGGATATCTGGGCAGTGTGGGAGTACAGGATATCTGGCCAGTGTGGGATTACAGGATGCCTGGGCAGTGTGGGAGTACAGGATATCTGGGCAGTGTGGGAGTACAGGGTATCTGGGCAGTGTAGGAGTACAGGATATCTGGGCAGTGTGGGAGTACAGGGAACATGGGCAGTGTGGGAGTACAGGATACCTGGGCAGTGTGGGAGTACAGGGTGCCTGGGCAGTGTGGGAGTACTGGATAACTGGGCAGTGTGGGAGTACAGGGTACCTGGGCAGTGTGGGAGTACAGGTACCTGGGCAGTGTGTGAGTACAGGTACCTGGGCAGTGTGTGAGTACAGGTACCTGGGCAGTGTGTGAGTACAGGTACCTGGGCAGTCTGGGAGTACAGGTTATCTGGGCAGTGTGGGAGTACAGGATATCTGGGCAGTGTGGGAGTACAGGATATCTGGGCAGTGTGGGAGTACAGGGTACCTGGGCAGTGTGGGAGTACAGGATATCTGGGCAGTGTGGGAGTACAGGGTACATGGGCAGTGTGGGAGTACAGGGTATCTGGGCAGTGTGGGAGTACAGGGTATCTGGGCAGTGTGGGAGTACAGGTACCTGGGCAGTGTGTGAGTACAGGTACCTGGGCAGTGTGTGAGTACAGGTACCTGGGCAGTGTGTGAGTACAGGTACCTGGGCAGTGTGGGAGTACAGGATATCTGGGCAGTGTGGGAGTACAGGATATCTGGCCAGTGTGGGATTACAGGATGCCTGGGCAGTGTGGGAGTACAGGATATCTGGGCAGTGTGGGAGTACAGGGTATCTGGGCAGTGTGGGAGTACAGGATATCTGGGCAGTGTGGGAGTACAGGGTACCTGGGCAGTGTGGGAGTACAGGGTACCTGGGCAGTGTGGGAGTACAGGTTACCTGGGCAGTGTGGGAGTGCAGGATATCTGGGCAGTGTGGGAGTACAGGGTATCTGGGCAGTGTGGGAGTACAGGGTATCTGGGCAGTGTGGGAGTACAGGGTATCTGGGCAGTGTGGGAGTACAGGATATCTGGGCAGTGTGGGAGTACAGGATATCTGGGCAGTGTGGGAGTACAGGGTATCTGGGCAGTGTGGGAGTACAGGGTACCTGGGCAGTGTGGGAGTACAGGGTACCTGGGCAGTGTGGGAGTACAGGGCACCTGGGCAGTGTGGGAGTACAGGGTATCTGGGCAGTGTGGGAGTACAGGGTACATGGGCAGTGTGGGAGTACAGGATATCTGGGCAGTGTGGGAGTACAGGATATCTGGGCAGTGTGGGAGTACAGGATATCTGGGCAGTGTGGGAGTACAGGATATCCGGGTAGTGTGGGAGTACAGGGTACCAGATAAGTGTGGGAGTACAGGGTACCTGGGCAGTGTGGAAGTACAGGGTACCTGGTCAGTGTGGGAGTACAGGATATCTGGGCAGTGTGGGAGTACAGGGTACATGGGCAGTGTGGGAGTACAGGATATCTGGGCAGTGTGGGAGTACAGGATATCTGGGCAGTGTGGGAGTACAGGGTATCTGGGCAGAGTGGGAGTACAGGATATCCGGGCAGTGTGGGAGTACAGAATATCTGGGCAAGTGTGGGAGTACAGGGTACCTGGTCAGTGTGGGAGTACAGGATATCTGGGCAATGTGGGAGTACAGGATATCCGGGCAGTGTGGGAGTACAGAATATCTGGGCAAGTGTGGGAGTACAGGGTACCTGGTCAGTGTGGGAGTACAGGATACCTGGGCAGTGTGGGAGTACAGGGTACCTGGGCAGTGTGGGATACAGGATATCTGGCCAGTGTGGGAGTACAGGGTATCTGGGCAGTGTGGGAGTACAGGATATCTGGGCAGTGTGGGAGTACAGGGTGCCTGGGCAGTGTGGGAGTACAGGATTTCTGGGCAGTGTGGGAGTACAGGGTACCTGGGCAGTGTGGGAGTGCAGGATATCTGGGCAGTGTGGGAGTACAGGGTATCTGGGCAGTGTGGGAGTGCAGGATATCTGGGCAGTGTGGGAGTACAGGATATCTGGGCAGTGTGGGAGTACAGGGTATCTGGGCAGTGTGGGAGTACAGGTTATCTGGGCAGTGTGGGAGTACAGGATATCTGGGCAGTGTGGGAGTACAGGATATCTGGGCAGTGTGGGAGTACAGGGTACCTGGGCAGTGTGGGAGTACAGGATATCTGGGCAGTATGGGAGTACAGGATATCTGGGCAGTGTGGGAGTACAGGATATCTGGGCAGTGTGGGAGTACAGGGTATCTGGGCAGTGTGGGAGTACAGGATATCTGGGCAGTGTGGGAGTACAAGATATCTGGGCAGTATGGGAGTACAGGATATCTGGGCAGTGTGGGAGTACAGGGTACCTGGGCAGTGTGGGAGTACAGGGTGCCTGGGCAGTGTGGGAGTACAGGATATCTGGGCAGTGTGGGAGTACAGGATATCTGGGCAGTGTGGGAGTACAGGATATCTGGGCAGTGTGGGAGTACAGGATATCTGGGCAGTGTGGGAGTGCAGGATATCTGGGCAGTGTGGGAGTACAGGATATCTGGGCAGTGTGGGAGTACACGGTATCTGGGCAGTGTGGGAGTACAGGGTATCTGGGCAGTGTGGGAATACAGGATATCTGGGCAGTGTGGGAGTACAGGGTATCTGGGCAGTGTGGGAGTACAGGATATCTGGGCAGAGTGGGAGTACAGGGTATCTGGGCAGTGTGGGAGTACAGGATATCTGGGCAGTGTGGGAGTACAGGGTATCTGGGCAGTGTGGGAGTACAGGGTATCTGGGCAGTCTGGGAGTGCAGGGTACCTGGGCAGTGTGGGAGTACAGGGTATCTGGGCAGTGTGGGAGTACAGGATATCTGCTCAGTGTGGGAGTACAGGGTACCTGGGCAGTGTGGGAGTACAGGGTATCTGGGCAGTGTGGGAGTACAGGGTATCTGGGCAATGTGGGAGTACAGGGTATCTGGGCAGTGTGGGAGTACAGGATATCTGGGCAGTGTGGGAGTACAGGATATCTGGGCAGTGTGGGAGTACAGGGTACCTGGGCAGTGTGGGAGTGCAGGATATCAGGGCAGTGTGGGAGTACAGAGTATCTGGGCAGTGTTGGAGTACAGGGTATCTGGGCAGTGTGGGAGTACAGGGTATCTGGGCAGTGTGGGAGTACAGGATATCTGGGCAGTGTGGGAGTACAGGATATCTGGGCAGTGTGGGAGTACAGGGTACCTGGGCAGTGTGGGAGTAAAGGGTACCTGGGCAGTGTGGGAGTACTGGGTATCTGGGCAGTGTGGGAGTACAGGGTACCTGGGCATTGTGGGAGTGCAGGATATCTGGGCAGTGTGGGAGTACAGGGTGCCTGGGCCGTGTGGGAGTACAGGATATCTGGGCAGTGTGGGAGTACAGGGTACCTGGGCAGTGTGGGAGTACACTGTACCTGGGCAGTGTGGGAGTACAGGGTACCTGGGCAGTGTGGGAGTGCAGGATATCTGGGCAGTGTGGGAGTACAGGGTATCTGGGCAGTGTGGGAGTACAGGGTATCTGGGCAGTGTGGGAGTACAGGGTATCTGGGCAGTGTGGGAGTACAGGATATCTGGGCAGTGTGGGAGTACAGGATATCTGGGCAGTGTGGGAGTACAGGGTATCTGGGCAGTGTGGGAGTACAGGGTACCTGGGCAGTGTGGGAGTACAGGGCACCTGGGCAGTGTGGGAGTACATGGTATCTGGGCAGTGTGGGAGTACAGGGTACATGGGCAGTGTGGGAGTACAGGATATCTGGGCAGTGTGGGAGTACAGGATATCTGGCCAGTGTGGGATTACAGGATGCCTGGGCAGTGTGGGAGTACAGGATATCTGGGCAGTGTGGGAGTACAGGGTATCTGGGCAGTGTGGGAGTACAGGATATCTGGGCAGTGTGGGAGTACAGGATATCTGGGCAGTGTGGGAGTACAGGCTATCTGGGCAGTGTGGGAGTACAGGGTATCTGGGCAGTGTGGGAGTACAGGGTACCTGGGCAGAGTGGGAGTACAGGATATCTGGGCAGTGTGGGAGTACAGGGTATCTGGGCAGTGTGGGAGTACAGGGTATCTGGGCAGTGTGGGAGTACAGGGTATCTGGGCAGTGTGGGAGTACAGGATATCTGGGCAGTGTGGGAGTACAGGATATCTGGGAAGTGTGGGAGTACAGGATGTCTGGGCAGTGTGGGGGTACAGGGTATCTGGGCAGTGTGGGAGTACAGCATGCCTGGGCAGTGTTGGAGTACAGGGTCTCTGGGCAGTGTGGGAGTACAGCATGCCTGGGCAGTGTGGGAGTACAGGGTACCTGGGCAGTGTGGGAGTACAGGATATCTGGGCAGTGTGGGAGTACAGGGTATCTGGGCAGTGTGGGAGTAAAGGGTATCTGGGCAGTGTGGGAGTACAGGGTATCTGGGCTTTGTGGGAGTACCGGATACCTGGGCAGTGTGGGAGTACAGGGTACCTGGGCAGTGTTGGAGTACGGGATATCTGGGCAGTGTGGGAGTACAGGATATCTGGGCAGTGTGGGAGTACAGGATACCTGGGCAGTGTGGGAGTACAGGGTATCTGGGCAGTGTGGGAGTACAGGGTATCTGGGCTTTGTGGGAGTACCGGATACCTGGGCAGTGTGGGAGTACAGGGTACCTGGGCAGTGTTGGAGTACAGGATATCTAGGCAGTGTGGGAGTACAGGATATCTGGGCAGTGTGGGAGTACAGGATACCTGGGCAGTGTGGGAGTACAGGATATCTGGGCAGTGTGGGAGTACAGGGTATCTGGGCAGTGTAGGAGTACAGGATATCTGGGCAGTGTGGGAGTACAGGGAACATGGGCAGTGTGGGAGTACAGGATACCTGGGCAGTGTGGGAGTACAGCGTGCCTGGGCAGTGTGGGAGTACTGGATAACTGGGCAGTGTGGGAGTACAGGGTACCTGGGCAGTGTGGGAGTACAGGTACCTGGGCAGTGTGTGAGTACAGGTACCTGGGCAGTGTGTGAGTACAAGTACCTGGGCAGTGTGTGAGTACAGGTACCTGGGCAGTCTGGGAGTACAGGTTATCTGGGCAGTGTGGGAGTACAGTATATCTGGGCAGTGTGGGAGTACAGGATATCTGGGCAGTGTGGGAGTACAGGGGACCTGGGCAGTGTGGGAGTACAGGATATCTGGGCAGTGTGGGAGTACAGGGTACATGGGCAGTGTGGGAGTACAGGGTATCTGGGCAGTGTGGGAGTACAGGGTATCTGGGCAGTGTGGGAGTACAGGTACCTGGGCAGTGTGTGAGTACAGGTACCTGGGCAGTGTGTGAGTACAGGTACCTGGGCAGTGTGTGAGTCCAGGTACCTGGGCAGTGTGGGAGTACAGGATATCTGGGCAGTGTGGGAGTACAGGATATCTGGCCAGTGTGGGATTACAGGATGCCTGGGCAGTGTGGGAGTACAGGATATCTGGGCAGTGTGGGAGTACAGGGTATCTGGGCAGTGTGGGAGTACAGGATATCTGGGCAGTGTGGGAGTACAGGATATCTGGGCAGTGTGGGAGTACAGGCTATCTGGGCAGTGTGGGAGTACAGGGTATCTGGGCAGTGTGGGAGTACAGGGTATCTGGGCAGTGTGGGAGTACAGGATATCTGGGCAGTGTAGGAGTACAGGATATCTGGGCAGTGTGGGAGTACAGGGTATCTGGGCAGTGTGGGAATACAGGATATCTGGGCAGTGTGGGAGTACAGGGTACCTGGGCAGTGTGGGAGTACAGGGTATCTGGGCAGTGTGGGAGTACAGGGTATCTGGGCAGTGTGGGAGTACAGGGTATCTGGGCAGTGTGGGAGTACAGGATATCTGGGCAGTGTGGGAGTACAGGATATCTGGGCAGTGTGGGAGTACAGGGTATCTGGGCAGTGTGGGAGTGCAGGATATCTGGGCAGTGTGGGAGTGCAGGATATCTGGGCAGTGTGGGAGTACAGGATATCTGGGCAGTGTGGGAGTACAGGGTATCTGGGCAGTGCGGGAGTACAGGATATCTGGGCAGTGTGGGAGTACAGGGTACCTGGGCAGTGTGGGAGTACAGGGTATCTGGGCAGTGTGGGAGTACAGGATATCTGGGCAGTGTGGGAGTACAGGGTATCTGGGCAGTGTGGGAGTACAGGGTATCTGGGCAGTGTGGGAGTACAGGGTATCTGGGCAGTGTGGGAGTACAGGATATCTGGGCAGTGTGGGAGTACAGGATATCTGGGCAGTGTGGGAGTACAGGATATCTGGGCAGTGTGGGAGTACAGGGTACCTGGGCAGTGTGGGAGTACAGGGTATCTGGGCAGTGTGGGAGTACAGGGTACCTGGGCAGTGTGGGAGTACAGGGTATCTGGGCAGTGTGGGAGTACAGGATATCTGGGCAGTGTGGGAGTACAGGGTATCTGGGCAGTGTGGGAGTGCAGGATATCTGGGCAGTGTGGGAGTACAGGATATCTGGGCAGTGTGGGAGTACAGGGTACCTGGGCAGTGTGGGAGTACAGGGAACCTGGGCAGTGTGGGAGTACAGGGTACCTGGGCAGTGTGGGAGTACAGGGAACATGGGCAGTGTGGGAGTACAGGATATCTGGGCAGTGTGGGAGTACAGGGTACCTGGGCAGTGTGGGAGTACAGGATATCTGGGCAGTGTGGGAGTACAGAATATCTGGGCAGTGTGGGAGTACAGGGTACCTGGGCAGTGTGGGAGTACAGGATATCTGGGCAGTGAGGGAGTACAGGGTATCTGGGCAGTGTGGGAGTACAGGGTACCTGGGCAGTGTGGGAGTACAGGGTAACTGGGCAGTGTGGGAGTACAGGGTATCTGGGCAGTGTGGGAGTACAGGGTATCTGGGCAGTGTGGGAGTACAGGGTACCTGGGCAGTGTGTGAGTACACAATATCTGGGCAGTGTGGGAGTACAGGGTATCTGGGCAGTGTGGGAGTACAGGGGACCTGGGCAGTGTGGGAGTACAGAATATCTGGGCAAGTGTGGGAGTACAGGGTATCTGGGCAGTGTGGGAGTACAGGGTATCTGGGCAGTGTGGGAGTACAGGGAACATGGGCAGTGTGGGAGTACAGGATATCTGGGCAGTGTGGGAGTACAGGGTACCTGGGCAGTGTGGGAGTACAGGATATCTGGGCAGTGTGGGAGTACAGGATATCTGGGCAGTGTGGGAGGACAGGGTACCTGGGCAGTGTGGGAGTACAGGGTACCTGGGCAGTGTGGGACTACAGGGTACCTGGGCAGTGTGGGAGTACAGGGCACCTGGGCAGTGTGGGAGTACAGGGTATCTGGGCAGTGTGGGAGTACAGGGTACATGGGCAGTGTGGGAGTACAGAATATCTGGGCAGTGTGGGAGTACAGGGTGCATGGGCAGTGTGGGAGTACAGGATATCTGGGCAGTGTGGGAGTACAGGATATCTGGGCAGTGTGGGAGTACAGGGTATCTGGGCAGAGTGGGAGTACAGGATATCCGGGCAGTGTGGGAGTACAGAATATCTGGGCAAGTGTGGGAGTACAGGGTACCTGGTCAGTGTGGGAGTACAGGATATCTGGGCAATGTGGGAGTACAGGATATCCGGGCAGTGTGGGAGTACAGAATATCTGGGCAAGTGTGGGAGTACAGGGTACCTGGTCAGTGTGGGAGTACAGGACACCTGGGCAGTGTGGGAGTACAGGGTACCTGGGCAGTGTGGGATACAGGATATCTGGCCAGTGTGGGAGTACAGGGTATCTGGGCAGTGTGGGAGTACAGGATATCTGGGCAGTGTGGGAGTACAGGGTGCCTGGGCAGTGTGGGAGTACAGGATTTCTGGGCAGTGTGGGAGTACAGGGTACCTGGGCAGTGTGGGAGTGCAGGATATCTGGGCAGTGTGGGAGTACAGGGTATCTGGGCAGTGTGGGAGTGCAGGATATCTGGGCAGTGTGGGAGTACAGGATATCTGGGCAGTGTGGGAGTACAGGGTATCTGGGCAGTGTGGGAGTACAGGTTATCTGGGCAGTGTGGGAGTACAGGATATCTGGGCAGTGTGGGAGTACAGGATATCTGGGCAGTGTGGGAGTACAGGGTACCTGGGCAGTGTGGGAGTACAGGATATCTGGGCAGTATGGGAGTACAGGATATGTGGGCAGTGTGGGAGTACAGGATATCTGGGCAGTGTGGGAGTACAGGGTATCTGGGCAGTGTGGGAGTACAGGATATCTGGGCAGTGTGGGAGTACAAGATATCTGGGCAGTATGGGAGTACAGGATATCTGGGCAGTGTGGGAGTACAGGGTACCTGGGCAGTGTGGGAGTACAGGGTGCCTGGGCAGTGTGGGAGTACAGGATATCTGGGCAGTGTGGGAGTACAGGATATCTGGGCAGTGTGGGAGTACAGGATATCTGGGCAGTGTGGGAGTACAGGATATCTGGGCAGTGTGGGAGTGCAGGATATCTGGGCAGTGTGGGAGTACAGGATATCTGGGCAGTGTGGGAGTACAGGGTATCTGGGCAGTGTGGGAGTACAGGGTATCTGGGCAGTGTGGGAATACAGGATATCTGGGCAGTGTGGGAGTACAGGGTATCTGGGCAGTGTGGGAGTACAGGATATCTGGGCAGAGTGGGAGTACAGGGTATCTGGGCAGTGTGGGAGTACAGGATATCTGGGCAGTGTGGGAGTACAGGGTATCTGGGCAGTGTGGGAGTACAGGGTATCTGGGCAGTCTGGGAGTGCAGGGTACCTGGGCAGTGTGGGAGTACAGGGTATCTGGGCAGTGTGGGAGTACAGGATATCTGGGCAGTGTGGGAGTACAGGGTACCTGGGCAGTGTGGGAGTACAGGGTATCTGGGCAGTGTGGGAGTACAGGGTATCTGGGCAATGTGGGAGTACAGGGTATCTGGGCAGTGTGGGAGTACAGGATATCTGGGCAGTGTGGGAGTACAGGATATCTGGGCAGTGTGGGAGTACAGGGTACCTGGGCAGTGTGGGAGTGCAGGATATCAGGGCAGTGTGGGAGTACAGAGTATCTGGGCAGTGTTGGAGTACAGGGTATCTGGGCAGTGTGGGAGTACAGGGTATCTGGGCAGTGTGGGAGTACAGGATATCTGGGCAGTGTGGGAGTACAGGTATCTGGGCAGTGTGGGAGTACAGGGTACCTGGGCAGTGTGGGAGTAAAGGGTACCTGGGCAGTGTGGGAGTACTGGGTATCTGGGCAGTGTGGGAGTACAGGGTACCTGGGCATTGTGGGAGTGCAGGATATCTGGGCAGTGTGGGAGTACAGGGTGCCTGGGCAGTGTGGGAGTACAGGATATCTGGGCAGTGTGGGAGTACAGGGTACCTGGGCAGTGTGGGAGTACACTGTACCTGGGCAGTGTGGGAGTACAGGGTACCTGGGCAGTGTGGGAGTGCAGGATATCTGGGCAGTGTGGGAGTACAGGGTATCTGGGCAGTGTGGGAGTACAGGGTATCTGGGCAGTGTGGGAGTACAGGGTATCTGGGCAGTGTGGGAGTACAGGATATCTGGGCAGTGTGGGAGTACAGGATATCTGGGCAGTGTGGGAGTACAGGGTATCTGGGCAGTGTGGGAGTACAGGGTACCTGGGCAGTGTGGGAGTACAGGGCACCTGGGCAGTGTGGGAGTACATGGTATCTGGGCAGTGTGGGAGTACAGGGTACATGGGCAGTGTGGGAGTACAGGATATCTGGGCAGTGTGGGAGTACAGGATATCTGGCCAGTGTGGGATTACAGGATGCCTGGGCAGTGTGGGAGTACAGGATATCTGGGCAGTGTGGGAGTACAGGGTATCTGGGCAGTGTGGGAGTACAGGATATCTGGGCAGTGTGGGAGTACAGGATATCTGGGCAGTGTGGGAGTACAGGCTATCTGGGCAGTGTGGGAGTACAGGGTACCTGGGCAGTGTGGGAGTACAGGATATCTGGGCAGTGTGGGAGTACAGGGTACATGGGCAGTGTGGGAGTACAGGGTATCTGGGCAGTGTGGGAGTACAGGGTATCTGGGCAGTGTGGGAGTACAGGTACCTGGGCAGTGTGTGAGTACAGGTACCTGGGCAGTGTGTGAGTACAGGTACCTGGGCAGTGTGTGAGTACAGGTACCTGGGCAGTGTGGGAGTACAGGATATCTGGGCAGTGTGGGAGTACAGGATATCTGGCCAGTGTGGGATTACAGGATGCCTGGGCAGTGTGGGAGTACAGGATATCTGGGCAGTGTGGGAGTACAGGGTATCTGGGCAGTGTGGGAGTACAGGATATCTGGGCAGTGTGGGAGTACAGGGTACCTGGGCAGTGTGGGAGTACAGGGTACCTGGGCAGTGTGGGAGTACAGGTTACCTGGGCAGTGTGGGAGTGCAGGATATCTGGGCAGTGTGGGAGTACAGGGTATCTGGGCAGTGTGGGAGTACAGGGTATCTGGGCAGTGTGGGAGTACAGGGTATCTGGGCAGTGTGGGAGTACAGGATATCTGGGCAGTGTGGGAGTACAGGATATCTGGGCAGTGTGGGAGTACAGGGTATCTGGGCAGTGTGGGAGTACAGGGTACCTGGGCAGTGTGGGAGTACAGGGTACCTGGGCAGTGTGGGAGTACAGGGCACCTGGGCAGTGTGGGAGTACAGGGTATCTGGGCAGTGTGGGAGTACAGGGTACATGGGCAGTGTGGGAGTACAGGATATCTGGGCAGTGTGGGAGTACAGGATATCTGGGCAGTGTGGGAGTACAGGATATCTGGGCAGTGTGGGAGTACAGGATATCCGGGTAGTGTGGGAGTACAGGGTACCAGATAAGTGTGGGAGTACAGGGTACCTGGGCAGTGTGGAAGTACAGGGTACCTGGTCAGTGTGGGAGTACAGGATATCTGGGCAGTGTGGGAGTACAGGGTACATGGGCAGTGTGGGAGTACAGGATATCTGGGCAGTGTGGGAGTACAGGATATCTGGGCAGTGTGGGAGTACAGGGTATCTGGGCAGAGTGGGAGTACAGGATATCCGGGCAGTGTGGGAGTACAGAATATCTGGGCAAGTGTGGGAGTACAGGGTACCTGGTCAGTGTGGGAGTACAGGATATCTGGGCAATGTGGGAGTACAGGATATCCGGGCAGTGTGGGAGTACAGAATATCTGGGCAAGTGTGGGAGTACAGGGTACCTGGTCAGTGTGGGAGTACAGGATACCTGGGCAGTGTGGGAGTACAGGGTACCTGGGCAGTGTGGGATACAGGATATCTGGCCAGTGTGGGAGTACAGGGTATCTGGGCAGTGTGGGAGTACAGGATATCTGGGCAGTGTGGGAGTACAGGGTGCCTGGGCAGTGTGGGAGTACAGGATTTCTGGGCAGTGTGGGAGTACAGGGTACCTGGGCAGTGTGGGAGTGCAGGATATCTGGGCAGTGTGGGAGTACAGGGTATCTGGGCAGTGTGGGAGTGCAGGATATCTGGGCAGTGTGGGAGTACAGGATATCTGGGCAGTGTGGGAGTACAGGGTATCTGGGCAGTGTGGGAGTACAGGTTATCTGGGCAGTGTGGGAGTACAGGATATCTGGGCAGTGTGGGAGTACAGGATATCTGGGCAGTGTGGGAGTACAGGGTACCTGGGCAGTGTGGGAGTACAGGATATCTGGGCAGTATGGGAGTACAGGATATCTGGGCAGTGTGGGAGTACAGGATATCTGGGCAGTGTGGGAGTACAGGGTATCTGGGCAGTGTGGGAGTACAGGATATCTGGGCAGTGTGGGAGTACAAGATATCTGGGCAGTATGGGAGTACAGGATATCTGGGCAGTGTGGGAGTACAGGGTACCTGGGCAGTGTGGGAGTACAGGGTGCCTGGGCAGTGTGGGAGTACAGGATATCTGGGCAGTGTGGGAGTACAGGATATCTGGGCAGTGTGGGAGTACAGGATATCTGGGCAGTGTGGGAGTACAGGATATCTGGGCAGTGTGGGAGTGCAGGATATCTGGGCAGTGTGGGAGTACAGGATATCTGGGCAGTGTGGGAGTACACGGTATCTGGGCAGTGTGGGAGTACAGGGTATCTGGGCAGTGTGGGAATACAGGATATCTGGGCAGTGTGGGAGTACAGGGTATCTGGGCAGTGTGGGAGTACAGGATATCTGGGCAGAGTGGGAGTACAGGGTATCTGGGCAGTGTGGGAGTACAGGATATCTGGGCAGTGTGGGAGTACAGGGTATCTGGGCAGTGTGGGAGTACAGGGTATCTGGGCAGTCTGGGAGTGCAGGGTACCTGGGCAGTGTGGGAGTACAGGGTATCTGGGCAGTGTGGGAGTACAGGATATCTGCTCAGTGTGGGAGTACAGGGTACCTGGGCAGTGTGGGAGTACAGGGTATCTGGGCAGTGTGGGAGTACAGGGTATCTGGGCAATGTGGGAGTACAGGGTATCTGGGCAGTGTGGGAGTACAGGATATCTGGGCAGTGTGGGAGTACAGGATATCTGGGCAGTGTGGGAGTACAGGGTACCTGGGCAGTGTGGGAGTGCAGGATATCAGGGCAGTGTGGGAGTACAGAGTATCTGGGCAGTGTTGGAGTACAGGGTATCTGGGCAGTGTGGGAGTACAGGGTATCTGGGCAGTGTGGGAGTACAGGATATCTGGGCAGTGTGGGAGTACAGGATATCTGGGCAGTGTGGGAGTACAGGGTACCTGGGCAGTGTGGGAGTAAAGGGTACCTGGGCAGTGTGGGAGTACTGGGTATCTGGGCAGTGTGGGAGTACAGGGTACCTGGGCATTGTGGGAGTGCAGGATATCTGGGCAGTGTGGGAGTACAGGGTGCCTGGGCCGTGTGGGAGTACAGGATATCTGGGCAGTGTGGGAGTACAGGGTACCTGGGCAGTGTGGGAGTACACTGTACCTGGGCAGTGTGGGAGTACAGGGTACCTGGGCAGTGTGGGAGTGCAGGATATCTGGGCAGTGTGGGAGTACAGGGTATCTGGGCAGTGTGGGAGTACAGGGTATCTGGGCAGTGTGGGAGTACAGGGTATCTGGGCAGTGTGGGAGTACAGGATATCTGGGCAGTGTGGGAGTACAGGATATCTGGGCAGTGTGGGAGTACAGGGTATCTGGGCAGTGTGGGAGTACAGGGTACCTGGGCAGTGTGGGAGTACAGGGCACCTGGGCAGTGTGGGAGTACATGGTATCTGGGCAGTGTGGGAGTACAGGGTACATGGGCAGTGTGGGAGTACAGGATATCTGGGCAGTGTGGGAGTACAGGATATCTGGCCAGTGTGGGATTACAGGATGCCTGGGCAGTGTGGGAGTACAGGATATCTGGGCAGTGTGGGAGTACAGGGTATCTGGGCAGTGTGGGAGTACAGGATATCTGGGCAGTGTGGGAGTACAGGATATCTGGGCAGTGTGGGAGTACAGGCTATCTGGGCAGTGTGGGAGTACAGGGTATCTGGGCAGTGTGGGAGTACAGGGTACCTGGGCAGAGTGGGAGTACAGGATATCTGGGCAGTGTGGGAGTACAGGGTATCTGGGCAGTGTGGGAGTACAGGGTATCTGGGCAGTGTGGGAGTACAGGGTATCTGGGCAGTGTGGGAGTACAGGATATCTGGGCAGTGTGGGAGTACAGGATATCTGGGAAGTGTGGGAGTACAGGATGTCTGGGCAGTGTGGGGGTACAGGGTATCTGGGCAGTGTGGGAGTACAGCATGCCTGGGCAGTGTTGGAGTACAGGGTCTCTGGGCAGTGTGGGAGTACAGCATGCCTGGGCAGTGTGGGAGTACAGGGTACCTGGGCAGTGTGGGAGTACAGGATATCTGGGCAGTGTGGGAGTACAGGGTATCTGGGCAGTGTGGGAGTAAAGGGTATCTGGGCAGTGTGGGAGTACAGGGTATCTGGGCTTTGTGGGAGTACCGGATACCTGGGCAGTGTGGGAGTACAGGGTACCTGGGCAGTGTTGGAGTACGGGATATCTGGGCAGTGTGGGAGTACAGGATATCTGGGCAGTGTGGGAGTACAGGATACCTGGGCAGTGTGGGAGTACAGGGTATCTGGGCAGTGTGGGAGTACAGGGTATCTGGGCTTTGTGGGAGTACCGGATACCTGGGCAGTGTGGGAGTACAGGGTACCTGGGCAGTGTTGGAGTACAGGATATCTAGGCAGTGTGGGAGTACAGGATATCTGGGCAGTGTGGGAGTACAGGATACCTGGGCAGTGTGGGAGTACAGGATATCTGGGCAGTGTGGGAGTACAGGGTATCTGGGCAGTGTAGGAGTACAGGATATCTGGGCAGTGTGGGAGTACAGGGAACATGGGCAGTGTGGGAGTACAGGATACCTGGGCAGTGTGGGAGTACAGCGTGCCTGGGCAGTGTGGGAGTACTGGATAACTGGGCAGTGTGGGAGTACAGGGTACCTGGGCAGTGTGGGAGTACAGGTACCTGGGCAGTGTGTGAGTACAGGTACCTGGGCAGTGTGTGAGTACAAGTACCTGGGCAGTGTGTGAGTACAGGTACCTGGGCAGTCTGGGAGTACAGGTTATCTGGGCAGTGTGGGAGTACAGTATATCTGGGCAGTGTGGGAGTACAGGATATCTGGGCAGTGTGGGAGTACAGGGGACCTGGGCAGTGTGGGAGTACAGGATATCTGGGCAGTGTGGGAGTACAGGGTACATGGGCAGTGTGGGAGTACAGGGTATCTGGGCAGTGTGGGAGTACAGGGTATCTGGGCAGTGTGGGAGTACAGGTACCTGGGCAGTGTGTGAGTACAGGTACCTGGGCAGTGTGTGAGTACAGGTACCTGGGCAGTGTGTGAGTCCAGGTACCTGGGCAGTGTGGGAGTACAGGATATCTGGGCAGTGTGGGAGTACAGGATATCTGGCCAGTGTGGGATTACAGGATGCCTGGGCAGTGTGGGAGTACAGGATATCTGGGCAGTGTGGGAGTACAGGGTATCTGGGCAGTGTGGGAGTACAGGATATCTGGGCAGTGTGGGAGTACAGGATATCTGGGCAGTGTGGGAGTACAGGCTATCTGGGCAGTGTGGGAGTACAGGGTATCTGGGCAGTGTGGGAGTACAGGGTATCTGGGCAGTGTGGGAGTACAGGATATCTGGGCAGTGTAGGAGTACAGGATATCTGGGCAGTGTGGGAGTACAGGGTATCTGGGCAGTGTGGGAATACAGGATATCTGGGCAGTGTGGGAGTACAGGGTACCTGGGCAGTGTGGGAGTACAGGGTATCTGGGCAGTGTGGGAGTACAGGGTATCTGGGCAGTGTGGGAGTACAGGGTATCTGGGCAGTGTGGGAGTACAGGATATCTGGGCAGTGTGGGAGTACAGGATATCTGGGCAGTGTGGGAGTACAGGGTATCTGGGCAGTGTGGGAGTGCAGGATATCTGGGCAGTGTGGGAGTGCAGGATATCTGGGCAGTGTGGGAGTACAGGATATCTGGGCAGTGTGGGAGTACAGGGTATCTGGGCAGTGCGGGAGTACAGGATATCTGGGCAGTGTGGGAGTACAGGGTACCTGGGCAGTGTGGGAGTACAGGGTATCTGGGCAGTGTGGGAGTACAGGATATCTGGGCAGTGTGGGAGTACAGGGTATCTGGGCAGTGTGGGAGTACAGGGTATCTGGGCAGTGTGGGAGTACAGGGTATCTGGGCAGTGTGGGAGTACAGGATATCTGGGCAGTGTGGGAGTACAGGATATCTGGGCAGTGTGGGAGTACAGGATATCTGGGCAGTGTGGGAGTACAGGGTACCTGGGCAGTGTGGGAGTACAGGGTATCTGGGCAGTGTGGGAGTACAGGGTACCTGGGCAGTGTGGGAGTACAGGGTATCTGGGCAGTGTGGGAGTACAGGATATCTGGGCAGTGTGGGAGTACAGGGTATCTGGGCAGTGTGGGAGTGCAGGATATCTGGGCAGTGTGGGAGTACAGGATATCTGGGCAGTGTGGGAGTACAGGGTACCTGGGCAGTGTGGGAGTACAGGGAACCTGGGCAGTGTGGGAGTACAGGGTACCTGGGCAGTGTGGGAGTACAGGGAACATGGGCAGTGTGGGAGTACAGGATATCTGGGCAGTGTGGGAGTACAGGGTACCTGGGCAGTGTGGGAGTACAGGATATCTGGGCAGTGTGGGAGTACAGAATATCTGGGCAGTGTGGGAGTACAGGGTACCTGGGCAGTGTGGGAGTACAGGATATCTGGGCAGTGAGGGAGTACAGGGTATCTGGGCAGTGTGGGAGTACAGGGTACCTGGGCAGTGTGGGAGTACAGGGTAACTGGGCAGTGTGGGAGTACAGGGTATCTGGGCAGTGTGGGAGTACAGGGTATCTGGGCAGTGTGGGAGTACAGGGTACCTGGGCAGTGTGTGAGTACACAATATCTGGGCAGTGTGGGAGTACAGGGTATCTGGGCAGTGTGGGAGTACAGGGGACCTGGGCAGTGTGGGAGTACAGAATATCTGGGCAAGTGTGGGAGTACAGGGTATCTGGGCAGTGTGGGAGTACAGGGTATCTGGGCAGTGTGGGAGTACAGGGAACATGGGCAGTGTGGGAGTACAGGATATCTGGGCAGTGTGGGAGTACAGGGTACCTGGGCAGTGTGGGAGTACAGGATATCTGGGCAGTGTGGGAGTACAGGATATCTGGGCAGTGTGGGAGGACAGGGTACCTGGGCAGTGTGGGAGTACAGGGTACCTGGGCAGTGTGGGACTACAGGGTACCTGGGCAGTGTGGGAGTACAGGGCACCTGGGCAGTGTGGGAGTACAGGGTATCTGGGCAGTGTGGGAGTACAGGGTACATGGGCAGTGTGGGAGTACAGAATATCTGGGCAGTGTGGGAGTACAGGGTGCATGGGCAGTGTGGGAGTACAGGATATCTGGGCAGTGTGGGAGTACAGGATATCTGGGCAGTGTGGGAGTACAGGGTATCTGGGCAGAGTGGGAGTACAGGATATCCGGGCAGTGTGGGAGTACAGAATATCTGGGCAAGTGTGGGAGTACAGGGTACCTGGTCAGTGTGGGAGTACAGGATATCTGGGCAATGTGGGAGTACAGGATATCCGGGCAGTGTGGGAGTACAGAATATCTGGGCAAGTGTGGGAGTACAGGGTACCTGGTCAGTGTGGGAGTACAGGACACCTGGGCAGTGTGGGAGTACAGGGTACCTGGGCAGTGTGGGATACAGGATATCTGGCCAGTGTGGGAGTACAGGGTATCTGGGCAGTGTGGGAGTACAGGATATCTGGGCAGTGTGGGAGTACAGGGTGCCTGGGCAGTGTGGGAGTACAGGATTTCTGGGCAGTGTGGGAGTACAGGGTACCTGGGCAGTGTGGGAGTGCAGGATATCTGGGCAGTGTGGGAGTACAGGGTATCTGGGCAGTGTGGGAGTGCAGGATATCTGGGCAGTGTGGGAGTACAGGATATCTGGGCAGTGTGGGAGTACAGGGTATCTGGGCAGTGTGGGAGTACAGGTTATCTGGGCAGTGTGGGAGTACAGGATATCTGGGCAGTGTGGGAGTACAGGATATCTGGGCAGTGTGGGAGTACAGGGTACCTGGGCAGTGTGGGAGTACAGGATATCTGGGCAGTATGGGAGTACAGGATATGTGGGCAGTGTGGGAGTACAGGATATCTGGGCAGTGTGGGAGTACAGGGTATCTGGGCAGTGTGGGAGTACAGGATATCTGGGCAGTGTGGGAGTACAAGATATCTGGGCAGTATGGGAGTACAGGATATCTGGGCAGTGTGGGAGTACAGGGTACCTGGGCAGTGTGGGAGTACAGGGTGCCTGGGCAGTGTGGGAGTACAGGATATCTGGGCAGTGTGGGAGTACAGGATATCTGGGCAGTGTGGGAGTACAGGATATCTGGGCAGTGTGGGAGTACAGGATATCTGGGCAGTGTGGGAGTGCAGGATATCTGGGCAGTGTGGGAGTACAGGATATCTGGGCAGTGTGGGAGTACAGGGTATCTGGGCAGTGTGGGAGTACAGGGTATCTGGGCAGTGTGGGAATACAGGATATCTGGGCAGTGTGGGAGTACAGGGTATCTGGGCAGTGTGGGAGTACAGGATATCTGGGCAGAGTGGGAGTACAGGGTATCTGGGCAGTGTGGGAGTACAGGATATCTGGGCAGTGTGGGAGTACAGGGTATCTGGGCAGTGTGGGAGTACAGGGTATCTGGGCAGTCTGGGAGTGCAGGGTACCTGGGCAGTGTGGGAGTACAGGGTATCTGGGCAGTGTGGGAGTACAGGATATCTGGGCAGTGTGGGAGTACAGGGTACCTGGGCAGTGTGGGAGTACAGGGTATCTGGGCAGTGTGGGAGTACAGGGTATCTGGGCAATGTGGGAGTACAGGGTATCTGGGCAGTGTGGGAGTACAGGATATCTGGGCAGTGTGGGAGTACAGGATATCTGGGCAGTGTGGGAGTACAGGGTACCTGGGCAGTGTGGGAGTGCAGGATATCAGGGCAGTGTGGGAGTACAGAGTATCTGGGCAGTGTTGGAGTACAGGGTATCTGGGCAGTGTGGGAGTACAGGGTATCTGGGCAGTGTGGGAGTACAGGATATCTGGGCAGTGTGGGAGTACAGGTATCTGGGCAGTGTGGGAGTACAGGGTACCTGGGCAGTGTGGGAGTAAAGGGTACCTGGGCAGTGTGGGAGTACTGGGTATCTGGGCAGTGTGGGAGTACAGGGTACCTGGGCATTGTGGGAGTGCAGGATATCTGGGCAGTGTGGGAGTACAGGGTGCCTGGGCAGTGTGGGAGTACAGGATATCTGGGCAGTGTGGGAGTACAGGGTACCTGGGCAGTGTGGGAGTACACTGTACCTGGGCAGTGTGGGAGTACAGGGTACCTGGGCAGTGTGGGAGTGCAGGATATCTGGGCAGTGTGGGAGTACAGGGTATCTGGGCAGTGTGGGAGTACAGGGTATCTGGGCAGTGTGGGAGTACAGGGTATCTGGGCAGTGTGGGAGTACAGGATATCTGGGCAGTGTGGGAGTACAGGATATCTGGGCAGTGTGGGAGTACAGGGTATCTGGGCAGTGTGGGAGTACAGGGTACCTGGGCAGTGTGGGAGTACAGGGCACCTGGGCAGTGTGGGAGTACATGGTATCTGGGCAGTGTGGGAGTACAGGGTACATGGGCAGTGTGGGAGTACAGGATATCTGGGCAGTGTGGGAGTACAGGATATCTGGCCAGTGTGGGATTACAGGATGCCTGGGCAGTGTGGGAGTACAGGATATCTGGGCAGTGTGGGAGTACAGGGTATCTGGGCAGTGTGGGAGTACAGGATATCTGGGCAGTGTGGGAGTACAGGATATCTGGGCAGTGTGGGAGTACAGGCTATCTGGGCAGTGTGGGAGTACAGGGTATCTGGGCAGTGTGGGAGTACAGGGTACCTGGGCAGAGTGGGAGTACAGGATATCTGGGCAGTGTGGGAGTACAGGGTATCTGGGCAGTGTGGGAGTACAGGGTATCTGGGCAGTGTGGGAGTACAGGGTATCTGGGCAGTGTGGGAGTACAGGATATCTGGGCAGTGTGGGAGTACAGGATATCTGGGAAGTGTGGGAGTACAGGATGTCTGGGCAGTGTGGGGGTACAGGGTATCTGGGCAGTGTGGGAGTACAGCATGCCTGGGCAGTGTTGGAGTACAGGGTCTCTGGGCAGTGTGGGAGTACAGCATGCCTGGGCAGTGTGGGAGTACAGGGTACCTGGGCAGTGTGGGAGTACAGGATATCTGGGCAGTGTGGGAGTACAGGGTATCTGGGCAGTGTGGGAGTAAAGGGTATCTGGGCAGTGTGGGAGTACAGGGTATCTGGGCTTTGTGGGAGTACCGGATACCTGGGCAGTGTGGGAGTACAGGGTACCTGGGCAGTGTTGGAGTACGGGATATCTGGGCAGTGTGGGAGTACAGGATATCTGGGCAGTGTGGGAGTACAGGATACCTGGGCAGTGTGGGAGTACAGGGTATCTGGGCAGTGTGGGAGTACAGGGTATCTGGGCTTTGTGGGAGTACCGGATACCTGGGCAGTGTGGGAGTACAGGGTACCTGGGCAGTGTTGGAGTACAGGATATCTAGGCAGTGTGGGAGTACAGGATATCTGGGCAGTGTGGGAGTACAGGATACCTGGGCAGTGTGGGAGTACAGGATATCTGGGCAGTGTGGGAGTACAGGGTATCTGGGCAGTGTAGGAGTACAGGATATCTGGGCAGTGTGGGAGTACAGGGAACATGGGCAGTGTGGGAGTACAGGATACCTGGGCAGTGTGGGAGTACAGCGTGCCTGGGCAGTGTGGGAGTACTGGATAACTGGGCAGTGTGGGAGTACAGGGTACCTGGGCAGTGTGGGAGTACAGGTACCTGGGCAGTGTGTGAGTACAGGTACCTGGGCAGTGTGTGAGTACAAGTACCTGGGCAGTGTGTGAGTACAGGTACCTGGGCAGTCTGGGAGTACAGGTTATCTGGGCAGTGTGGGAGTACAGTATATCTGGGCAGTGTGGGAGTACAGGATATCTGGGCAGTGTGGGAGTACAGGGTACCTGGGCAGTGTGGGAGTACAGGATATCTGGGCAGTGTGGGAGTACAGGGTACATGGGCAGTGTGGGAGTACAGGGTATCTGGGCAGTGTGGGAGTACAGGGTATCTGGGCCGTGTGGGAGTACAGGTACCTGGGCAGTGTGTGAGTACAGGTACCTGGGCAGTGTGTGAGTACAGGTACCTGGGCAGTGTGTGAGTCCAGGTACCTGGGCAGTGTGGGAGTACAGGATATCTGGGCAGTGTGGGAGTACAGGATATCTGGCCAGTGTGGGATTACAGGATGCCTGGGCAGTGTGGGAGTACAGGATATCTGGGCAGTGTGGGAGTACAGGGTATCTGGGCAGTGTGGGAGTACAGGATATCTGGGCAGTGTGGGAGTACAGGATATCTGGGCAGTGTGGGAGTACAGGCTATCTGGGCAGTGTGGGAGTACAGGGTATCTGGGCAGTGTGGGAGTACAGGGTATCTGGGCAGTGTGGGAGTACAGGATATCTGGGCAGTGTAGGAGTACAGGATATCTGGGCAGTGTGGGAGTACAGGGTATCTGGGCAGTGTGGGAATACAGGATATCTGGGCAGTGTGGGAGTACAGGGTACCTGGGCAGTGTGGGAGTACAGGGTATCTGGGCAGTGTGGGAGTACAGGGAATCTGGGCAGTGTGGGAGTACAGGGTATCTGGGCAGTGTGGGAGTACAGGATATCTGGGCAGTGTGGGAGTACAGGATATCTGGGCAGTGTGGGAGTACAGGGTATCTGGGCAGTGTGGGAGTGCAGGATATCTGGGCAATGTGGGAGTGCAGGATATCTGGGCAGTGTGGGAGTACAGGATATCTGGGCAGTGTGGGAGTACAGGGTATCTGGGCAGTGCGGGAGTACAGGATATCTGGGCAGTGTGGGAGTACAGGGTACCTGGGCAGTGTGGGAGTACAGGGTATCTGGGCAGTGTGGGAGTACAGGATATCTGGGCAGTGTGGGAGTACAGGGTATCTGGGCAGTGTGGGAGTACAGGGTATCTGGGCAGTGTGGGAGTACAGGGTATCTGGGCAGTGTGGGAGTACAGGATATCTGGGCAGTGTGGGAGTACAGGATATCTGGGCAGTGTGGGAGTACAGGATATCTGGGCAGTGTGGGAGTACAGGGTACCTGGGCAGTGTGGGAGTACAGGGTATCTGGGCAGTGTGGGAGTACAGGGTACCTGGGCAGTGTGGGAGTACAGGGTATCTGGGCAGTGTGGGAGTACAGGATATCTGGGCAGTGTGGGAGTACAGGGTATCTGGGCAGTGTGGGAGAGCAGGATATCTGGGCAGTGTGGGAGTACAGGATATCTGGGCAGTGTGGGAGTACAGGGTACCTGGGCAGTGTGGGAGTACAGGGAACCTGGGCAGTGTGGGAGTACAGGGTACCTGGGCAGTGTGGGAGTACAGGGAACATGGGCAGTGTGGGAGTACAGGATATCTGGGCAGTGTGGGAGTACAGGGTACCTCGGCAGTGTGGGAGTACAGGATATCTGGGCAGTGTGGGAGTACAGAATATCTGGGCAGTGTGGGAGTACAGGGTACCTGGGCAGTGTGGGAGTACAGGATATCTGGGCAGTGAGGGAGTACAGGGTATCTGGGCAGTGTGGGAGTACAGGGTACCTGGGCAGTGTGGGAGTACAGGGTAACTGGGCAGTGTGGGAGTACAGGGTATCTGGGCAGTGTGGGAGTACAGGGTATCTGGGCAGTGTGGGAGTACAGGGTACCTGGGCAGTCTGTGAGTACACAATATCTGGGCAGTGTGGGAGTACAGGGTATCTGGGCAGTGTGGGAGTACAGGGGACCTGGGCAGTGTGGGAGTACAGAATATCTGGGCAAGTGTGGGAGTACAGGGTATCTGGGCAGTGTGGGAGTACAGGGTATCTGGGCAGTGTGGGAGTACAGGGAACATGGGCAGTGTGGGAGTACAGGATATCTGGGCAGTGTGGGAGTACAGGGTACCTGGGCAGTGTGGGAGTACAGGATATCTGGGCAGTGTGGGAGTACAGGATATCTGGGCAGTGTGGGAGGACAGGGTACCTGGGCAGTGTGGGAGTACAGGGTACCTGGGCAGTGTGGGACTACAGGGTACCTGGGCAGTGTGGGAGTACAGGGCACCTGGGCAGTGTGGGAGTACAGGGTATCTGGGCAGTGTGGGAGTACAGGGTACATGGGCAGTGTGGGAGTACAGGATATCTGGGCAGTGTGGGAGTACAGGGTGCATGGGCAGTGTGGGAGTACAGGATATCTGGGCAGTGTGGGAGTACAGGATATCTGGGCAGTGTGGGAGTACAGGATATCCAGGTAGTGTGGGAGTACAGGGTACCAGATAAGTGTGGGAGTACAGGGTACCTGGGCAGTGTGGGAGTACAGGGTACCTGGTCAGTGTGGAAGTACAGGATATCTGGGCAGTGTGGGAGTACAGGGTACATGGGCAGTGTGGGAGTACAGGATATCTGGGCAGTGTGGGAGTACAGGATATCTGGGCAGTGTGGGAGTACAGGGTATCTGGGCAGTGTGGGAGTACAGGATATCCGGGCAGTGTGGGAGTACAGAATATCTGGGCAAGTGTTGGAGTACAGGGTACCTGGTCAGTGTGGGAGTACAGGATACCTGGGCAGTGTGGGAGTACAGGATATCCGGGCAGTTTGGGAGTACAGAATATCTGGGCAAGTGTGGGAGTACAGGGTACCTGGTCAGTGTGGGAGTACAGGATACCTGGGCAGTGTGGGAGAACAGGGTACCTGGGCAGTGTGGGATACAGGATATCTGGCCAGTGTGGGAGTACAGGGTATCTGGGCAGTGTGGGAGTACAGGATATCTGGGCAGTGTGGGAGTACAGGGTGCCTGGGCAGTGTGGGAGTACAGGATTTCTGGGCAGTGTGGGAGTACAGGGTACCTGGGCAGTGTGGGAGTGCAGGATATCTGGGCAGTGTGGGAGTACAGGGTATCTGGGCAGTGTGGGAGTGCAGGATATCTGGGCAGTGTGGGAGTACAGGATATCTGGGCAGTGTGGGAGTACAGGGTATCTGGGCAGTGTGGGAGTACAGGATATCTGGGCAGTGTGGGAGTACAGGATATCTGGGCAGTGTGGGAGTACAGGATATCTGGGCAGTGTGGGAGTACAGGGTACCTGGGCAGTGTGGGAGTACAGGATATCTGGGCAGTGTGGGAGTACAGGGTATCTGGGCAGTGTGGGAGCACAGGATATCTGGGCAGTGTGGGAGTACAGGGTATCTGGGCAGTGTGGGAGTACAGGGTATCTGGGCAGTGTGGGAGTACAGGATATCTGGGCAGTATGGGAGTACAGGATATCTGGGCAGTGTGGGAGTACAGGGTACCTGGGCAGTGTGGGAGTACAGGGTGCCTGGGCAGTGTGGGAGTACAGGATATCTGGGCAGTGTGGGAGTACAGGATATCTGGGCAGTGTGGGAGTACAGGATATCTGGGCAGTGTGGGAGTACAGGATATCTGGGCAGTGTGGGAGTGTAGGATATCTGGGCAGTGTGGGAGTACAGGATATCTGGGCAGTGTGCGAGTACAGGGTATCTGGGCAGTGTGGGAGTACAGGATATCTGGGCAGTGTGGGAGTACAGGATATCTGGGCAGTGTGGGAGTTCAGGGTATCTGGGCAGTGTGGGAGTACAGGGTATCTGGGCAGTGTGGGAATACAGGATATCTGGGCAGTGTGGGAGTACAGGGTATCTGGGCAGTGTGGGAGTACAGGATATCTGGGCAGAGTGGGAGTACAGGGTATCTGGGCAGTGTGGGAGTACAGGATAACTGGGCAGTGTGGGAGTACAGGGTATCTGGGCAGTGTGGGAGTACAGGGTATCTGGGCAGTCTGGGAGTGCAGGGTACCTGGGCAGTGTGGGAGTACAGGGTATCTGGGCAGTGTGGGAGTACAGGATATCTGGGCAGTGTGGGAGTACAGGGTACCTGGGCAGTGTGGGAGTACAGGGTATCTGGGCAGTGTGGGAGTACAGGGTATCTGGGCAGTGTGGGAGTACAGGGTACCTGGGCAGCGTGGGAGTACAGGGTATCTGGGCAGTGTGGGAGTACAGGGTATCTGGGCAGTGTGGGAGTACAGGGTATCTGGGCAGTGTGGGAGTACAGGATATCTGGGCAGTGTGGGAGTACAGGATATCTGGGCAGTGTGGGAGTGCAGGATATCTGGGCAGTGTGGGAGTACAGGGTACCTGGGCAGTGAGGGAGTACATAGTATCTGGGCAGTGTGGGAGTACAGGGTATCTGGGCAGTGTGGGAGTACAGGGTATCTGGGCAGTGTGGGAGTACAGGATATCTGGGCAGTGTGGGAGTACAGGGTATCTGGGCAGTGTGGGAGTACAGGGTACCTGGGCAGTGTGGGAGTACAGGGTACCTGGGCAGTGTGGGAGTACTGGGTATCTGGGCAGTGTGGGAGTACAGGATAACTGGGCAGTGTGGGAGTACAGGATATCCGGGCAGTGTGGGAGTACAGGGTATCTGGGCAGTGTGGGAGTACAGGATATCTGGGCAGTGTGGGAGTACAGGGTATCTGGGCAGTGTGGGAGTACAGGGTACCTGGGCAGTGTGGGAGTACAGGGTACCTGGGCAGTGTGGGAGTACAGGGTATCTGGGCAGTGTGGGAGTACAGGGTATCTGGGCTTTGTGGGAGTACCGGATACCTGGGCAGTGTGGGAGTACAGGGTACCTGGGCAGTGTTGGAGTACAGGATATCTAGGCAGTGTGGGAGTACAGGATATCTGGGCAGTGTGGGAGTACAGGATATCTGGGCAGTGTGGGAGTACAGGGTATCTGGGCAGTGTGGGAGTACAGGGTATCTGGGCAGTGTGGGAGTACAGGGTATCTGGGCAGTGTGGGAGTACAGGATATCTGGGCAGTGTGGGAGTACAGGATATCTGGGCAGTGTGGGAGTACAGGATATCTGGGCAGTGTGGGAGTACAGGGTACCTGGGCAGTGTGGGAGTACAGGGTATCTGGGCAGTGTGGGAGTACAGGGTACCTGGGCAGTGTGGGAGTACAGGGTATCTGGGCAGTGTGGGAGTACAGGATATCTGGGCAGTGTGGGAGTACAGGGTATCTGGGCAGTGTGGGAGAGCAGGATATCTGGGCAGTGTGGGAGTACAGGATATCTGGGCAGTGTGGGAGTACAGGGTACCTGGGCAGTGTGGGAGTACAGGGAACCTGGGCAGTGTGGGAGTACAGGGTACCTGGGCAGTGTGGGAGTACAGGGAACATGGGCAGTGTGGGAGTACAGGATATCTGGGCAGTGTGGGAGTACAGGGTACCTGGGCAGTGTGGGAGTACAGGATATCTGGGCAGTGTGGGAGTACAGAATATCTGGGCAGTGTGGGAGTACAGGGTACCTGGGCAGTGTGGGAGTACAGGATATCTGGGCAGTGAGGGAGTACAGGGTATCTGGGCAGTGTGGCAGTACAGGGTACCTGGGCAGTGTGGGAGTACAGGGTAACTGGGCAGTGTGGGAGTACAGGGTATCTGGGCAGTGTGGGAGTACAGGGTATCTGGGCAGTGTGGGAGTACAGGGTACCTGGGCAGTGTGTGAGTACACAATATCTGGGCAGTGTGGGAGTACAGGGTATCTGGGCAGTGTGGGAGTACAGGGGACCTGGGCAGTGTGGGAGTACAGAATATCTGGGCAAGTGTGGGAGTACAGGGTATCTGGGCAGTGTGGGAGTACAGGGTATCTGGGCAGTGTGGGAGTACAGGGAACATGGGCAGTGTGGGAGTACAGGATATCTGGGCAGTGTGGGAGTACAGGGTACCTGGGCAGTGTGGGAGTACAGGATATCTGGGCAGTGTGGGAGTACAGGATATCTGGGCAGTGTGGGAGGACAGGGTACCTGGGCAGTGTGGGAGTACAGGGTACCTGGGCAGTGTGGGACTACAGGGTACCTGGGCAGTGTGGGAGTACAGGGCACCTGGGCAGTGTGGGAGTACAGGGTATCTGGGCAGTGTGGGAGTACAGGGTACATGGGCAGTGTGGGAGTACAGGATATCTGGGCAGTGTGGGAGTACAGGGTGCATGGGCAGTGTGGGAGTACAGGATATCTGGGCAGTGTGGGAGTACAGGATATCTGGGCAGTGTGGGAGTACAGGATATCCAGGTAGTGTGGGAGTACAGGGTACCAGATAAGTGTGGGAGTACAGGGTACCTGGGCAGTGTGGGAGTACAGGGTACCTGGTCAGTGTGGGAGTACAGGATATCTGGGCAGTGTGGGAGTACAGGGTACATGGGCAGTGTGGGAGTACAGGATATCTGGGCAGTGTGGGAGTACAGGATATCTGGGCAGTGTGGGAGTACAGGGTATCTGGGCAGTGTGGGAGTACAGGATATCCGGGCAGTGTGGGAGTACAGAATATCTGGGCAAGTGTTGGAGTACAGGGTACCTGGTCAGTGTGGGAGTACAGGATACCTGGGCAGTGTGGGAGTACAGGATATCCGGGCAGTTTGGGAGTACAGAATATCTGGGCAAGTGTGGGAGTACAGGGTACCTGGTCAGTGTGGGAGTACAGGATACCTGGGCAGTGTGGGAGAACAGGGTACCTGGGCAGTGTGGGATACAGGATATCTGGCCAGTGTGGGAGTACAGGGTATCTGGGCAGTGTGGGAGTACAGGATATCTGGGCAGTGTGGGAGTACAGGGTGCCTGGGCAGTGTGGGAGTACAGGATTTCTGGGCAGTGTGGGAGTACAGGGTACCTGGGCAGTGTGGGAGTGCAGGATATCTGGGCAGTGTGGGAGTACAGGGTATCTGGGCAGTGTGGGAGTGCAGGATATCTGGGCAGTGTGGGAGTACAGGATATCTGGGCAGTGTGGGAGTACAGGGTATCTGGGCAGTGTGGGAGTACAGGATATCTGGGCAGTGTGGGAGTACAGGATATCTGGGCAGTGTGGGAGTACAGGATATCTGGGCAGTGTGGGAGTACAGGGTACCTGGGCAGTGTGGGAGTACAGGATATCTGGGCAGTGTGGGAGTACAGGGTATCTGGGCAGTGTGGGAGCACAGGATATCTGGGCAGTGTGGGAGTACAGGGTATCTGGGCAGTGTGGGAGTACAGGGTATCTGGGCAGTGTGGGAGTACAGGATATCTGGGCAGTATGGGAGTACAGGATATCTGGGCAGTGTGGGAGTACAGGGTACCTGGGCAGTGTGGGAGTACAGGGTGCCTGGGCAGTGTGGGAGTACAGGATATCTGGGCAGTGTGGGAGTACAGGATATCTGGGCAGTGTGGGAGTACAGGATATCTGGGCAGTGTGGGAGTACAGGATATCTGGGCAGTGTGGGAGTACAGGATATCCAGGTAGTGTGGGAGTACAGGGTACCAGATAAGTGTGGGAGTACAGGGTACCTGGGCAGTGTGGGAGTACAGGGTACCTGGTCAGTGTGGGAGTACAGGATATCTGGGCAGTGTGGGAGTACAGGGTACATGGGCAGTGTGGGAGTACAGGATATCTGGGCAGTGTGGGAGTACAGGATATCTGGGCAGTGTGGGAGTACAGGGTATCTGGGCAGTGTGGGAGTACAGGATATCCGGGCAGTGTGGGAGTACAGAATATCTGGGCAAGTGTTGGAGTACAGGGTACCTGGTCAGTGTGGGAGTACAGGATACCTGGGCAGTGTGGGAGTACAGGATATCCGGGCAGTTTGGGAGTACAGAATATCTGGGCAAGTGTGGGAGTACAGGGTACCTGGTCAGTGTGGGAGTACAGGATACCTGGGCAGTGTGGGAGAACAGGGTACCTGGGCAGTGTGGGATACAGGATATCTGGCCAGTGTGGGAGTACAGGGTATCTGGGCAGTGTGGGAGTACAGGATATCTGGGCAGTGTGGGAGTACAGGGTGCCTGGGCAGTGTGGGAGTACAGGATTTCTGGGCAGTGTGGGAGTACAGGGTACCTGGGCAGTGTGGGAGTGCAGGATATCTGGGCAGTGTGGGAGTACAGGGTATCTGGGCAGTGTGGGAGTGCAGGATATCTGGGCAGTGTGGGAGTACAGGATATCTGGGCAGTGTGGGAGTACAGGGTATCTGGGCAGTGTGGGAGTACAGGATATCTGGGCAGTGTGGGAGTACAGGATATCTGGGCAGTGTGGGAGTACAGGATATCTGGGCAGTGTGGGAGTACAGGGTACCTGGGCAGTGTGGGAGTACAGGATATCTGGGCAGTGTGGGAGTACAGGGTATCTGGGCAGTGTGGGAGCACAGGATATCTGGGCAGTGTGGGAGTACAGGGTATCTGGGCAGTGTGGGAGTACAGGGTATCTGGGCAGTGTGGGAGTACAGGATATCTGGGCAGTATGGGAGTACAGGATATCTGGGCAGTGTGGGAGTACAGGGTACCTGGGCAGTGTGGGAGTACAGGGTGCCTGGGCAGTGTGGGAGTACAGGATATCTGGGCAGTGTGGGAGTACAGGATATCTGGGCAGTGTGGGAGTACAGGATATCTGGGCAGTGTGGGAGTACAGGATATCTGGGCAGTGTGGGAGTGTAGGATATCTGGGCAGTGTGGGAGTACAGGATATCTGGGCAGTGTGCGAGTACAGGGTATCTGGGCAGTGTGGGAGTACAGGATATCTGGGCAGTGTGGGAGTACAGGATATCTGGGCAGTGTGGGAGTTCAGGGTATCTGGGCAGTGTGGGAGTACAGGGTATCTGGGCAGTGTGGGAATACAGGATATCTGGGCAGTGTGGGAGTACAGGGTATCTGGGCAGTGTGGGAGTACAGGATATCTGGGCAGAGTGGGAGTACAGGGTATCTGGGCAGTGTGGGAGTACAGGATAACTGGGCAGTGTGGGAGTACAGGGTATCTGGGCAGTGTGGGAGTACAGGGTATCTGGGCAGTCTGGGAGTGCAGGGTACCTGGGCAGTGTGGGAGTACAGGGTATCTGGGCAGTGTGGGAGTACAGGATATCTGGGCAGTGTGGGAGTACAGGGTACCTGGGCAGTGTGGGAGTACAGGGTATCTGGGCAGTGTGGGAGTACAGGGTATCTGGGCAGTGTGGGAGTACAGGGTATCTGGGCAGTGTGGGAGTACAGGATATCTGGGCAGTGTGGGAGTACAGGATATCTGGGCAGTGTGGGAGTACAGGGTACCTGGGCAGTGTGGGAGTGCAGGATATCTGGGCAGTGTGGGAGTACAGGGTATCTGGGCAGTGTGGGAGTGCAGGATATCTGGGCAGTGTGGGAGTACAGGGTACCTGGGCAGTGAGGGAGTACATAGTATCTGGGCAGTGTGGGAGTACAGGGTATCTGGGCAGTGTGGGAGTACAGGGTATCTGGGCAGTGTGGGAGTACAGGATATCTGGGCAGTGTGGGAGTACAGGGTATCTGGGCAGTGTGGGAGTACAGGGTACCTGGGCAGTGTGGGAGTACAGGGTACCTGGGCAGTGTGGGAGTACTGGGTATCTGGGCAGTGTGGGAGTACAGGATAACTGGGCAGTGTGGGAGTACAGGATATCCGGGCAGTGTGGGAGTACAGGGTATCTGGGCAGTGTGGGAGTACAGGATATCTGGGCAGTGTGGGAGTACAGGGTATCTGGGCAGTGTGGGAGTACAGGGTACCTGGGCAGTGTGGGAGTACAGGGTACCTGGGCAGTGTGGGAGTACAGGGTATCTGGGCAGTGTGGGAGTACAGGGTATCTGGGCTTTGTGGGAGTACCGGATACCTGGGCAGTGTGGGAGTACAGGGTACCTGGGCAGTGTTGGAGTACAGGATATCTAGGCAGTGTGGGAGTACAGGATATCTGGGCAGTGTGGGAGTACAGGATACCTGGGCAGTGTGGGAGTACAGGATATCTGGGCAGTGTGGGAGTACAGGGTATCTGGGCAGTGTAGGAGTACAGGATATCTGGGCAGTGTGGCAGTACAGGGAACATGGGCAGTGTGGGAGTACAGGATACCTGGGCAGTGTGGGAGTACAGCGTGCCTGGGCAGTGTGGGAGTACTGGATAACTGGGCAGTGTGGGAGTACAGGGTACCTGGGCAGTGTGGGAGTACAGGTACCTGGGCAGTGTGTGAGTACAGGTACCTGGGCAGTGTGTGAGTACAGGTACCTGGGCAGTGTGTGAGTACAGGTACCTGGGCAGTCTGGGAGTACAGGTTATCTGGGCAGTGTGGGAGTACAGTATATCTGGGCAGTGTGGGAGTACAGGATATCTGGGCAGTGTGGGAGTACAGGGTACCTGGGCAGTGTGGGAGTACAGGATATCTGGGCAGTGTGGGAGTACAGGGTACATGGGCAGTGTGGGAGTACAGGGTATCTGGGCAGTGTGGGAGTACAGGGTATCTGGGCAGTGTGGGAGTACAGGTACCTGGGCAGTGTGTGAGTACAGGTACCTGGGCAGTGTGTGAGTACAGGTACCTGGGCAGTGTGTGAGTCCAGGTACCTGGGCAGTGTGGGAGTACAGGATATCTGGGCAGTGTGGGAGTACAGGATATCTGGCCAGTGTGGGATTACAGGATGCCTGGGCAGTGTGGGAGTACAGGATATCTGGGCAGTGGGGGAGTACAGGGTATCTGGGCAGAGTGGGAGTACAGGATATCTGGGCAGTGTGGGAGTACAGGATATCTGGGCAGTGTGGGAGTACAGGCTATCTGGGCAGTGTGGGAGTACAGGGTATCTGGGCAGTGTGGGAGTACAGGGTATCTGGGCAGTGTGGGAGTACAGGATATCTGGGCAGTGTAGGAGTACAGGATATCTGGGCAGTGTGGGAGTACAGGGTATCTGGGCAGTGTGGGAATACAGGATATCTGGGCAGTGTGGGAGTACAGGGTACCTGGGCAGTGTGGGAGTACAGGGTATCTGGGCAGTGTGGGAGTACAGGGTATCTGGGCAGTGTGGGAGTACAGGGTATCTGGGCAGTGTGGGAGTACAGGATATCTGGGCAGTGTGGGAGTACAGGATATCTGGGCAGTGTGGGAGTACAGGGTATCTGGGCAGTGTGGGAGTGCAGGATATCTGGGCAGTGTGGGAGTGCAGGATATCTGGGCAGTGTGGGAGTACAGGATATCTGGGCAGTGTGGGAGTACAGGGTATCTGGGCAGTGCGGGAGTACAGGATATCTGGGCAGTGTGGGAGTACAGGGTACCTGGGCAGTGTGGGAGTACAGGGTATCTGGGCAGTGTGGGAGTACAGGATATCTGGGCAGTGTGGGAGTACAGGGTATCTGGGCAGTGTGGGAGTACAGGGTATCTGGGCAGTGTGGGAGTACAGGGTATCTGGGCAGTGTGGGAGTACAGGATATCTGGGCAGTGTGGGAGTACAGGATATCTGGGCAGTGTGGGAGTACAGGATATCTGGGCAGTGTGGGAGTACAGGGTACCTGGGCAGTGTGGGAGTACAGGGTATCTGGGCAGTGTGGGAGTACAGGGTACCTGGGCAGTGTGGGAGTACAGGGTATCTGGGCAGTGTGGGAGTACAGGATATCTGGGCAGTGTGGGAGTACAGGGTATCTGGGCAGTGTGGGAGTGCAGGATATCTGGGCAGTGTGGGAGTACAGGATATCTGGGCAGTGTGGGAGTACAGGGTACCTGGGCAGTGTGGGAGTACAGGGAAGCTGGGCAGTGTGGGAGTACAGGGTACCTGGGCAGTGTGGGAGTACAGGGAACATGGGCAGTGTGGGAGTACAGGATATCTGGGCAGTGTGGGAGTACAGGGTACCTGGGCAGTGTGGGAGTACAGGATATCTGGGCAGTGTGGGAGTACAGAATATCTGGGCAGTGTGGGAGTACAGGGTACCTGGGCAGTGTGGGAGTACAGAATATCTGGGCAGTGAGGGAGTACAGGGTATCTGGGCAGTGTGGGAGTACAGGGTACCTGGGCAGTGTGGGAGTACAGGGTAACTGGGCAGTGTGGGAGTACAGGGTATCTGGGCAGTGTGGGAGTACAGGGTATCTGGGCAGTGTGGGAGTACAGGGTACCTGGGCAGTGTGTGAGTACACAATATCTGGGCAGTGTGGGAGTACAGGGTATCTGGGCAGTGTGGGAGTACAGGGGACCTGGGCAGTGTGGGAGTACAGAATATCTGGGCAAGTGTGGGAGTACAGGGTATCTGGGCAGTGTGGGAGTACAGGGTATCTGGGCAGTGTGGGAGTACAGGGAACATGGGCAGTGTGGGAGTACAGGATATCTGGGCAGTGTGGGAGTACAGGGTACCTGGGCAGTGTGGGAGTACAGGATATCTGGGCAGTGTGGGAGTACAGGATATCTGGGCAGTGTGGGAGGACAGGGTACCTGGGCAGTGTGGGAGTACAGGGTACCTGGGCAGTGTGGGACTACAGGGTACCTGGGCAGTGTGGGAGTACAGGGCACCTGGGCAGTGTGGGAGTACAGGGTATCTGGGCAGTGTGGGAGTACAGGGTACATGGGCAGTGTGGGAGTACAGGATATCTGGGCAGTGTGGGAGTACAGGGTACATGGGCAGTGTGGGAGTACAGGATATCTGGGCAGTGTGGGAGTACAGGATATCTGGGCAGTGTGGGAGTACAGGATATCCAGGTAGTGTGGGAGTACAGGGTACCAGATAAGTGTGGGAGTACAGGGTACCTGGGCAGTGTGGGAGTACAGGGTACCTGGTCAGTGTGGGAGTACAGGATTTCTGGGCAGTGTGGGAGTACAGGGTACCTGGGCAGTGTGGGAGTGCAGGATATCTGGGCAGTGTGGGAGTACAGGGTATCTGGGCAGTGTGGGAGTGCAGGATATCTGGGCAGTGTGGGAGTACAGGATATCTGGGCAGTGTGGGAGTACAGGGTATCTGGGCAGTGTGGGAGTACAGGATATCTGGGCAGTGTGGGAGTACAGGATATCTGGGCAGTGTGGGAGTACAGGATATCTGGGCAGTGTGGGAGTACAGGGTACCTGGGCAGTGTGGGAGTACAGGATATCTGGGCAGTGTGGGAGTACAGGGTATCTGGGCAGTGTGGGAGCACAGGATATCTGGGCAGTGTGGGAGTACAGGGTATCTGGGCAGTGTGGGAGTACAGGGTATCTGGGCAGTGTGGGAGTACAGGATATCTGGGCAGTATGGGAGTACAGGATATCTGGGCAGTGTGGGAGTACAGGGTACCTGGGCAGTGTGGGAGTACAGGGTGCCTGGGCAGTGTGGGAGTACAGGATATCTGGGCAGTGTGGGAGTACAGGATATCTGGGCAGTGTGGGAGTACAGGATATCTGGGCAGTGTGGGAGTACAGGATATCTGGGCAGTGTGGGAGTGTAGGATATCTGGGCAGTGTGGGAGTACAGGATATCTGGGCAGTGTGCGAGTACAGGGTATCTGGGCAGTGTGGGAGTACAGGATATCTGGGCAGTGTGGGAGTACAGGATATCTGGGCAGTGTGGGAGTTCAGGGTATCTGGGCAGTGTGGGAGTACAGGGTATCTGGGCAGTGTGGGAATACAGGATATCTGGGCAGTGTGGGAGTACAGGGTATCTGGGCAGTGTGGGAGTACAGGATATCTGGGCAGAGTGGGAGTACAGGGTATCTGGGCAGTGTGGGAGTACAGGATAACTGGGCAGTGTGGGAGTACAGGGTATCTGGGCAGTGTGGGAGTACAGGGTATCTGGGCAGTCTGGGAGTGCAGGGTACCTGGGCAGTGTGGGAGTACAGGGTATCTGGGCAGTGTGGGAGTACAGGATATCTGGGCAGTGTGGGAGTACAGGGTACCTGGGCAGTGTGGGAGTACAGGGTATCTGGGCAGTGTGGGAGTACAGGGTATCTGGGCAGTGTGGGAGTACAGGGTATCTGGGCAGTGTGGGAGTACAGGATATCTGGGCAGTGTGGGAGTACAGGATATCTGGGCAGTGTGGGAGTACAGGGTACCTGGGCAGTGTGGGAGTGCAGGATATCTGGGCAGTGTGGGAGTACAGGGTATCTGGGCAGTGTGGGAGTGCAGGATATCTGGGCAGTGTGGGAGTACAGGGTACCTGGGCAGTGAGGGAGTACATAGTATCTGGGCAGTGTGGGAGTACAGGGTATCTGGGCAGTGTGGGAGTACAGGGTATCTGGGCAGTGTGGGAGTACAGGATATCTGGGCAGTGTGGGAGTACAGGGTATCTGGGCAGTGTGGGAGTACAGGGTACCTGGGCAGTGTGGGAGTACAGGGTACCTGGGCAGTGTGGGAGTACTGGGTATCTGGGCAGTGTGGGAGTACAGGATAACTGGGCAGTGTGGGAGTACAGGATATCCGGGCAGTGTGGGAGTACAGGGTATCTGGGCAGTGTGGGAGTACAGGATATCTGGGCAGTGTGGGAGTACAGGGTATCTGGGCAGTGTGGGAGTACAGGGTACCTGGGCAGTGTGGGAGTACAGGGTACCTGGGCAGTGTGGGAGTACAGGGTATCTGGGCAGTGTGGGAGTACAGGGTATCTGGGCTTTGTGGGAGTACCGGATACCTGGGCAGTGTGGGAGTACAGGGTACCTGGGCAGTGTTGGAGTACAGGATATCTAGGCAGTGTGGGAGTACAGGATATCTGGGCAGTGTGGGAGTACAGGATACCTGGGCAGTGTGGGAGTACAGGATATCTGGGCAGTGTGGGAGTACAGGGTATCTGGGCAGTGTAGGAGTACAGGATATCTGGGCAGTGTGGCAGTACAGGGAACATGGGCAGTGTGGGAGTACAGGATACCTGGGCAGTGTGGGAGTACAGCGTGCCTGGGCAGTGTGGGAGTACTGGATAACTGGGCAGTGTGGGAGTACAGGGTACCTGGGCAGTGTGGGAGTACAGGTACCTGGGCAGTGTGTGAGTACAGGTACCTGGGCAGTGTGTGAGTACAGGTACCTGGGCAGTGTGTGAGTACAGGTACCTGGGCAGTCTGGGAGTACAGGTTATCTGGGCAGTGTGGGAGTACAGTATATCTGGGCAGTGTGGGAGTACAGGATATCTGGGCAGTGTGGGAGTACAGGGTACCTGGGCAGTGTGGGAGTACAGGATATCTGGGCAGTGTGGGAGTACAGGGTACATGGGCAGTGTGGGAGTACAGGGTATCTGGGCAGTGTGGGAGTACAGGGTATCTGGGCAGTGTGGGAGTACAGGTACCTGGGCAGTGTGTGAGTACAGGTACCTGGGCAGTGTGTGAGTACAGGTACCTGGGCAGTGTGTGAGTCCAGGTACCTGGGCAGTGTGGGAGTACAGGATATCTGGGCAGTGTGGGAGTACAGGATATCTGGCCAGTGTGGGATTACAGGATGCCTGGGCAGTGTGGGAGTACAGGATATCTGGGCAGTGGGGGAGTACAGGGTATCTGGGCAGAGTGGGAGTACAGGATATCTGGGCAGTGTGGGAGTACAGGATATCTGGGCAGTGTGGGAGTACAGGCTATCTGGGCAGTGTGGGAGTACAGGGTATCTGGGCAGTGTGGGAGTACAGGGTATCTGGGCAGTGTGGGAGTACAGGATATCTGGGCAGTGTAGGAGTACAGGATATCTGGGCAGTGTGGGAGTACAGGGTATCTGGGCAGTGTGGGAATACAGGATATCTGGGCAGTGTGGGAGTACAGGGTACCTGGGCAGTGTGGGAGTACAGGGTATCTGGGCAGTGTGGGAGTACAGGGTATCTGGGCAGTGTGGGAGTACAGGGTATCTGGGCAGTGTGGGAGTACAGGATATCTGGGCAGTGTGGGAGTACAGGATATCTGGGCAGTGTGGGAGTACAGGGTATCTGGGCAGTGTGGGAGTGCAGGATATCTGGGCAGTGTGGGAGTACAGGATATCTGGGCAGTGTGGGAGTACAGGGTATCTGGGCAGTGTGGGAGTACAGGGTACCTGGGCAGTGTGGGAGTACAGGGTACCTGGGCAGTGTGGGAGTACTGGGTATCTGGGCAGTGTGGGAGTACAGGATAACTGGGCAGTGTGGGAGTACAGGATATCCGGGCAGTGTGGGAGTACAGGGTATCTGGGCAGTGTGGGAGTACAGGATATCTGGGCAGTGTGGGAGTACAGGGTATCTGGGCAGTGTGGGAGTACAGGGTACCTGGGCAGTGTGGGAGTACAGGGTACCTGGGCAGTGTGGGAGTACAGGGTATCTGGGCAGTGTGGGAGTACAGGGTATCTGGGCTTTGTGGGAGTACCGGATACCTGGGCAGTGTGGGAGTACAGGGTACCTGGGCAGTGTTGGAGTACAGGATATCTAGGCAGTGTGGGAGTACAGGATATCTGGGCAGTGTGGGAGTACAGGATACCTGGGCAGTGTGGGAGTACAGGATATCTGGGCAGTGTGGGAGTACAGGGTATCTGGGCAGTGTAGGAGTACAGGATATCTGGGCAGTGTGGCAGTACAGGGAACATGGGCAGTGTGGGAGTACAGGATACCTGGGCAGTGTGGGAGTACAGCGTGCCTGGGCAGTGTGGGAGTACTGGATAACTGGGCAGTGTGGGAGTACAGGGTACCTGGGCAGTGTGGGAGTACAGGTACCTGGGCAGTGTGTGAGTACAGGTACCTGGGCAGTGTGTGAGTACAGGTACCTGGGCAGTGTGTGAGTACAGGTACCTGGGCAGTCTGGGAGTACAGGTTATCTGGGCAGTGTGGGAGTACAGTATATCTGGGCAGTGTGGGAGTACAGGATATCTGGGCAGTGTGGGAGTACAGGGTACCTGGGCAGTGTGGGAGTACAGGATATCTGGGCAGTGTGGGAGTACAGGGTACATGGGCAGTGTGGGAGTACAGGGTATCTGGGCAGTGTGGGAGTACAGGGTATCTGGGCAGTGTGGGAGTACAGGTACCTGGGCAGTGTGTGAGTACAGGTACCTGGGCAGTGTGTGAGTACAGGTACCTGGGCAGTGTGTGAGTCCAGGTACCTGGGCAGTGTGGGAGTACAGGATATCTGGGCAGTGTGGGAGTACAGGATATCTGGCCAGTGTGGGATTACAGGATGCCTGGGCAGTGTGGGAGTACAGGATATCTGGGCAGTGGGGGAGTACAGGGTATCTGGGCAGAGTGGGAGTACAGGATATCTGGGCAGTGTGGGAGTACAGGATATCTGGGCAGTGTGGGAGTACAGGCTATCTGGGCAGTGTGGGAGTACAGGGTATCTGGGCAGTGTGGGAGTACAGGGTATCTGGGCAGTGTGGGAGTACAGGATATCTGGGCAGTGTAGGAGTACAGGATATCTGGGCAGTGTGGGAGTACAGGGTATCTGGGCAGTGTGGGAATACAGGATATCTGGGCAGTGTGGGAGTACAGGGTACCTGGGCAGTGTGGGAGTACAGGGTATCTGGGCAGTGTGGGAGTACAGGGTATCTGGGCAGTGTGGGAGTACAGGGTATCTGGGCAGTGTGGGAGTACAGGATATCTGGGCAGTGTGGGAGTACAGGATATCTGGGCAGTGTGGGAGTACAGGGTATCTGGGCAGTGTGGGAGTGCAGGATATCTGGGCAGTGTGGGAGTGCAGGATATCTGGGCAGTGTGGGAGTACAGGATATCTGGGCAGTGTGGGAGTACAGGGTATCTGGGCAGTGCGGGAGTACAGGATATCTGGGCAGTGTGGGAGTACAGGGTACCTGGGCAGTGTGGGAGTACAGGGTATCTGGGCAGTGTGGGAGTACAGGATATCTGGGCAGTGTGGGAGTACAGGGTATCTGGGCAGTGTGGGAGTACAGGGTATCTGGGCAGTGTGGGAGTACAGGGTATCTGGGCAGTGTGGGAGTACAGGATATCTGGGCAGTGTGGGAGTACAGGATATCTGGGCAGTGTGGGAGTACAGGATATCTGGGCAGTGTGGGAGTACAGGGTACCTGGGCAGTGTGGGAGTACAGGGTATCTGGGCAGTGTGGGAGTACAGGGTACCTGGGCAGTGTGGGAGTACAGGGTATCTGGGCAGTGTGGGAGTACAGGATATCTGGGCAGTGTGGGAGTACAGGGTATCTGGGCAGTGTGGGAGTGCAGGATATCTGGGCAGTGTGGGAGTACAGGATATCTGGGCAGTGTGGGAGTACAGGGTACCTGGGCAGTGTGGGAGTACAGGGAAGCTGGGCAGTGTGGGAGTACAGGGTACCTGGGCAGTGTGAGAGTACAGGGAACATGGGCAGTGTGGGAGTACAGGATATCTGGGCAGTGTGGGAGTACAGGGTACCTGGGCAGTGTGGGAGTACAGGATATCTGGGCAGTGTGGGAGTACAGAATATCTGGGCAGTGTGGGAGTACAGGGTACCTGGGCAGTGTGGGAGTACAGAATATCTGGGCAGTGAGGGAGTACAGGGTATCTGGGCAGTGTGGGAGTACAGGGTACCTGGGCAGTGTGGGAGTACAGGGTAACTGGGCAGTGTGGGAGTACAGGGTATCTGGGCAGTGTGGGAGTACAGGGTATCTGGGCAGTGTGGGAGTACAGGGTACCTGGGCAGTGTGTGAGTACACAATATCTGGGCAGTGTGGGAGTACAGGGTATCTGGGCAGTGTGGGAGTACAGGGGACCTGGGCAGTGTGGGAGTACAGAATATCTGGGCAAGTGTGGGAGTACAGGGTATCTGGGCAGTGTGGGAGTACAGGGTATCTGGGCAGTGTGGGAGTACAGGGAACATGGGCAGTGTGGGAGTACAGGATATCTGGGCAGTGTGGGAGTACAGGGTACCTGGGCAGTGTGGGAGTACAGGATATCTGGGCAGTGTGGGAGTACAGGATATCTGGGCAGTGTGGGAGGACAGGGTACCTGGGCAGTGTGGGAGTACAGGGTACCTGGGCAGTGTGGGACTACAGGGTACCTGGGCAGTGTGGGAGTACAGGGCACCTGGGCAGTGTGGGAGTACAGGGTATCTGGGCAGTGTGGGAGTACAGGGTACATGGGCAGTGTGGGAGTACAGGATATCTGGGCAGTGTGGGAGTACAGGGTACATGGGCAGTGTGGGAGTACAGGATATCTGGGCAGTGTGGGAGTACAGGATATCTGGGCAGTGTGGGAGTACAGGATATCCAGGTAGTGTGGGAGTACAGGGTACCAGATAAGTGTGGGAGTACAGGGTACCTGGGCAGTGTGGGAGTACAGGGTACCTGGTCAGTGTGGGAGTACAGGATTTCTGGGCAGTGTGGGAGTACAGGGTACCTGGGCAGTGTGGGAGTGCAGGATATCTGGGCAGTGTGGGAGTACAGGGTATCTGGGCAGTGTGGGAGTGCAGGATATCTGGGCAGTGTGGGAGTACAGGATATCTGGGCAGTGTGGGAGTACAGGGTATCTGGGCAGTGTGGGAGTACAGGATATCTGGGCAGTGTGGGAGTACAGGATATCTGGGCAGTGTGGGAGTACAGGATATCTGGGCAGTGTGGGAGTACAGGGTACCTGGGCAGTGTGGGAGTACAGGATATCTGGGCAGTGTGGGAGTACAGGGTATCTGGGCAGTGTGGGAGCACAGGATATCTGGGCAGTGTGGGAGTACAGGGTATCTGGGCAGTGTGGGAGTACAGGGTATCTGGGCAGTGTGGGAGTACAGGATATCTGGGCAGTATGGGAGTACAGGATATCTGGGCAGTGTGGGAGTACAGGGTACCTGGGCAGTGTGGGAGTACAGGGTGCCTGGGCAGTGTGGGAGTACAGGATATCTGGGCAGTGTGGGAGTACAGGATATCTGGGCAGTGTGGGAGTACAGGATATCTGGGCAGTGTGGGAGTACAGGATATCTGGGCAGTGTGGGAGTGTAGGATATCTGGGCAGTGTGGGAGTACAGGATATCTGGGCAGTGTGCGAGTACAGGGTATCTGGGCAGTGTGGGAGTACAGGATATCTGGGCAGTGTGGGAGTACAGGATATCTGGGCAGTGTGGGAGTTCAGGGTATCTGGGCAGTGTGGGAGTACAGGGTATCTGGGCAGTGTGGGAATACAGGATATCTGGGCAGTGTGGGAGTACAGGGTATCTGGGCAGTGTGGGAGTACAGGATATCTGGGCAGAGTGGGAGTACAGGGTATCTGGGCAGTGTGGGAGTACAGGATAACTGGGCAGTGTGGGAGTACAGGGTATCTGGGCAGTGTGGGAGTACAGGGTATCTGGGCAGTCTGGGAGTGCAGGGTACCTGGGCAGTGTGGGAGTACAGGGTATCTGGGCAGTGTGGGAGTACAGGATATCTGGGCAGTGTGGGAGTACAGGGTACCTGGGCAGTGTGGGAGTACAGGGTATCTGGGCAGTGTGGGAGTACAGGGTATCTGGGCAGTGTGGGAGTACAGGGTATCTGGGCAGTGTGGGAGTACAGGATATCTGGGCAGTGTGGGAGTACAGGATATCTGGGCAGTGTGGGAGTACAGGGTACCTGGGCAGTGTGGGAGTGCAGGATATCTGGGCAGTGTGGGAGTACAGGGTATCTGGGCAGTGTGGGAGTGCAGGATATCTGGGCAGTGTGGGAGTACAGGGTACCTGGGCAGTGAGGGAGTACATAGTATCTGGGCAGTGTGGGAGTACAGGGTATCTGGGCAGTGTGGGAGTACAGGGTATCTGGGCAGTGTGGGAGTACAGGATATCTGGGCAGTGTGGGAGTACAGGGTATCTGGGCAGTGTGGGAGTACAGGGTACCTGGGCAGTGTGGGAGTACAGGGTACCTGGGCAGTGTGGGAGTACTGGGTATCTGGGCAGTGTGGGAGTACAGGATAACTGGGCAGTGTGGGAGTACAGGATATCCGGGCAGTGTGGGAGTACAGGGTATCTGGGCAGTGTGGGAGTACAGGATATCTGGGCAGTGTGGGAGTACAGGGTATCTGGGCAGTGTGGGAGTACAGGGTACCTGGGCAGTGTGGGAGTACAGGGTACCTGGGCAGTGTGGGAGTACAGGGTATCTGGGCAGTGTGGGAGTACAGGGTATCTGGGCTTTGTGGGAGTACCGGATACCTGGGCAGTGTGGGAGTACAGGGTACCTGGGCAGTGTTGGAGTACAGGATATCTAGGCAGTGTGGGAGTACAGGATATCTGGGCAGTGTGGGAGTACAGGATACCTGGGCAGTGTGGGAGTACAGGATATCTGGGCAGTGTGGGAGTACAGGGTATCTGGGCAGTGTAGGAGTACAGGATATCTGGGCAGTGTGGCAGTACAGGGAACATGGGCAGTGTGGGAGTACAGGATACCTGGGCAGTGTGGGAGTACAGCGTGCCTGGGCAGTGTGGGAGTACTGGATAACTGGGCAGTGTGGGAGTACAGGGTACCTGGGCAGTGTGGGAGTACAGGTACCTGGGCAGTGTGTGAGTACAGGTACCTGGGCAGTGTGTGAGTACAGGTACCTGGGCAGTGTGTGAGTACAGGTACCTGGGCAGTCTGGGAGTACAGGTTATCTGGGCAGTGTGGGAGTACAGTATATCTGGGCAGTGTGGGAGTACAGGATATCTGGGCAGTGTGGGAGTACAGGGTACCTGGGCAGTGTGGGAGTACAGGATATCTGGGCAGTGTGGGAGTACAGGGTACATGGGCAGTGTGGGAGTACAGGGTATCTGGGCAGTGTGGGAGTACAGGGTATCTGGGCAGTGTGGGAGTACAGGTACCTGGGCAGTGTGTGAGTACAGGTACCTGGGCAGTGTGTGAGTACAGGTACCTGGGCAGTGTGTGAGTCCAGGTACCTGGGCAGTGTGGGAGTACAGGATATCTGGGCAGTGTGGGAGTACAGGATATCTGGCCAGTGTGGGATTACAGGATGCCTGGGCAGTGTGGGAGTACAGGATATCTGGGCAGTGGGGGAGTACAGGGTATCTGGGCAGAGTGGGAGTACAGGATATCTGGGCAGTGTGGGAGTACAGGATATCTGGGCAGTGTGGGAGTACAGGCTATCTGGGCAGTGTGGGAGTACAGGGTATCTGGGCAGTGTGGGAGTACAGGGTATCTGGGCAGTGTGGGAGTACAGGATATCTGGGCAGTGTAGGAGTACAGGATATCTGGGCAGTGTGGGAGTACAGGGTATCTGGGCAGTGTGGGAATACAGGATATCTGGGCAGTGTGGGAGTACAGGGTACCTGGGCAGTGTGGGAGTACAGGGTATCTGGGCAGTGTGGGAGTACAGGGTATCTGGGCAGTGTGGGAGTACAGGGTATCTGGGCAGTGTGGGAGTACAGGATATCTGGGCAGTGTGGGAGTACAGGATATCTGGGCAGTGTGGGAGTACAGGGTATCTGGGCAGTGTGGGAGTGCAGGATATCTGGGCAGTGTGGGAGTGCAGGATATCTGGGCAGTGTGGGAGTACAGGATATCTGGGCAGTGTGGGAGTACAGGGTATCTGGGCAGTGCGGGAGTACAGGATATCTGGGCAGTGTGGGAGTACAGGGTACCTGGGCAGTGTGGGAGTACAGGGTATCTGGGCAGTGTGGGAGTACAGGATATCTGGGCAGTGTGGGAGTACAGGGTATCTGGGCAGTGTGGGAGTACAGGGTATCTGGGCAGTGTGGGAGTACAGGGTATCTGGGCAGTGTGGGAGTACAGGATATCTGGGCAGTGTGGGAGTACAGGATATCTGGGCAGTGTGGGAGTACAGGATATCTGGGCAGTGTGGGAGTACAGGGTACCTGGGCAGTGTGGGAGTACAGGGTATCTGGGCAGTGTGGGAGTACAGGGTACCTGGGCAGTGTGGGAGTACAGGGTATCTGGGCAGTGTGGGAGTACAGGATATCTGGGCAGTGTGGGAGTACAGGGTATCTGGGCAGTGTGGGAGTGCAGGATATCTGGGCAGTGTGGGAGTACAGGATATCTGGGCAGTGTGGGAGTACAGGGTACCTGGGCAGTGTGGGAGTACAGGGAAGCTGGGCAGTGTGGGAGTACAGGGTACCTGGGCAGTGTGGGAGTACAGGGAACATGGGCAGTGTGGGAGTACAGGATATCTGGGCAGTGTGGGAGTACAGGGTACCTGGGCAGTGTGGGAGTACAGGATATCTGGGCAGTGTGGGAGTACAGAATATCTGGGCAGTGTGGGAGTACAGGGTACCTGGGCAGTGTGGGAGTACAGAATATCTGGGCAGTGAGGGAGTACAGGGTATCTGGGCAGTGTGGGAGTACAGGGTACCTGGGCAGTGTGGGAGTACAGGGTAACTGGGCAGTGTGGGAGTACAGGGTATCTGGGCAGTGTGGGAGTACAGGGTATCTGGGCAGTGTGGGAGTACAGGGTACCTGGGCAGTGTGTGAGTACACAATATCTGGGCAGTGTGGGAGTACAGGGTATCTGGGCAGTGTGGGAGTACAGGGGACCTGGGCAGTGTGGGAGTACAGAATATCTGGGCAAGTGTGGGAGTACAGGGTATCTGGGCAGTGTGGGAGTACAGGGTATCTGGGCAGTGTGGGAGTACAGGGAACATGGGCAGTGTGGGAGTACAGGATATCTGGGCAGTGTGGGAGTACAGGGTACCTGGGCAGTGTGGGAGTACAGGATATCTGGGCAGTGTGGGAGTACAGGATATCTGGGCAGTGTGGGAGGACAGGGTACCTGGGCAGTGTGGGAGTACAGGGTACCTGGGCAGTGTGGGACTACAGGGTACCTGGGCAGTGTGGGAGTACAGGGCACCTGGGCAGTGTGGGAGTACAGGGTATCTGGGCAGTGTGGGAGTACAGGGTACATGGGCAGTGTGGGAGTACAGGATATCTGGGCAGTGTGGGAGTACAGGGTACATGGGCAGTGTGGGAGTACAGGATATCTGGGCAGTGTGGGAGTACAGGATATCTGGGCAGTGTGGGAGTACAGGATATCCAGGTAGTGTGGGAGTACAGGGTACCAGATAAGTGTGGGAGTACAGGGTACCTGGGCAGTGTGGGAGTACAGGGTACCTGGTCAGTGTGGGAGTACAGGATATCTGGGCAGTGTGGGAGTACAGGGTACATGGGCAGTGTGGGAGTACAGGATATCTGGGCAGTGTGGGAGTACAGGATATCTGGGCAGTGTGGGAGTACAGGGTATCTGGGCAGTGTGGGAGTACAGGATATCCGGGCAGTGTGGGAGTACAGAATATCTGGGCAAGTGTTGGAGTACAGGGTACCTGGTCAGTGTGGGAGTACAGGATACCTGGGCAGTGTGGGAGTACAGGATATCCGGGCAGTGTGGGAGTACAGAATATCTGGGCAAGTGTGGGAGTACAGGGTACCTGGTCAGTGTGGGAGTACAGGATACCTGGGCAGTGTGGGAGAACAGGGTACCTGGGCAGTGTGGGATACAGGATATCTGGCCAGTGTGGGAGTACAGGGTATCTGGGCAGTGTGGGAGTACAGGATATCTGGGCAGTGTGGGAGTACAGGGTGCCTGGGCAGTGTGGGAGTACAGGATTTCTGGGCAGTGTGGGAGTACAGGGTACCTGGGCAGTGTGGGAGTGCAGGATATCTGGGCAGTGTGGGAGTACAGGGTATCTGGGCAGTGTGGGAGTGCAGGATATCTGGGCAGTGTGGGAGTACAGGATATCTGGGCAGTGTGGGAGTACAGGGTATCTGGGCAGTGTGGGAGTACAGGATATCTGGGCAGTGTGGGAGTACAGGATATCTGGGCAGTGTGGGAGTACAGGATATCTGGGCAGTGTGGGAGTACAGGGTACCTGGGCAGTGTGGGAGTACAGGATATCTGGGCAGTGTGGGAGTACAGGGTATCTGGGCAGTGTGGGAGCACAGGATATCTGGGCAGTGTGGGAGTACAGGGTATCTGGGCAGTGTGGGAGTACAGAATATCTGGGCAAGTGTGGGAGTACAGGGTATCTGGGCAGTGTGGGAGTACAGGGTATCTGGGCAGTGTGGGAGTACAGGGAACATGGGCAGTGTGGGAGTACAGGATATCTGGGCAGTGTGGGAGTACAGGGTACCTGGGCAGTGTGGGAGTACAGGATATCTGGGCAGTGTGGGAGTACAGGATATCTGGGCAGTGTGGGAGGACAGGGTACCTGGGCAGTGTGGGAGTACAGGGTACCTGGGCAGTGTGGGACTACAGGGTACCTGGGCAGTGTGGGAGTACAGGGCACCTGGGCAGTGTGGGAGTACAGGGTATCTGGGCAGTGTGGGAGTACAGGATATCTGGGCAGTATGGGAGTACAGGATATCTGGGCAGTGTGGGAGTACAGGGTACCTGGGCAGTGTGGGAGTACAGGGTGCCTGGGCAGTGTGGGAGTACAGGATATCTGGGCAGTGTGGGAGTACAGGATATCTGGGCAGTGTGGGAGTACAGGATATCTGGGCAGTGTGGGAGTACAGGATATCTGGGCAGTGTGGGAGTGTAGGATATCTGGGCAGTGTGGGAGTACAGGATATCTGGGCAGTGTGCGAGTACAGGGTATCTGGGCAGTGTGGGAGTACAGGATATCTGGGCAGTGTGGGAGTACAGGATATCTGGGCAGTGTGGGAGTTCAGGGTATCTGGGCAGTGTGGGAGTACAGGGTATCTGGGCAGTGTGGGAATACAGGATATCTGGGCAGTGTGGGAGTACAGGGTATCTGGGCTGTGTGGGAGTACAGGATATCTGGGCAGAGTGGGAGTACAGGGTATCTGGGCAGTGTGGGAGTACAGGATAACTGGGCAGTGTGGGAGTACAGGGTATCTGGGCAGTGTGGGAGTACAGGGTATCTGGGCAGTCTGGGAGTGCAGGGTACCTGGGCAGTGTGGGAGTACAGGGTATCTGGGCAGTGTGGGAGTACAGGATATCTGGGCAGTGTGGGAGTACAGGGTACCTGGGCAGTGTGGGAGTACAGGGTATCTGGGCAGTGTGGGAGTACAGGGTATCTGGGCAGTGTGGGAGTACAGGGTATCTGGGCAGTGTGGGAGTACAGGATATCTGGGCAGTGTGGGAGTACAGGATATCTGGGCAGTGTGGGAGTACAGGGTACCTGGGCAGTGTGGGAGTGCAGGATATCTGGGCAGTGTGGGAGTACAGGGTATCTGGGCAGTGTGGGAGTGCAGGATATCTGGGCAGTGTGGGAGTACAGGGTACCTGGGCAGTGTGGGAGTACATAGTATCTGGGCAGTGTGGGAGTACAGGGTATCTGGGCAGTGTGGGAGTACAGGGTATCTGGGCAGTGTGGGAGTACAGGATATCTGGGCAGTGTGGGAGTACAGGGTATCTGGGCAGTGTGGGAGTACAGGGTACCTGGGCAGTGTGGGAGTACAGGGTACCTGGGCAGTGTGGGAGTACTGGGTATCTGGGCAGTGTGGGAGTACAGGATAACTGGGCAGTGTGGGAGTACAGGATATCTGGGCAGTGTGGGAGTACAGGGTATCTGGGCAGTGTGGGAGTACAGGATATCTGGGCAGTGTGGGAGTACAGGGTACCTGGGCAGTGTGGGAGTACAGGATATCTGGGCAGTGAGGGAGTACAGGGTATCTGGGCAGTGTGGGAGTACAGGGTACCTGGGCAGTGTGGGAGTACAGGGTAACTGGGCAGTGTGGGAGTACAGGGTATCTGGGCAGTGTGGGAGTACAGGGTATCTGGGCATTGTGGGAGTACAGGGTACCTGGGCAGTGTGTGAGTACACAATATCTGGGCAGTGTGGGAGTACAGGATATCTGGGCAGTGTGGGAGTACAGGGGACCTGGGCAGTGTGGGAGTACAGAATATCTGGGCAAGTGTGGGAGTACAGGGTATCTGGGCAGTGTGGGAGTACAGGGTACATGGGCAGTGTGGGAGTACAGGATATCTGGGCAGTGTGGGAGTACAGGGTACATGGGCAGTGTGGGAGTACAGGATATCTGGGCAGTGTGGGAGTACAGGATATCTGGGCAGTGTGGGAGTACAGGATATCCAGGTAGTGTGGGAGTACAGGGTACCAGATAAGTGTGGGAGTACAGGGTACCTGGGCAGTGTGGGAGTACAGGGTACCTGGTCAGTGTGGGAGTACAGGATATCTGGGCAGTGTGGGAGTACAGGGTACATGGGCAGTGTGGGAGTACAGGATATCTGGGCAGTGTGGGAGTACAGGATATCTGGGCAGTGTGGGAGTACAGGGTATCTGGGCAGTGTGGGAGTACAGGATATCCGGGCAGTGTGGGAGTACAGAATATCTGGGCAAGTGTTGGAGTACAGGGTACCTGGTCAGTGTGGGAGTACAGGATACCTGGGCAGTGTGGGAGTACAGGATATCCGGGCAGTGTGGGAGTACAGAATATCTGGGCAAGTGTGGGAGTACAGGGTACCTGGTCAGTGTGGGAGTACAGGATACCTGGGCAGTGTGGGAGAACAGGGTACCTGGGCAGTGTGGGATACAGGATATCTGGCCAGTGTGGGAGTACAGGGTATCTGGGCAGTGTGGGAGTACAGGATATCTGGGCAGTGTGGGAGTACAGGGTGCCTGGGCAGTGTGGGAGTACAGGATTTCTGGGCAGTGTGGGAGTACAGGGTACCTGGGCAGTGTGGGAGTGCAGGATATCTGGGCAGTGTGGGAGTACAGGGTATCTGGGCAGTGTGGGAGTGCAGGATATCTGGGCAGTGTGGGAGTACAGGATATCTGGGCAGTGTGGGAGTACAGGGTATCTGGGCAGTGTGGGAGTACAGGATATCTGGGCAGTGTGGGAGTACAGGATATCTGGGCAGTGTGGGAGTACAGGATATCTGGGCAGTGTGGGAGTACAGGGTACCTGGGCAGTGTGGGAGTACAGGATATCTGGGCAGTGTGGGAGTACAGGGTATCTGGGCAGTGTGGGAGCACAGGATATCTGGGCAGTGTGGGAGTACAGGGTATCTGGGCAGTGTGGGAGTACAGGGTATCTGGGCAGTGTGGGAGTACAGGATATCTGGGCAGTATGGGAGTACAGGATATCTGGGCAGTGTGGGAGTACAGGGTACCTGGGCAGTGTGGGAGTACAGGGTGCCTGGGCAGTGTGGGAGTACAGGATATCTGGGCAGTGTGGGAGTACAGGATATCTGGGCAGTGTGGGAGTACAGGATATCTGGGCAGTGTGGGAGTACAGGATATCTGGGCAGTGTGGGAGTGTAGGATATCTGGGCAGTGTGGGAGTACAGGATATCTGGGCAGTGTGCGAGTACAGGGTATCTGGGCAGTGTGGGAGTACAGGATATCTGGGCAGTGTGGGAGTACAGGATATCTGGGCAGTGTGGGAGTTCAGGGTATCTGGGCAGTGTGGGAGTACAGGGTATCTGGGCAGTGTGGGAATACAGGATATCTGGGCAGTGTGGGAGTACAGGGTATCTGGGCAGTGTGGGAGTACAGGATATCTGGGCAGAGTGGGAGTACAGGGTATCTGGGCAGTGTGGGAGTACAGGATAACTGGGCAGTGTGGGAGTACAGGGTATCTGGGCAGTGTGGGAGTACAGGGTATCTGGGCAGTCTGGGAGTGCAGGGTACCTGGGCAGTGTGGGAGTACAGGGTATCTGGGCAGTGTGGGAGTACAGGATATCTGGGCAGTGTGGGAGTACAGGGTACCTGGGCAGTGTGGGAGTACAGGGTATCTGGGCAGTGTGGGAGTACAGGGTATCTGGGCAGTGTGGGAGTACAGGGTATCTGGGCAGTGTGGGAGTACAGGATATCTGGGCAGTGTGGGAGTACAGGATATCTGGGCAGTGTGGGAGTACAGGGTACCTGGGCAGTGTGGGAGTGCAGGATATCTGGGCAGTGTGGGAGTACAGGGTATCTGGGCAGTGTGGGAGTGCAGGATATCTGGGCAGTGTGGGAGTACAGGGTACCTGGGCAGTGTGGGAGTACATAGTATCTGGGCAGTGTGGGAGTACAGGGTATCTGGGCAGTATGGGAGTACAGGGTATCTGGGCAGTGTGGGAGTACAGGATATCTGGGCAGTGTGGGAGTACAGGGTATCTGGGCAGTGTGGGAGTACAGGGTACCTGGGCAGTGTGGGAGTACAGGGTACCTGGGCAGTGTGGGAGTACTGGGTATCTGGGCAGTGTGGGAGTACAGGATAACTGGGTAGTGTGGGAGTACAGGATATCTGGGCAGTGTGGGAGTACAGGGTATCTGGGCAGTGTGGGAGTACAGGATATCTGGGCAGTGTGGGAGTACAGGGTATCTGGGCAGTGTGGGAGTACAGGGTACCTGGGCAGTGTGGGAGTACAGGGTACCTGGGCAGTGTGGGAGTACTGGGTATCTGGGCAGTGTGGGAGTACAGGATAACTGGGCAGTGTGGGAGTACAGGATATCTGGGCAGTGTGGGAGTACAGGGTATCTGGGCAGTGTGGGAGTACAGGGTATCTGGGCAGTGTGGGAGTACAGGATATCTGGGCAGTGTGGGAGTACAGGATATCTGGGCAGTGTGGGAGTACAGGGTACCTGGGCATTGTGGGAGTGCAGGATATCTGGGCAGTGTGGGAGTACAGAGTATCTGGGCAGTGTGGGAGTACAGGGTACCTGGGCAGTGTGGGAGTACAGGATATCTGGGCAGTGTGGGAGTACAGGGTATCTGGGCAGTGTGGGAGTACAGGATATCTGGGCAGTGTGGGAGTACAGGGTACCTGGGCAGTGTGGGAGTACAGGGTATCTGGGCAGTGTGGGAGTACAGGGTATCTGGGCAGTGTGGGAGTACAGGGTATCTGGGCAGTGTGGGAGTACAGGATATCTGGGCAGTGTGGGAGTACAGGATATCTGGGCAGTGTGGGAGTACAGGGTATCTGGGCAGTGTGGGAGTGCAGGATATCTGGGCAGTGTGGGAGTGCAGGATATCTGGGCAGTGTGGGAGTACAGGATATCTGGGCAGTGTGGGAGTACAGGGTATCTGGGCAGTGTGGGAGTACAGGATATCTGGGCAGTGTGGGAGTACAGGGTACCTGGGCAGTGTGGGAGTCCAAGGTATCTGGGCAGTTTGGGAGTACAGGATATCTGGGCAGTGTGGGAGTACAGGGTATCTGGGCAGTGTGGGAGTACAGGGTATCTGGGCAGTGTGGGAGTACAGGGTATCTGGGCAGTGTGGGAGTACAGGATATCTGGGCAGTGTGGGAGTACAGGATATCTGGGCAGTGTGGGAGTACAGGATATCTGGGCAGTGTGGGAGTACAGGGTGCCTGGGCAGTGTGGGAGTACAGGGTATCTGGGCAGTGTGGGAGTACAGGGTACCTGGGCAGTGTGGGAGTACAGGGTATCTCGGCAGTGTGGGAGTACAGGATATCTGGGCAGTGTGGGAGCACAGGGTATCTGGGCAGGGTGGGAGTGCAGGATATCTGGGCAGTGTGGGAGTACAGGATATCTGGGCAGTGTGGGAGTACAGGGTACCTGGGCAGCGTGGGAGTACAGGGAACCTCGGCAGTGTGGGAGTACAGGGTACCTGGGCAGTGTGGGAGTACAGGGAACATGGGCAGTGTGGGAGTACAGGATATCTGGGCAGTGTGGGAGTACAGGGTACCTGGGCAGTGTGGGAGTACAGGATATCTGGGCAGTGTGGCAGTACAGAATATCTGGGCAGTGTGGGAGTACAGGGTACCTGGGCAGTGTGGGAGTACAGGATATCTGGGCAGTGTGGGAGTACAGGGAATGTGGGCAGTGTGGGAGTACAGGGTACCTGGGCAGTGTGGGAGTACAGGGTAATTGGGCAGTGTGGGAGTACAGGGTATCTGGGCAGTGTGGGAGTACAGGGTATCTGGGCAGTGTGGGAGTACAGGGTACCTGGGCAGTGTGTGAGTACACAATATCTGGGCAGTGTGGGAGTACAGGGTATCTGGGCAGTGTGGGAGTACAGGGTACCTGGGCAGTGTGGGAGTACAGAATATCTGGGCAAGTGTGGGAGTACAGGGTATCTGGGCAGTGTGGGAGTACAGGGTATCTGGGCAGTGTGGGAGTACAGGGAACATGGGCAGTGTGGGAGTACAGGATATCTGGGCAGTGTGGGAGTACAGGGTACCTGGGCAGTTGTGGGAGTACAGGATATCTGGGCAGTGTGGGAGTACAGGATATCTGGGCAGTGTGGGAGTACAGGGTACCTGGGCTGTGTGGGAGTACAGGTACCTGGGCAGTGTGTGAGTACAGGTACCTGGGCAGTGTGTGAGTACAGGTACCTGGGCAGTCTGGGAGTACAGGTTATCTGGGCAGTGTGGGAGTACAGGATATCTGGGCAGTGTGGGAGTACAGGGTATCTGGGCAGTGTGGGAGTACAGGGTACCTGGGCAGTGTAGGAGTACAGGGTATCTGGGCAGTGTGGGAGTACAGGTACCTGGGCAGTGTGTGAGTACAGGTACCTGGGCAATGTGTGAGCACAGGTACCTGGGCAGTGTGTGAGTACAGGTACCTGGGCAGTGTGGGAGTACAGGATATCTGGGCAGTGTGGGAGTACAGGATATCTGGCCAGTGTGGGATTACAGGATGCCTGGGCAGTGTGGGAGTACAGGATATCTGGGCAGTGTGGGAGTACAGGGTATCTGGGCAGTGTGGGAGTACAGGATATCTGGGCAGTGTGGGAGTACAGGATATCTGGGCAGTGTGGGAGTACAGGATATCTGGGCAGTGTGGGAGTACAGGATATCTGGGCAGTGTGGGAGTACAGGCTATCTGGGCAGTGTGGGAGTACAGGGTATCTGGGCAGTGTGGGAGTACAGGGTACCTGGGCAGAGTGGGAGTACAGGATATCTGGGCAGTGTGGGAGTACAGGGTACCTGGGCAGTGTGGGAGTACAGGTACCTGGGCAGTGTGTGAGTACAGGTACCTGGGCAGTGTGTGAGTACAGGTACCTGGGCAGTGTGTGAGTACAGGTACCTGGGCAGTCTGGGAGTACAGGTTATCTGGGCAGTGTGGGAGTACAGGATATCTGGGCAGTGTGGGAGTACAGGATATCTGGGCAGTGTGGGAGTACAGGGTACCTGGGCAGTGTAGGAGTACAGGGTATCTGGGCAGTGTGGGAGTACAGGTACCTGGGCAGTGTGTGAGTACAGGTACCTGGGCAATGTGTGAGTACAGGTACCTGGGCAGTGTGTGAGTACAGGTACCTGGGCAGTGTGGGAGTACAGGATATCTGGGCAGTGTGGGAGTACAGGATATCTGGCCAGTGTGGGATTACAGGATGCCTGGGCAGTGTGGGAGTACAGGATATCTGGGCAGTGTGGGAGTACAGGGTATCTGGGCAGTGTGGGAGTACAGGATATCTGGGCAGTGTGGGAGTACAGGATATCTGGGCAGTGTGGGAGTACAGGATATCTGGGCAGTGTGGGAGTACAGGATATCTGGGCAGTGTGGGAGGACAGGCTATCTGGGCAGTGTGGGAGTACAGGGTATCTGGGCAGTGTGGGAGAACAGGGTACCTGGGCAGAGTGGGAGTACAGGGTATCTGGGCAGTGTGGGAGTACAGGGTATCTGGGCAGTGTGGGAGTACAGGGTATCTGGGCAGTGTGGGAGTACAGGATATCTGGGCCTTGTGGGAGTACAGGATATCTGGGAAGTGTGGGAGTACAGGATGTCTGGGCAGTGTGGGAGTACAGGGTATCTGGGCAGTGTGGGAGTACAGCAATGCCTGGGCAGTGTGGGAGTACAGGGAATCTGGGCAGTGTGGGAGTAGAGCATGCCTGGGCAGTGTGGGAGTACAGGGTACCTGGGCAGTGTGGGAGTACAGGGTATCTGGGCAGTGTGGGAGTACAGGGAACATGGGCAGTGTGGGAGTACAGGATATCTGGGCAGTGTGGGAGTACAGGGTACATGGGCAGTTGTGGGAGTACAGGATATCTGGGCAGTGTGGGAGTACAGGATATCTAGGCAGTGTGGGAGTACAGGGTACCTGGGCTGTGTGGGAGTACAGGTACCTGGGCAGTGTGTGAGTACAGGTACCTGGGCAGTGTGTGAGTACAGGTACCTGGGCAGTCTGGGAGTACAGGTTATCTGGGCAGTGTGGGAGTACAGGATATCTGGGCAGTGTGGGAGTACAGGGTATCTGGGCAGTGTGGGAGTACAGGGTACCTGGGCAGTGTAGGAGTACAGGGTATCTGGGCAGTGTGGGAGTACAGGTACCTGGGCAGTGTGTGAGTACAGGTACCTGGGCAATGTGTGAGTACAGGTACCTGGGCAGTGTGTGAGTACAGGTACCTGGGCAGTGTGGGAGTACAGGATATCTGGGCAGTGTGGGAGTACAGGATATCTGGCCAGTGTGGGATTACAGGATGCCTGGGCAGTGTGGGAGTACAGGATATCTGGGCAGTGTGGGAGTACAGGGTATCTGGGCAGTGTGGGAGTACAGGATATCTGGGCAGTGTGGGAGTACAGGATATCTGGGCAGTGTGGGAGTACAGGATATCTGGGCAGTGTGGGAGTACAGGATATCTGGGCAGTGTGGGAGTACAGGCTATCTGGGCAGTGTGGGAGTACAGGGTATCTGGGCAGTGTGGGAGTACAGGGTACCTGGGCAGAGTGGGAGTACAGGATATCTGGGCAGTGTGGGAGTACAGGGTACCTGGGCAGTGTGGGAGTACAGGTACCTGGGCAGTGTGTGAGTACAGGTACCTGGGCAGTGTGTGAGTACAGGTACCTGGGCAGTGTGTGAGTACAGGTACCTGGGCAGTCTGGGAGTACAGGTTATCTGGGCAGTGTGGGAGTACAGGATATCTGGGCAGTGTGGGAGTACAGGATATCTGGGCAGTGTGGGAGTACAGGGTACCTGGGCAGTGTAGGAGTACAGGGTATCTGGGCAGTGTGGGAGTACAGGTACCTGGGCAGTGTGTGAGTACAGGTACCTGGGCAATGTGTGAGTACAGGTACCTGGGCAGTGTGTGAGTACAGGTACCTGGGCAGTGTGGGAGTACAGGATATCTGGGCAGTGTGGGAGTACAGGATATCTGGCCAGTGTGGGATTACAGGATGCCTGGGCAGTGTGGGAGTACAGGATATCTGGGCAGTGTGGGAGTACAGGGTATCTGGGCAGTGTGGGAGTACAGGATATCTGGGCAGTGTGGGAGTACAGGATATCTGGGCAGTGTGGGAGTACAGGATATCTGGGCAGTGTGGGAGTACAGGATATCTGGGCAGTGTGGGAGGACAGGCTATCTGGGCAGTGTGGGAGTACAGGGTATCTGGGCAGTGTGGGAGTACAGGGTACCTGGGCAGAGTGGGAGTACAGGGTATCTGGGCAGTGTGGGAGTACAGGGTATCTGGGCAGTGTGGGAGTACAGGGTATCTGGGCAGTGTGGGAGTACAGGATATCTGGGCCTTGTGGGAGTACAGGATATCTGGGAAGTGTGGGAGTACAGGATGTCTGGGCAGTGTGGGAGTACAGGGTATCTGGGCAGTGTGGGAGTACAGCAATGCCTGGGCAGTGTGGGAGTACAGGGAATCTGGGCAGTGTGGGAGTAGAGCATGCCTGGGCAGTGTGGGAGTACAGGGTACCTGGGCAGTGTGGGAGTACAGGGTTTCTGGGCAGTGTGGGAGTACAGGATATCTGGGCAGTGTGGGAGTACAGGGTATCTGGGCAGTGTGGGAGTACAGGGTATCTGGGCAGGGTGGGAGTACAGGGTATCTGGGCAGTGTGGGAGTACAGGGTACCTGGTCAGTGTGGGAGGACAGGATATCTGGGCAGTGTGGGAGTACAGGATATCTGGGCAGTGTGGGAGTACAGGATATCTGGGCAGTGTGGGAGTACAGGGTGCCTGGGCAGTGTGGGAGTACAGGATATCTGGGCAGTGTGGGAGTACAGGGTACCTGGGCAGTGTGGGAGTACAGGGTACCTGGGCAGTGTGGGAGTACAAGGTACCTGGTCAGTGTGGGAGTACAGGATATCTGGGCAGTGTGGGAGTACAGGGTACATGGGCAGTGTGGGAGTACAGGATATCTGGGCAGTGTGGGAGTACAGGATATCCGGGCAGTGTGGGAGTACAGGGTATCTGGGCAGTGTGGGAGTACAGGGTATCTGGGCAGTGTGGGAGTACAGGATATCTGGGCAGTGTGGGAGTACAGAATATCTGGGCAGTGTGGGAGTACAGGGTATCTGGGCAGTGTGGGAGTACAGGGTACCTGGGCAGTGTGGGAGTACAGGGTACCTGGGCAGTGTGGGAGTGCAGGATATCTGGGCAGTGTGGGAGTACAGGATATCTGGGCAGTGTGGGAGTACAGGGTATCTGGGCAGTGTGGGAGTACAGGGTACCTGGGCAGTGTGGGAGTACAGGGTGCCTGGGCAGTGTGGGAGTACAGGATATCTGGGCAGTGTGGGAGTACAGGGTACCTGGGCAGTGTGGGAGTACAGGGTACCTGGGCAGTGTGGGAGTCCAGGGTATCTGGGCAGTGTGGGAGTACAGCAATGCCTGGGCAGTGTGGGAGTACAGGGAATCTGGGCAGTGTGGGAGTAGAGCATGCCTGGGCAGTGTGGGAGTACAGGGTACCTGGGCAGTGTGGCAGTACAGGATATCTGGGCAGTGTGGGAGTACAGGGTATCTGGGCAGTGTGGGAGTACAGGGTATCTGGGCAGTGTGGGAGTACAGGGTATCTGGGCTTTGTGGGAGTACCGGATACCTGGGCAGTGTGGGAGTACAGGGTTCCTGGGCAGTGTTGGAGTACAGGATATCTGGGCAGTGTGGGAGTACTGGATATCTGGGCAGTGTGGGAGTACAGGATACCTGGGCAGTGTGGGAGTACAGGGTATCTGGGCAGTGTGGGAGTACAGGGTATCTGGGCTTTGTGGGAGTACCGGATACCTGGGCAGTGTGGGAGTACAGGGTACCTGGGCAGTGTTGGAGTACAGGATATCTGGGCAGTGTGGGAGTACAGGATATCTGGGCAGTGTGGGAGTACAGGATACCTGGGCAGTGTGGGAGTACAGGATATCTGGGCAGTGTGGGAGTACGGGGTATCTGGGCAGTGTAGGAGTACAGGATATCTGGGCAGTGTGGGAGTACAGGATATCTGGGCAGTGTGGGAGTACAGGATACCTGGGCAGTGTGGGAGAACAGGGTGCCTGGGCAGTGTGGGAGTACAGGATATCTGGGCAGTGTGGGAGTACAGGGTACCTGGGCAGTGTGGGAGTACAGGGTACCTGGGCAGTGTGGGAGTACAGGTACCTGGGCAGTGTGGGAGTACAGGTACCTGGGCAGTGTGTGAGTACAGGTACCTGGGCAGTGTGTGAGTACAGGTACCTGGGCAGTCTGGGAGTACAGGTTATCTGGGCAGTGTGGGAGTACAGGATATCTGGGCAGTGTGGGAGTGCAGGATATCAGGGCAGAGTGGGAGTACAGGGTACCTGGGCAGTGTGGGAGTACAGGGTATCTGGGCAGTGTGGGAGTACAGGTACCTGGGCAGTGTGTGAGTACAGGTACCTGGGCAATGTGTGAGTACAGGTACCTGGGCAGTGTGGGAGTACAGGATATCTGGGCAGTGTGGGAGTACAGGATATCTGGCCAGTGTGGGATTACAGGATGCCTGGGCAGTGTGGGAGTACAGGGTACCTGGGCAGTGTGGGAGTACAGGATATCTGGGCAGTGTGGGAGTACAGGGTATCTGGGCAGTGTGGGAGTACAGGATATCTGGGCAGTGTGGGAGTACAGGATATCTGGGCAGTGTGGGAGTACAGGCTATCTGGGCAGTGTGGGAGTACAGGGTATCTGGGCAGTGTGGGAGTACAGGGTACCTGGGCAGAGTGGGAGTACAGGATATCTGGGCAGTGTGGGAGTACAGGGTATCTCGGCAGTGTGGGAGTACAGGGTATCTGGGCAGTGTGGGAGACAGGGTATCTGGGCAGTGTGGGAGTACAGGATATCTGGGCAGTGTGGGAGTACAGGATATCTGGGAAGTGTGGGAGTACAGGATGTCTGGGCAGTGTGGGAGTGCAGGGTATCTGGGCAGTGTGGGAGTACAGCATGCCTGGGCAGTGTGGGAGTACAGGGTATCTGGGCAGAGTGGGAGTACAGCATGCCTGGGCAGTGTGGGAGTACAGGGTACCTGGGCAGTGTGGGAGTACAGGATATCTGGGCAGTGTGGGAGTACAGGGTATCTGGGCAGTGTGGGAGTACAGGGTATCTGGGCAGTGTGGGAGTACAGGGTATCTGGGCTTTGTGGGAGTACCGGATACCTGGGCAGTGTGGGAGTACAGGGTACCAGGGCAGTGTTGGAGTACAGGATATCTGGGCAGTGTGGGAGTACAGGATATCTGGGCAGTGTGGGAGTACAGGATACCTGGGCAGAGTGGGAGTACAGGGTATCTGGGCAGTGTGGGAGTACAGGGTATCTGGGCTTTGTGGGAGTACCGGATACCTGGGCAGTGTGGGAGTACAGGGTACCTGGGCAGTGTTGGAGTCCAGGATATCTGGGCAGTGTGGGAGGACAGGATATCTGGGCAGTGTGGGAGTACAGGATACCTGGGCAGTGTGGGAGTACAGGATATCTGGGCAGGGTGGGAGTACAGGGTATCTGGGCAGTGGAGGAGTACAGGATATCTGGGCAGTGTGGGAGTACAGGATATCTGGGCAGTGTGGGAGTACAGGATACCTGGGCAGTGTGGGAGTACAGGGTGCCTGGGCAGTGTGGGAGTACAGGATATCTGGGCAGTGTGGGAGTACAGGGTACCTGGGCAGTGTGGGAGTACAGGGTATCTGGGCAGTGTGGGAGTACAGGATATCTGGGCAGTGTGGGAGTACAGGGTACATGGGCAGTGTGGGAGTACAGGATATCTGGGCAGTGTGGGAGTACAGGATATCCGGGCAGTGTGGGAGTACAGAATATCTGGGCAAGTGTGAGAGTACAGTGTACCTGGGCAGTGTGGGAGTACAGGTACCTGGGCAGTGTGGGAGTACAGGGTACCTGGTCAGTGTGGGAGTACAGGATATCTGGGCAGTGTGGGAGTACAGGATATCAGGGCAGTGTGGGAGTACAGGATATCTGGGCAGTGTGGGAGTACAGGGTGCCTGGGCAGTGTGGGTGTACAGGATATCTGGGCAGTGTGGGAGTACAGGGTACCTGGGCAGTGTGGGAGTACAGGGTACCTGGGCAGTGTGGCAGTACAGGGTACCTGGTCAGGGTGGGAGTACAGGATATCTGGGCAGTGTGGGAGTACAGGGTACCTGGTCAGTGTGGGAGTACAGGATATCTGGGCAGTGTGGGAGTACAGGGTATCTGAGCAGTGTGGGAGTACAGGATATCTGGGCAGTGTGGGAGTACAGGGTATCTGGGCAGTGTGGGAGTACAGGATATCTGGGCAGTGTGGGAGTACAGGATATCCGGGCAGTGTGGGAGTACAGAATATCTGGGCAAGTGTGGGAGTACAAGGTACCTGGGCAGTGTGGGAGTACAGGATATCTGGGCAGTGTGGGAGTACAGGATATCCGGGCAGTGTGGGAGTACAGGGTATCTGGGCAGTGTGGGAGTACAGGGGATCTGGGCAGTGTGGGAGTACAGGATATCTGGGCAGTGTGGGAGTACAGAATATCTGGGCAGTGTGGGAGTACAGGGTATCTGGGCAGTGTGGGAGTACAGGGTATCTGGGCAGTGTGGGAGTACAGGGTACCTGGGCAGTGTGGGAGTACAGGGTACCTGGGCAGTGTGGGAGTGCAGGATATCTGGGCAGTGTGGGAGTACAGGATATCTGGGCAGTGTGGGAGTACAGGGTGCCTGGGCAGTGTGGGAGTACAGGATATCTGGGCAGTGTGGGAGTACAGGGTACCTGGGCAGTGTGGGAGTACAGGGTACCTGGGCAGTGTGGGAGTACAGGGTACCTGGGCAGTGTGGGAGTGCAGGATATCTGGACAGTGTGGGAGTACAGGGTATCTGGGCAGTGTGGGAGTACAGGGTATCTGGGCAGTGTGGGAGTACAGGGTATCTGGGCAGTGTGGGAGTACAGGGAATCTGGGCAGTGAGGGAGTACAGGGTACCTGGGCAGTGTGGGAGTACAGGGTACCTGGGCAGTGTGGGAGTACAGGGTATCTGGGCAGTGTGGGAGTACAGGGTACATGGGCAGTGTGGGAGTACAGGATATCTGGGCAGTGTGGGAGTACAGGGTACATGGGCAGTGTGGGAGTACAGGATATCTGGGCAGTGTGGGAGTACAGGATATCTGGGCAGTGTGGGAGTACAGGATATCCGGGCAGTGTGGGAGTACAGGGTACCAGATAAGTGTGGGAGTACAGGGTACCTGGGCAGTGTGGGAGTACAGGGTACCTGGTCAGTGTGGGAGTACAGGATATCTGGGCAGTGTGGGAGTACAGGGTACATGGGCAGTGTGGGAGTACAGGATATCTGGGCAGTGTGGGAGTACAGGATATCTGGGCAGTGTGGGAGTACAGGATATCCGGGCAGTGTGGGAGTACAGGGTACCAGATAGGTGTGGGAGTACAGGGTACCTGGGCAGTGTGGGAGTACAGGTTACCTGGTCAGTGTGGGAGTACAGGATACCTGGGCAGTGTGGGAGTACAGGGTACCTGGGCAGTGTGGGATACAGGATATCTGGGCAGTGTGGGAGTACAGGGTATCTGGGCAGTGTGGGAGTACAGGATATCTGGGCAGTGAGGGAGTACAGGATATCTGGGCAGTGTGGGAGTACAGAATATCTGGGCAGTGTGGGAGTACAGGGTGCCTGGGCAGTGTGGGAGTATAGGATATCTGGGCAGTGTGGGAGTACAGGGTATCTGGGCAGTGTGGGAGTACAGGATATCTGGGCAGTGTGGGAGTACAGGGTATCTGGGAAGTGTGGGAGTACAGGGTATCTGGGCAGTGTGGGAGTACAGGGTATCTGGGCAGTGTGGGAGTACAGGATATCTGGGCAGTGTGGGAGTACAGGATATCTGGGCAGTGTGGGAGTACAGGGTATCTGGGCAGTGTGGGAGAACAGGGTATCTGGGCAGTGTGGGAAGACAGGATATCTGGGCAGTGTGGGAGTACAGGGTATCTGGGCAGTTTGGGAGTACAGGATATCTGGGCAGAGTGGGAGTACAGGGTATCTGGGCAGTGTGGGAGTACAGGATATCTGGGCAGTGTGGGAGTACAGGATATCTGGGCAGTGTGGGAGTACAGGATATCTGGGCAGTGTGGGAGTACAGGGTACCTGGGCAGTGTGGGAGTACAGGGTATCTGGGCAGTGTGGGAGTACAGGGTATCTGGGCAGTGTGGGAGTACAGGGTGTCTGGGCAGTGTGGGAGTACAGGGTATCTGGGCAGTGTGGGAGTACAGGATATCTGGGCAGTGTGGGAGTACAGGGTATCTGGGCAGTGTGGGAGTACATGGTACCTGGGCAGTGTGGGAGTACAGGGTACCTGGGCAGTGTGGGAGTACTGGGTATCTGGGCAGTGTGGGAGTACAGGATATCTGGGCAGTGTGGGAGTACAGGGTATCTGGGCAGTGTGGGAGTACAGGATATCTGGGCAGTGTGGGAGTACAGGATATCTGGGCAGTGTGGGAGTACAGGGTACCTGGGCATTGTGGGAGTGCAGGATATCTGGGCAGTGTGGGAGTGCAGAGTATCTGGGCAGTGTGGGAGTACAGGGTATCTGGGCAGTGTGGGAGTACAGGATATCTGGGCAGTGTGGGAGTACAGGGTATCTGGGCAGTGTGGGAGTACAGGATATCTGGGCAGTGTGGGAGTACAGGGTACCTGGGCAGTGTGGGAGTACAGGGTATCTGGGCAGTGTGGGAGTACAGGGTATCTGGGCAGTGTGGGAGTACAGGGTATCTGGGCAGTGTGGGAGTACAGGATATCTGGGCAGTGTGGGAGTGCAGGATATCTGGGCAGTGTGGGAGTGCAGGATATCTGGGCAGTGTGGGAGTACAGGATATCTGGGCAGTGTGGGAGTACAGGGTATCTGGGCAGTGTGGGAGTACAGGATATCTGGGCAGTGTGGGAGTACAGGGTACCTGGGCAGTGTGGGAGTACAGGGTTTCTGGGCAGTGTGGGAGTACAGGATATCTGGGCAGTGTGGGAGTACAGGGTATCTGGGCAGTGTGGGAGTACAGGGTATCTGGGCAGGGTGGGAGTACAGGGTATCTGGGCAGTGTGGGAGTACAGGGTACCTGGTCAGTGTGGGAGGACAGGATATCTGGGCAGTGTGGGAGTACAGGATATCTGGGCAGTGTGGGAGTACAGGATATCTGGGCAGTGTGGGAGTACAGGGTGCCTGGGCAGTGTGGGAGTACAGGATATCTGGGCAGTGTGGGAGTACAGGGTACCTGGGCAGTGTGGGAGTACAGGGTACCTGGGCAGTGTGGGAGTACAAGGTACCTGGTCAGTGTGGGAGTACAGGATATCTGGGCAGTGTGGGAGTACAGGGTACATGGGCAGTGTGGGAGTACAGGATATCTGGGCAGTGTGGGAGTACAGGATATCCGGGCAGTGTGGGAGTACAGGGTATCTGGGCAGTGTGGGAGTACAGGGTATCTGGGCAGTGTGGGAGTACAGGATATCTGGGCAGTGAGGGAGTACAGAATATCTGGGCAGTGTGGGAGTACAGGGTATCTGGGCAGTGTGGGAGTACAGGGTACCTGGGCAGTGTGGGAGTACAGGGTACCTGGGCAGTGTGGGAGTGCAGGATATCTGGGCAGTGTGGGAGTACAGGATATCTGGGCAGTGTGGGAGTACAGGGTATCTGGGCAGTGTGGGAGTACAGGGTACCTGGGCAGTGTGGGAGTACAGGGTGCCTGGGCAGTGTGGGAGTACAGGATATCTGGGCAGTGTGGGAGTACAGGGTACCTGGGCAGTGTGGGAGTACAGGGTATCTGGGCAGTGTGGGAGTACAGGATATCTGGGCAGTGTGGGAGTACAGGGTACATGGGCAGTGTGGGAGTACAGGATATCTGGGCAGTGTGGGAGTACAGGATATCCGGGCAGTGTGGGAGTACAGAATATCTGGGCAGTGTGGGAGTACAGGGTACCTGGTCAGTGTGGGAGTACAGGATATCTGGGCAGTGTGGGAGTACAGGGTACATGGGCAGTGTGGGAGTACAGGATATCTGGGCAGTGTGGGAGTACAGGATATCTGGGCAGTGTGGGAGTACAGGATATCCGGGCAGTGTGGGAGTACAGGGTACCAGATAGGTGTGGGAGTACAGGGTACCTGGGCAGTGTGGGAGTACAGCAATGCCTGGGCAGTGTGGGAGTACAGGGAATCTGGGCAGTGTGGGAGTAGAGCATGCCTGGGCAGTGTGGGAGTACAGGGTACCTGGGCAGTGTGGCAGTACAGGATATCTGGGCAGTTTGGGAGTACAGGGTATCTGGGCAGTGTGGGAGTACAGGGTATCTGGGCAGTGTGGGAGTACAGGGTATCTGGGCTTTGTGGGAGTACCGGATACCTGGGCAGTGTGGGAGTACAGGGTTCCTGGGCAGTGTTGGAGTACAGGATATCTGGGCAGTGTGGGAGTACTGGATATCTGGGCAGTGTGGGAGTACAGGATACCTGGGCAGTGTGGGAGTACAGGGTATCTGGGCAGTGTGGGAGTACAGGGTATCTGGGCTTTGTGGGAGTACCGGATACCTGGGCAGTGTGGGAGTACAGGGTACCTGGGCAGTGTTGGAGTACAGGATATCTGGGCAGTGTGGGAGTACAGGATATCTGGGCAGTGTGGGAGTACAGGATACCTGGGCAGTGTGGGAGTACAGGATATCTGGGCAGTGTGGGAGTACGGGGTATCTGGGCAGTGTAGGAGTACAGGATATCTGGGCAGTGTGGGAGTACAGGATATCTGGGCAGTGTGGGAGTACAGGATACCTGGGCAGTGTGGGAGAACAGGGTGCCTGGGCAGTGTGGGAGTACAGGATATCTGGGCAGTGTGGGAGTACAGGTACCTGGGCAGTGTGTGAGTACAGGTACCTGGGCAGTGTGTGAGTACAGGTACCTGGGCAGTGTGTGAGTACAGGTACCTGGGCAGTCTGGGAGTACAGGTTATCTGGGCAGTGTGGGAGTACAGGATATCTGGGCAGTGTGGGAGTGCAGGATATCAGGGCAGAGTGGGAGTACAGGGTACCTGGGCAGTGTGGGAGTACAGGGTATCTGGGCAGTGTGGGAGTACAGGTACCTGGGCAGTGTGTGAGTACAGGTACCTGGGCAATGTGTGAGTACAGGTACCTGGGCAGTGTGGGAGTACAGGATATCTGGGCAGTGTGGGAGTACAGGATATCTGGCCAGTGTGGGATTACAGGATGCCTGGGCAGTGTGGGAGTACAGGGTACCTGGGCAGTGTGGGAGTACAGGATATCTGGGCAGTGTGGGAGTACAGGGTATCTGGGCAGTGTGGGAGTACAGGATATCTGGGCAGTGTGGGAGTACAGGATATCTGGGCAGTGTGGGAGTACAGGCTATCTGGGCAGTGTGGGAGTACAGGGTATCTGGGCAGTGTGGGAGTACAGGGTACCTGGGCAGAGTGGGAGTACAGGATATCTGGGCAGTGTGGGAGTACAGGGTATCTCGGCAGTGTGGGAGTACAGGGTATCTGGGCAGTGTGGGAGACAGGGTATCTGGGCAGTGTGGGAGTACAGGATATCTGGGCAGTGTGGGAGTACAGGATATCTGGGAAGTGTGGGAGTACAGGATGTCTGGGCAGTGTGGGAGTGCAGGGTATCTGGGCAGTGTGGGAGTACAGCATGCCTGGGCAGTGTGGGAGTACAGGGTATCTGGGCAGAGTGGGAGTACAGCATGCCTGGGCAGTGTGGGAGTACAGGGTACCTGGGCAGTGTGGGAGTACAGGATATCTGGGCAGTGTGGGAGTACAGGGTATCTGGGCAGTGTGGGAGTACAGGGTATCTGGGCAGTGTGGGAGTACAGGGTATCTGGGCTTTGTGGGAGTACCGGATACCTGGGCAGTGTGGGAGTACAGGGTACCAGGGCAGTGTTGGAGTACAGGATATCTGGGCAGTGTGGGAGTACAGGATATCTGGGCAGTGTGGGAGTACAGGATACCTGGGCAGAGTGGGAGTACAGGGTATCTGGGCAGTGTGGGAGTACAGGGTATCTGGGCTTTGTGGGAGTACCGGATACCTGGGCAGTGTGGGAGTACAGGGTACCTGGGCAGTGTTGGAGTCCAGGATATCTGGGCAGTGTGGGAGGACAGGATATCTGGGCAGTGTGGGAGTACAGGATACCTGGGCAGTGTGGGAGTACAGGATATCTGGGCAGGGTGGGAGTACAGGGTATCTGGGCAGTGGAGGAGTACAGGATATCTGGGCAGTGTGGGAGTACAGGATATCTGGGCAGTGTGGGAGTACAGGATACCTGGGCAGTGTGGGAGTACAGGGTGCCTGGGCAGTGTGGGAGTACAGGATATCTGGGCAGTGTGGGAGTACAGGGTACCTGGGCAGTGTGGGAGTACAGGGTATCTGGGCAGTGTGGGAGTACAGGATATCTGGGCAGTGTGGGAGTACAGGGTACATGGGCAGTGTGGGAGTACAGGATATCTGGGCAGTGTGGGAGTACAGGATATCCGGGCAGTGTGGGAGTACAGAATATCTGGGCAAGTGTGAGAGTACAGTGTACCTGGGCAGTGTGGGAGTACAGGTACCTGGGCAGTGTGGGAGTACAGGGTACCTGGTCAGTGTGGGAGTACAGGATATCTGGGCAGTGTGGGAGTACAGGATATCAGGGCAGTGTGGGAGTACAGGATATCTGGGCAGTGTGGGAGTACAGGGTGCCTGGGCAGTGTGGGTGTACAGGATATCTGGGCAGTGTGGGAGTACAGGGTACCTGGGCAGTGTGGGAGTACAGGGTACCTGGGCAGTGTGGCAGTACAGGGTACCTGGTCAGGGTGGGAGTACAGGATATCTGGGCAGTGTGGGAGTACAGGGTACCTGGTCAGTGTGGGAGTACAGGATATCTGGGCAGTGTGGGAGTACAGGGTATCTGAGCAGTGTGGGAGTACAGGATATCTGGGCAGTGTGGGAGTACAGGGTATCTGGGCAGTGTGGGAGTACAGGATATCTGGGCAGTGTGGGAGTACAGGATATCCGGGCAGTGTGGGAGTACAGAATATCTGGGCAAGTGTGGGAGTACAAGGTACCTGGGCAGTGTGGGAGTACAGGATATCTGGGCAGTGTGGGAGTACAGGATATCCGGGCAGTGTGGGAGTACAGGGTATCTGGGCAGTGTGGGAGTACAGGGGATCTGGGCAGTGTGGGAGTACAGGATATCTGGGCAGTGTGGGAGTACAGAATATCTGGGCAGTGTGGGAGTACAGGGTATCTGGGCAGTGTGGGAGTACAGGGTATCTGGGCAGTGTGGGAGTACAGGGTACCTGGGCAGTGTGGGAGTACAGGGTACCTGGGCAGTGTGGGAGTGCAGGATATCTGGGCAGTGTGGGAGTACAGGATATCTGGGCAGTGTGGGAGTACAGGGTGCCTGGGCAGTGTGGGAGTACAGGATATCTGGGCAGTGTGGGAGTACAGGGTACCTGGGCAGTGTGGGAGTACAGGGTACCTGGGCAGTGTGGGAGTACAGGGTACCTGGGCAGTGTGGGAGTGCAGGATATCTGGACAGTGTGGGAGTACAGGGTATCTGGGCAGTGTGGGAGTACAGGGTATCTGGGCAGTGTGGGAGTACAGGGTATCTGGGCAGTGTGGGAGTACAGGGAATCTGGGCAGTGAGGGAGTACAGGGTACCTGGGCAGTGTGGGAGTACAGGGTACCTGGGCAGTGTGGGAGTACAGGGTATCTGGGCAGTGTGGGAGTACAGGGTACATGGGCAGTGTGGGAGTACAGGATATCTGGGCAGTGTGGGAGTACAGGGTACATGGGCAGTGTGGGAGTACAGGATATCTGGGCAGTGTGGGAGTACAGGATATCTGGGCAGTGTGGGAGTACAGGATATCCGGGCAGTGTGGGAGTACAGGGTACCAGATAAGTGTGGGAGTACAGGGTACCTGGGCAGTGTGGGAGTACAGGGTACCTGGTCAGTGTGGGAGTACAGGATATCTGGGCAGTGTGGGAGTACAGGGTACATGGGCAGTGTGGGAGTACAGGATATCTGGGCAGTGTGGGAGTACAGGATATCTGGGCAGTGTGGGAGTACAGGATATCCGGGCAGTGTGGGAGTACAGGGTACCAGATAGGTGTGGGAGTACAGGGTACCTGGGCAGTGTGGGAGTACAGGTTACCTGGTCAGTGTGGGAGTACAGGATACCTGGGCAGTGTGGGAGTACAGGGTAGCTGGGCAGTGTGGGATACAGGATATCTGGGCAGTGTGGGAGTACAGGGTATCTGGGCAGTGTGGGAGTACAGGATATCTGGGCAGTGAGGGAGTACAGGATATCTGGGCAGTGTGGGAGTACAGAATATCTGGGCAGTGTGGGAGTACAGGGTGCCTGGGCAGTGTGGGAGTATAGGATATCTGGGCAGTGTGGAAGTACAGGGTATCTGGGCAGTGTGGGAGTACAGGATATCTGGGCAGTGTGTGAGTACAGGGTATCTGGGAAGTGTGGGAGTACAGGGTATCTGGGCAGTGTGGGAGTACAGGGTATCTGGGCAGTGTGGGAGTACAGGATATCTGGGCAGTGTGGGAGTACAGGATATCTGGGCAGTGTGGGAGTACAGGGTATCTGGGCAGTGTGGGAGAACAGGGTATCTGGGCAGTGTGGGAAGACAGGATATCTGGGCAGTGTGGGAGTACAGGGTATCTGGGCAGTTTGGGAGTACAGGATATCTGGGCAGAGTGGGAGTACAGGGTATCTGGGCAGTGTGGGAGTACAGGATATCTGGGCAGTGTGGGAGTACAGGATATCTGGGCAGTGTGGGAGTACAGGATATCTGGGCAGTGTGGGAGTACAGGGTACCTGGGCAGTGTGGGAGTACAGGGTATCTGGGCAGTGTGGGAGTACAGGGTATCTGGGCAGTGTGGGAGTACAGGGTGTCTGGGCAGTGTGGGAGTACAGGGTATCTGGGCAGTGTGGGAGTACAGGATATCTGGGCAGTGTGGGAGTACAGGGTATCTGGGCAGTGTGGGAGTACATGGTACCTGGGCAGTGTGGGAGTACAGGGTACCTGGGCAGTGTGGGAGTACTGGGTATCTGGGCAGTGTGGGAGTACAGGATATCTGGGCAGTGTGGGAGTACAGGGTATCTGGGCAGTGTGGGAGTACAGGATATCTGGGCAGTGTGGGAGTACAGGATATCTGGGCAGTGTGGGAGTACAGGGTACCTGGGCATTGTGGGAGTGCAGGATATCTGGGCAGTGTGGGAGTGCAGAGTATCTGGGCAGTGTGGGAGTACAGGGTATCTGGGCAGTGTGGGAGTACAGGATATCTGGGCAGTGTGGGAGTACAGGGTATCTGGGCAGTGTGGGAGTACAGGATATCTGGGCAGTGTGGGAGTACAGGGTACCTGGGCAGTGTGGGAGTACAGGGTATCTGGGCAGTGTGGGAGTACAGGGTATCTGGGCAGTGTGGGAGTACAGGGTATCTGGGCAGTGTGGGAGTACAGGATATCTGGGCAGTGTGGGAGTACAGGATATCTGGGCAGTGTGGGAGTACAGGGTATCTGGGCAGTGTGGGAGTGCAGGATATCTGGGCAGTGTGGGAGTGCAGGATATCTGGGCAGTGTGGGAGTACAGGATATCTGGGCAGTGTGGGAGTACAGGGTATCTGGGCAGTGTGGGAGTACAGGATATCTGGGCAGTGTGGGAGTACAGGGTACCTGGGCAGTGTGGGAGTACAGGGTTTCTGGGCAGTGTGGGAGTACAGGATATCTGGGCAGTGTGGGAGTACAGGGTATCTGGGCAGTGTGGGAGTACAGGGTATCTGGGCAGGGTGGGAGTACAGGGTATCTGGGCAGTGTGGGAGTACAGGGTACCTGGTCAGTGTGGGAGGACAGGATATCTGGGCAGTGTGGGAGTACAGGATATCTGGGCAGTGTGGGAGTACAGGATATCTGGGCAGTGTGGGAGTACAGGGTGCCTGGGCAGTGTGGGAGTACAGGATATCTGGGCAGTGTGGGAGTACAGGGTACCTGGGCAGTGTGGGAGTACAGGGTACCTGGGCAGTGTGGGAGTACAAGGTACCTGGTCAGTGTGGGAGTACAGGATATCTGGGCAGTGTGGGAGTACAGGGTACATGGGCAGTGTGGGAGTACAGGATATCTGGGCAGTGTGGGAGTACAGGATATCCGGGCAGTGTGGGAGTACAGGGTATCTGGGCAGTGTGGGAGTACAGGGTATCTGGGCAGTGTGGGAGTACAGGATATCTGGGCAGTGAGGGAGTACAGAATATCTGGGCAGTGTGGGAGTACAGGGTATCTGGGCAGTGTGGGAGTACAGGGTACCTGGGCAGTGTGGGAGTACAGGGTACCTGGGCAGTGTGGGAGTGCAGGATATCTGGGCAGTGTGGGAGTACAGGATATCTGGGCAGTGTGGGAGTACAGGGTATCTGGGCAGTGTGGGAGTACAGGGTACCTGGGCAGTGTGGGAGTACAGGGTGCCTGGGCAGTGTGGGAGTACAGGATATCTGGGCAGTGTGGGAGTACAGGGTACCTGGGCAGTGTGGGAGTACAGGGTATCTGGGCAGTGTGGGAGTACAGGATATCTGGGCAGTGTGGGAGTACAGGGTACATGGGCAGTGTGGGAGTACAGGATATCTGGGCAGTGTGGGAGTACAGGATATCCGGGCAGTGTGGGAGTACAGAATATCTGGGCAGTGTGGGAGTACAGGGTACCTGGTCAGTGTGGGAGTACAGGATATCTGGGCAGTGTGGGAGTACAGGGTACATGGGCAGTGTGGGAGTACAGGATATCTGGGCAGTGTGGGAGTACAGGATATCTGGGCAGTGTGGGAGTACAGGATATCCGGGCAGTGTGGGAGTACAGGGTACCAGATAGGTGTGGGAGTACAGGGTACCTGGGCAGTGTGGGAGTACAGGTTACCTGGTCAGTGTGGGAGTACAGGATACCTGGGCAGTGTGGGAGTACAGGGTACCTGGGCAGTGTGGGATACAGGATATCTGGGCAGTGTGGGAGTACAGGGTATCTGGGCAGTGTGGGAGTACAGGATATCTGGGCAGTGAGGGAGTACAGGATATCTGGGCAGTGTGGGAGTACAGAATATCTGGGCAGTGTGGGAGTACAGGGTATCTGGGCAGTGTGGGAGAACAGGGTATCTGGGCAGTGTGGGAAGACAGGATATCCGGGCAGTGTGGGAGTACAGAATATCTGGGCAAGTGTGAGAGTCCAGGGTACCTGGGCAGTGTGGGAGTACAGGTACCTGGGCAGTGTGGGAGTACAGGGTACCTGGTCAGTGTGGGAGTACAGGATATCTGGGCAGTGTGGGAGTCCAGGATATCAGGGCAGTGTGGGAGTACAGGATATCTGGGCAGTGTGGGAGTACAGGGTGCCTGGGCAGTGTGGGAGTACAGGATATCGGGGCAGTGTGGGAGTACAGGGTACCTGGGCAGTGTGGGAGTACAGGGTACCTGGGCAGTGTGGGAGTACAGGGTACCTGGTCAGTGTGGGAGTACAGGATATCTGGGCAGTGTGGGAGTACAGGGAACCTGGTCAGTGTGGGAGTACAGGATATCTGGGCAGTGTGGGAGTACAGGGTATCTGGGCAGTGTGGGAGTACAGGATATCTGGGCAGTGTGGGAGTACAGGGTATCTGGGCAGTGTGGGAGTACAGGATATCTGGGCAGTGTGGGAGTACAGGATATCTGGGCAGTGTGGGAGTACAGGATATCCGGGCAGTGTGGGAGTACAGAATATCTGGGCAAGTGTGGGAGTACAAGGTACCTGGGCAGTGTGGGAGGACAGGATATCTGGGCAGTGTGGGAGTACAGGATATCCGGGCAGTGTGGGAGTACAGGGTATCTGGGCAGTGTGGGAGTACAGGGTACCTGGGCAGTGTGGGAGTACAGGGTACCTGGGCAGTGTGGGAGTGCAGGATATCTGGGCAGTGTGGGAGTACAGGATATCTGGGCAGTGTGGGAGTACAGGGTGCCTGGGCAGTGTGGGAGTACAGGATATCTGGGCAGTGTGGGAGTACAGGATATCTGGGCAGTGTGGGAGTACAGGGTACCTGGGCAGTGTGGGAGTACAGGATATCTGGACAGTGTGGGAGTACAGGGTACCTGGGCAGTGTGGGAGTACAGGGTACCTGGGCAGTGTGGGAGTACAGGGTATCTGGGCAGTGTGGGAGTACAGGATATCTGGGCAGTGTGGGAGTACAGGATATCTGGGCAGTGTGGGAGTACAGGATATCCGGGCAGTGTGGGAGTACAGAATATCTGGGCAAGTGTGGGAGTACAAGGTACCTGGGCAGTGTGGGAGGACAGGATATCTGGGCAGTGTGGGAGTACAGGATATCCGGGCAGTGTGGGAGTACAGGGTATCTGGGCAGTGTGGGAGTACAGGGTACCTGGGCAGTGTGGGAGTACAGGGTACCTGGGCAGTGTGGGAGTGCAGGATATCTGGGCAGTGTGGGAGTACAGGATATCTGGGCAGTGTGGGAGTACAGGGTACCTGGGCAGTGTGGGAGTACAGGGTATCTGGGCAGTGTGGGAGTACAGGATATCTGGGCAGTGTGGGAGTACAGGGTACATGGGCAGTGTGGGAGTACAGGATATCTGGGCAGTGTGGGAGCACAGGATATCCGGGCAGTGTGGGAGTACAGAATATCTGGGCAAGTGTGAGAGTCCAGGGTACCTGGGCAGTGTGGGAGTACAGGTACCTGGGCAGTGTGGGAGTACAGGGTACCTGGTCAGTGTGGGAGTACAGGATATCTGGGCAGTGTGGGAGTACAGGATATCAGGGCAGTGTGGGAGTACAGGATATCTGGGCAGTGTGGGAGTACAGGGTGCCTGGGCAGTGTGGGAGTACAGGATATCGGGGCAGTGTGGGAGTACAGGGTACCTGGGCAGTGTGGGAGTACAGGGTACCTGGGCAGTGTGGGAGTACAGGGTACCTGGTCAGTGTGGGAGTACAGGATATCTGGGCAGTGTGGGAGTACAGGGAACCTGGTCAGTGTGGGAGTACAGGATATCTGGGCAGTGTGGGAGTACAGGGTATCTGGGCAGTGTGGGAGTACAGGATATCTGGGCAGTGTGGGAGTACAGGGTATCTGGGCAGTGTGGGAGTACAGGATATCTGGGCAGTGTGGGAGTACAGGATATCCGGGCAGTGTGGGAGTACAGAATATCTGGGCAAGTGTGGGAGTACAAGGTACCTGGGCAGTGTGGGAGTACAGGATATCTGGGCAGTGTGGGAGTACAGGATATCCGGGCAGTGTGGGAGTACAGGGTATCTGGGCAGTGTGGGAGTACAGGGGATCTGGGCAGTGTGGGAGTACAGGATATCTGGGCAGTGTGGGAGTACAGAATATCTGGGCAGTGTGGGAGTACAGGGTATCTGGGCAGTGTGGGAGTACAGGGTATCTGGGCAGTGTGGGAGTACAGGGTACCTGGGCAGTGTGGGAGTACAGGGTACCTGGGCAGTGTGGGAGTGCAGGATATCTGGGCAGTGTGGGAGTACAGGATATCTGGGCAGTGTGGGAGTACAGGGTGCCTGGGCAGTGTGGGAGTACAGGATATCTGGGCAGTGTGGGAGTACAGGGTACCTGGGCAGTGTGGGAGTACAGGGTACCTGGGCAGTGTGGGAGTACAGGGTACCTGGGCAGTGTGGGAGTGCAGGATATCTGGACAGTGTGGGAGTACAGGGTATCTGGGCAGTGTGGGAGTACAGGGTATCTGGGCAGTGTGGGAGTACAGGGTATCTGGGCAGTGTGGGAGTACAGGGAATCTGGGCAGTGTGGGAGTACAGGGTACCTGGGCAGTGTGGGAGTACAGGGTACCTGGGCAGTGTGGGAGTACAGGGTACCTGGGCAGTGTGGGAGTACAGGGTATCTGGGCAGTGTGGGAGTACAGGGTACATGGGCAGTGTGGGAGTACAGGATATCTGGGCAGTGTGGGAGTACAGGGTACATGGGCAGTGTGGGAGTACAGGATATCTGGGCAGTGTGGGAGTACAGGATATCTGGGCAGTGTGGGAGTACAGGATATCCGGGCAGTGTGGGAGTACAGGGTACCAGATAAGTGTGGGAGTACAGGGTACCTGGGCAGTGTGGGAGTACAGGGTACCTGGTCAGTGTGGGAGTACAGGATATCTGGGCAGTGTGGGAGTACAGGGTACATGGGCAGTGTGGGAGTACAGGATATCTGGGCAGTGTGGGAGTACAGGATATCTGGGCAGTGTGGGAGTACAGGATATCCGGGCAGTGTGGGAGTACAGGGTACCAGATAGGTGTGGGAGTACAGGGTACCTGGGCAGTGTGGGAGTACAGGGTACCTGGTCAGTGTGGGAGTACAGGATACCTGGGCAGTGTGGGAGTACAGGGTACCTGGGCAGTGTGGGATACAGGATATCTGGGCAGTGTGGGAGTACAGGGTATCTGGGCAGTGTGGGAGTACAGGATATCTGGGCAGTGAGGGAGTACAGGATATCTGGGCAGTGTGGGAGTACAGAATATCTGGGCAGTGTGGGAGTACAGGGTGCCTGGGCAGTGTGGGAGTATAGGATATCTGGGCAGTGTGGGAGTACAGGGTATCTGGGCAGTGTGGGAGTACAGGATATCTGGGCAGTGTGGGAGTACAGGGTATCTGGGAAGTGTGGGAGTACAGGGTATCTGGGCAGTGTGGGAGTACAGGGTATATGGGCAGTGTGGGAGTACAGGATATCTGGGCAGTGTGGGAGTACAGGATATCTGGGCAGTGTGGGAGTACAGGGTATCTGGGCAGTGTGGGAGAACAGGGTATCTGGGCAGTGTGGGAAGACAGGATATCTGGGCAGTGTGGGAGTACAGGGTATCTGGGCAGTTTGGGAGTACAGGATATCTGGGCAGAGTGGGAGTACAGGGTATCTGGGCAGTGTGGGAGTACAGGATATCTGGGCAGTGTGGGAGTACAGGATATCTGGGCAGTGTGGGAGTACAGGATATCTGGGCAGTGTGGGAGTACAGGGTACCTGGGCAGTGTGGGAGTACAGGGTATCTGGGCAGTGTGGGAGTACAGGGTATCTGGGCAGTGTGGGAGTACAGGGTGTCTGGGCAGTGTGGGAGTACAGGGTATCTGGGCAGTGTGGGAGTACAGGATATCTGGGCAGTGTGGGAGTACAGGGTATCTGGGCAGTGTGGGAGTACATGGTACCTGGGCAGTGTGGGAGTACAGGGTACCTGGGCAGTGTGGGAGTACTGGGTATCTGGGCAGTGTGGGAGTACAGGATATCTGGGCAGTGTGGGAGTGCAGGGTATCTGGGCAGTGTGGGAGTACAGGATATCTGGGCAGTGTGGGAGTACAGGATATCTGGGCAGTGTGGGAGTACAGGGTACCTGGGCATTGTGGGAGTGCAGGATATCTGGGCAGTGTGGGAGTGCAGAGTATCTGGGCAGTGTGGGAGTACAGGGTATCTGGGCAGTGTGGGAGTACAGGATATCTGGGCAGTGTGGGAGTACAGGGTATCTGGGCAGTGTGGGAGTACAGGATATCTGGGCAGTGTGGGAGTACAGGGTACCTGGGCAGTGTGGGAGTACAGGGTATCTGGGCAGTGTGGGAGTACAGGGTATCTGGGCAGTGTGGGAGTACAGGGTATCTGGGCAGTGTGGGAGTACAGGATATCTGGGCAGTGTGGGAGTACAGGATATCTGGGCAGTGTGGGAGTACAGGGTATCTGGGCAGTGTGGGAGTGCAGGATATCTGGGCAGTGTGGGAGTGCAGGATATCTGGGCAGTGTGGGAGTACAGGATATCTGGGCAGTGTGGGAGTACAGGGTATCTGGGCAGTGTGGGAGTACAGGATATCTGGGCAGTGTGGGAGTACAGGGTACCTGGGCAGTGTGGGAGTACAGGGTATCTGGGCAGTGTGGGAGTACAGGATATCTGGGCAGTGTGGGAGTACAGGGTATCTGGGCAGTGTGGGAGTACAGGGTATCTGGGCAGGGTGGGAGTACAGGGTATCTGGGCAGTGTGGGAGTACAGGGTACCTGGTCAGTGTGGGAGGACAGGATATCTGGGCAGTGTGGGAGTACAGGATATCTGGGCAGTGTGGGAGTACAGGATATCTGGGCAGTGTGGGAGTACAGGGTGCCTGGGCAGTGTGGGAGTACAGGATATCTGGGCAGTGTGGGAGTACAGGGTACCTGGGCAGTGTGGGAGTACAGGGTACCTGGGCAGTGTGGGAGTACAAGGTACCTGGTCAGTGTGGGAGTACAGGATATCTGGGCAGTGTGGGAGTACAGGGTACATGGGCAGTGTGGGAGTACAGGATATCTGGGCAGTGTGGGAGTACAGGATATCCGGGCAGTGTGGGAGTACAGGGTATCTGGGCAGTGTGGGAGTACAGGGTATCTGGGCAGTGTGGGAGTACAGGATATCTGGGCAGTGAGGGAGTACAGAATATCTGGGCAGTGTGGGAGTACAGGGTATCTGGGCAGTGTGGGAGTACAGGGTACCTGGGCAGTGTGGGAGTACAGGGTACCTGGGCAGTGTGGGAGTGCAGGATATCTGGGCAGTGTGGGAGTACAGGATATCTGGGCAGTGTGGGAGTACAGGGTATCTGGGCAGTGTGGGAGTACAGGGTACCTGGGCAGTGTGGGAGTACAGGGTGCCTGGGCAGTGTGGGAGTACAGGATATCTGGGCAGTGTGGGAGTACAGGGTACCTGGGCAGTGTGGGAGTACAGGGTATCTGGGCAGTGTGGGAGTACAGGATATCTGGGCAGTGTGGGAGTACAGGGTACATGGGCAGTGTGGGAGTACAGGATATCTGGGCAGTGTGGGAGTACAGGATATCCGGGCAGTGTGGGAGTACAGAATATCTGGGCAAGTGTGAGAGTCCAGGGTACCTGGGCAGTGTGGGAGTACAGGTACCTGGGCAGTGTGGGAGTACAGGGTACCTGGTCAGTGTGGGAGTACAGGATATCTGGGCAGTGTGGGAGTCCAGGATATCAGGGCAGTGTGGGAGTACAGGATATCTGGGCAGTGTGGGAGTACAGGGTGCCTGGGCAGTGTGGGAGTACAGGATATCGGGGCAGTGTGGGAGTACAGGGTACCTGGGCAGTGTGGGAGTACAGGGTACCTGGGCAGTGTGGGAGTACAGGGTACCTGGTCAGTGTGGGAGTACAGGATATCTGGGCAGTGTGGGAGTACAGGGAACCTGGTCAGTGTGGGAGTACAGGATATCTGGGCAGTGTGGGAGTACAGGGTATCTGGGCAGTGTGGGAGTACAGGATATCTGGGCAGTGTGGGAGTACAGGGTATCTGGGCAGTGTGGGAGTACAGGATATCTGGGCAGTGTGGGAGTACAGGATATCTGGGCAGTGTGGGAGTACAGGATATCCGGGCAGTGTGGGAGTACAGAATATCTGGGCAAGTGTGGGAGTACAAGGTACCTGGGCAGTGTGGGAGGACAGGATATCTGGGCAGTGTGGGAGTACAGGATATCCGGGCAGTGTGGGAGTACAGGGTATCTGGGCAGTGTGGGAGTACAGGGTACCTGGGCAGTGTGGGAGTACAGGGTACCTGGGCAGTGTGGGAGTGCAGGATATCTGGGCAGTGTGGGAGTACAGGATATCTGGGCAGTGTGGGAGTACAGGGTGCCTGGGCAGTGTGGGAGTACAGGATATCTGGGCAGTGTGGGAGTACAGGATATCTGGGCAGTGTGGGAGTACAGGGTGCCTGGGCAGTGTGGGAGTACAGGATATCTGGGCAGTGTGGGAGTACAGGGTACCTGGGCAGTGTGGGAGTCCAGGGTATCTGGGCAGTGTGGGAGTACAGCAATGCCTGGGCAGTGTGGGAGTACAGGGAATCTGGGCAGTGTGGGAGTAGAGCATGCCTGGGCAGTGTGGGAGTACAGGGTACCTGGGCAGTGTGGCAGTACAGGATATCTGGGCAGTTTGGGAGTACAGGGTATCTGGGCAGTGTGGGAGTACAGGGTATCTGGGCAGTGTGGGAGTACAGGGTATCTGGGCTTTGTGGGAGTACCGGATACCTGGGCAGTGTGGGAGTACAGGGTTCCTGGGCAGTGTTGGAGTACAGGATATCTGGGCAGTGTGGGAGTACTGGATATCTGGGCAGTGTGGGAGTACAGGATACCTGGGCAGTGTGGGAGTACAGGGTATCTGGGCAGTGTGGGAGTACAGGGTATCTGGGCTTTGTGGGAGTACCGGATACCTGGGCAGTGTGGGAGTACAGGGTACCTGGGCAGTGTTGGAGTACAGGATATCTGGGCAGTGTGGGAGTACAGGATATCTGGGCAGTGTGGGAGTACAGGATACCTGGGCAGTGTGGGAGTACAGGATATCTGGGCAGTGTGGGAGTACGGGGTATCTGGGCAGTGTAGGAGTACAGGATATCTGGGCAGTGTGGGAGTACAGGATATCTGGGCAGTGTGGGAGTACAGGATACCTGGGCAGTGTGGGAGAACAGGGTGCCTGGGCAGTGTGGGAGTACAGGATATCTGGGCAGTGTGGGAGTACAGGGTACCTGGGCAGTGTGGGAGTACAGGGTACCTGGGCAGTGTGGGAGTACAGGTACCTGGGCAGTGTGTGAGTACAGGTACCTGGGCAGTGTGTGAGTACAGGTACCTGGGCAGTGTGTGAGTACAGGTACCTGGGCAGTCTGGGAGTACAGGTTATCTGGGCAGTGTGGGAGTACAGGATATCTGGGCAGTGTGGGAGTGCAGGATATCAGGGCAGAGTGGGAGTACAGGGTACCTGGGCAGTGTGGGAGTACAGGGTATCTGGGCAGTGTGGGAGTACAGGTACCTGGGCAGTGTGTGAGTACAGGTACCTGGGCAATGTGTGAGTACAGGTACCTGGGCAGTGTGGGAGTACAGGATATCTGGGCAGTGTGGGAGTACAGGATATCTGGCCAGTGTGGGATTACAGGATGCCTGGGCAGTGTGGGAGTACAGGGTACCTGGGCAGTGTGGGAGTACAGGATATCTGGGCAGTGTGGGAGTACAGGGTATCTGGGCAGTGTGGGAGTACAGGATATCTGGGCAGTGTGGGAGTACAGGATATCTGGGCAGTGTGGGAGTACAGGCTATCTGGGCAGTGTGGGAGTACAGGGTATCTGGGCAGTGTGGGAGTACAGGGTACCTGGGCAGAGTGGGAGTACAGGATATCTGGGCAGTGTGGGAGTACAGGGGATCTCGGCAGTGTGGGAGTACAGGGTATCTGGGCAGTGTGGGAGACAGGGTATCTGGGCAGTGTGGGAGTACAGGATATCTGGGCAGTGTGGGAGTACAGGATATCTGGGAAGTGTGGGAGTACAGGATGTCTGGGCAGTGTGGGAGTGCAGGGTATCTGGGCAGTGTGGGAGTACAGCATGCCTGGGCAGTGTGGGAGTACAGGGTATCTGGGCAGTGTGGGAGTACAGCATGCCTGGGCAGTGTGGGAGTACAGGGTACCTGGGCAGTGTGGGAGTACAGGATATCTGGGCAGTGTGGGAGTACAGGGTATCTGGGCAGTGTGGGAGTACAGGGTATCTGGGCAGTGTGGGAGTACAGGGTATCTGGGCTTTGTGGGAGTACCGGATACCTGGGCAGTGTGGGAGTACAGGGTACCAGGGCAGTGTTGGAGTACAGGATATCTGGGCAGTGTGGGAGTACAGGATATCTGGGCAGTGTGGGAGTACAGGATACCTGGGCAGAGTGGGAGTACAGGGTATCTGGGCAGTGTGGGAGTACAGGGTATCTCGGCTTTGTGGGAGTACCGGATACCTGGGCAGTGTGGGAGTACAGGGTACCTGGGCAGTGTTGGAGTCCAGGATATCTGGGCAGTGTGGGAGGACAGGATATCTGGGCAGTGTGGGAGTACAGGATACCTGGGCAGTGTGGGAGTACAGGATATCTGGGCAGGGTGGGAGTACAGGGTATCTGGGCAGTGGAGGAGTACAGGATATCTGGGCAGTGTGGGAGTACAGGATATCTGGGCAGTGTGGGAGTACAGGATACCTGGGCAGTGTGGGAGTACAGGGTGCCTGGGCAGTGTGGGAGTACAGGATATCTGGGCAGTGTGGGAGTACAGGGTACCTGGTCAGTGTGGGAGTACAGGGTATCTGGGCAGTGTGGGAGTACAGGATATCTGGGCAGTGTGGGAGTACAGGGTACATGGGCAGTGTGGGAGTACAGGATATCTGGGCAGTGTGGGAGTACAGGATATCCGGGCAGTGTGGGAGTACAGAATATCTGGGCAAGTGTGAGAGTACAGTGTACCTGGGCAGTGTGGGAGTACAGGTACCTGGGCAGTGTGGGAGTACAGGGTACCTGGTCAGTGTGGGAGTACAGGATATCTGGGCAGTGTGGGAGTACAGGATATCAGGGCAGTGTGGGAGTACAGGATATCTGGGCAGTGTGGGAGTACAGGGTGCCTGGGCAGTGTGGGTGTACAGGATATCTGGGCAGTGTGGGAGTACAGGGTACCTGGGCAGTGTGGGAGTACAGGGTACCTGGGCAGTGTGGCAGTACAGGGTACCTGGTCAGGGTGGGAGTACAGGATATCTGGGCAGTGTGGGAGTACAGGGTACCTGGTCAGTGTGGGAGTACAGGATATCTGGGCAGTGTGGGAGTACAGGGTATCTGGGCAGTGTGGGAGTACAGGATATCTGGGCAGTGTGGGAGTACAGGGTATCTGGGCAGTGTGGGAGTACAGGATATCTGGGCAGTGTGGGAGTACAGGATATCCGGGCAGTGTGGGAGTACAGAATATCTGGGCAAGTGTGGGAGTACAAGGTACCTGGGCAGTGTGGGAGTACAGGATATCTGGGCAGTGTGGGAGTACAGGATATCCGGGCAGTGTGGGAGTACAGGGTATCTGGGCAGTGTGGGAGTACAGGGGATCTGGGCAGTGTGGGAGTACAGGATATCTGGGCAGTGTGGGAGTACAGAATATCTGGGCAGTGTGGGAGTACAGGGTATCTGGGCAGTGTGGGAGTACAGGGTATCTGGGCAGTGTGGGAGTACAGGGTACCTGGGCAGTGTGGGAGTACAGGGTACCTGGGCAGTGTGGGAGTGCAGGATATCTGGGCAGTGTGGGAGTACAGGATATCTGGGCAGTGTGGGAGTACAGGGTGCCTGGGCAGTGTGGGAGTACAGGATATCTGGGCAGTGTGGGAGTACAGGGTACCTGGGCAGTGTGGGAGTACAGGGTACCTGGGCAGTGTGGGAGTACAGGGTACCTGGGCAGTGTGGGAGTGCAGGATATCTGGACAGTGTGGGAGTACAGGGTATCTGGGCAGTGTGGGAGTACAGGGTATCTGGGCAGTGTGGGAGTACAGGGTATCTGGGCAGTGTGGGAGTACAGGGAATCTGGGCAGTGTGGGAGTACAGGGTACCTGGGCAGTGTGGGAGTACAGGGTACCTGGGCAGTGTGGGAGTACAGGGTACCTGGGCAGTGTGGGAGTACAGGGTATCTGGGCAGTGTGGGAGTACAGGGTACATGGGCAGTGTGGGAGTACAGGATATCTGGGCAGTGTGGGAGTACAGGGTACATGGGCAGTGTGGGAGTACAGGATATCTGGGCAGTGTGGGAGTACAGGATATCTGGGCAGTGTGGGAGTACAGGATATCCGGGCAGTGTGGGAGTACAGGGTACCAGATAAGTGTGGGAGTACAGGGTACCTGGGCAGTGTGGGAGTACAGGGTACCTGGTCAGTGTGGGAGTACAGGATATCTGGGCAGTGTGGGAGTACAGGGTACATGGGCAGTGTGGGAGTACAGGATATCTGGGCAGTGTGGGAGTACAGGATATCTGGGCAGTGTGGGAGTACAGGATATCCGGGCAGTGTGGGAGTACAGGGTACCAGATAGGTGTGGGAGTACAGGGTACCTGGGCAGTGTGGGAGTACAGGGTACCTGGTCAGTGTGGGAGTACAGGATACCTGGGCAGTGTGGGAGTACAGGGTACCTGGGCAGTGTGGGATACAGGATATCTGGGCAGTGTGGGAGTACAGGGTATCTGGGCAGTGTGGGAGTACAGGATATCTGGGCAGTGAGGGAGTACAGGATATCTGGGCAGTGTGGGAGTACAGAATATCTGGGCAGTGTGGGAGTACAGGGTGCCTGGGCAGTGTGGGAGTATAGGATATCTGGGCAGTGTGGGAGTACAGGGTATCTGGGCAGTGTGGGAGTACAGGATATCTGGGCAGTGTGGGAGTACAGGGTATCTGGGAAGTGTGGGAGTACAGGGTATCTGGGCAGTGTGGGAGTACAGGGTATCTGGGCAGTGTGGGAGTACAGGATATCTGGGCAGTGTGGGAGTACAGGATATCTGGGCAGTGTGGGAGTACAGGGTATCTGGGCAGTGTGGGAGAACAGGGTATCTGGGCAGTGTGGGAAGACAGGATATCTGGGCAGTGTGGGAGTACAGGGTATCTGGGCAGTTTGGGAGTACAGGATATCTGGGCAGAGTGGGAGTACAGGGTATCTGGGCAGTGTGGGAGTACAGGATATCTGGGCAGTGTGGGAGTACAGGATATCTGGGCAGTGTGGGAGTACAGGATATCTGGGCAGTGTGGGAGTACAGGGTACCTGGGCAGTGTGGGAGTACAGGGTATCTGGGCAGTGTGGGAGTACAGGGTATCTGGGCAGTGTGGGAGTACAGGGTGTCTGGGCAGTGTGGGAGTACAGGGTATCTGGGCAGTGTGGGAGTACAGGATATCTGGGCAGTGTGGGAGTACAGGGTATCTGGGCAGTGTGGGAGTACATGGTACCTGGGCAGTGTGGGAGTACAGGGTACCTGGGCAGTGTGGGAGTACTGGGTATCTGGGCAGTGTGGGAGTACAGGATATCTGGGCAGTGTGGGAGTACAGGGTATCTGGGCAGTGTGGGAGTACAGGATATCTGGGCAGTGTGGGAGTACAGGATATCTGGGCAGTGTGGGAGTACAGGGTACCTGGGCATTGTGGGAGTGCAGGATATCTGGGCAGTGTGGGAGTGCAGAGTATCTGGGCAGTGTGGGAGTACAGGGTATCTGGGCAGTGTGGGAGTACAGGATATCTGGGCAGTGTGGGAGTACAGGGTATCTGGGCAGTGTGGGAGTACAGGATATCTGGGCAGTGTGGGAGTACAGGGTACCTGGGCAGTGTGGGAGTACAGGGTATCTGGGCAGTGTGGGAGTACAGGGTATCTGGGCAGTGTGGGAGTACAGGGTATCTGGGCAGTGTGGGAGTACAGGATATCTGGGCAGTGTGGGAGTACAGGATATCTGGGCAGTGTGGGAGTACAGGGTATCTGGGCAGTGTGGGAGTGCAGGATATCTGGGCAGTGTGGGAGTGCAGGATATCTGGGCAGTGTGGGAGTACAGGATATCTGGGCAGTGTGGGAGTACAGGGTATCTGGGCAGTGTGGGAGTACAGGATATCTGGGCAGTGTGGGAGTACAGGGTACCTGGGCAGTGTGGGAGTACAGGGTTTCTGGGCAGTGTGGGAGTACAGGATATCTGGGCAGTGTGGGAGTACAGGGTATCTGGGCAGTGTGGGAGTACAGGGTATCTGGGCAGGGTGGGAGTACAGGGTATCTGGGCAGTGTGGGAGTACAGGGTACCTGGTCAGTGTGGGAGGACAGGATATCTGGGCAGTGTGGGAGTACAGGATATCTGGGCAGTGTGGGAGTACAGGATATCTGGGCAGTGTGGGAGTACAGGGTGCCTGGGCAGTGTGGGAGTACAGGATATCTGGGCAGTGTGGGAGTACAGGGTACCTGGGCAGTGTGGGAGTACAGGGTACCTGGGCAGTGTGGGAGTACAAGGTACCTGGTCAGTGTGGGAGTACAGGATATCTGGGCAGTGTGGGAGTACAGGGTACATGGGCAGTGTGGGAGTACAGGATATCTGGAGAGTGTGGGAGTACAGGATATCCGGGCAGTGTGGGAGTACAGGGTATCTGGGCAGTGTGGGAGTACAGGGTATCTGGGCAGTGTGGGAGTACAGGATATCTGGGCAGTGAGGGAGTACAGAATATCTGGGCAGTGTGGGAGTACAGGGTATCTGGGCAGTGTGGGAGTACAGGGTACCTGGGCAGTGTGGGAGTACAGGGTACCTGGGCAGTGTGGGAGTGCAGGATATCTGGGCAGTGTGGGAGTACAGGATATCTGGGCAGTGTGGGAGTACAGGGTATCTGGGCAGTGTGGGAGTACAGGGTACCTGGGCAGTGTGGGAGTACAGGGTGCCTGGGCAGTGTGGGAGTACAGGATATCTGGGCAGTGTGGGAGTACAGGGTACCTGGGCAGTGTGGGAGTACAGGGTATCTGGGCAGTGTGGGAGTACAGGATATCTGGGCAGTGTGGGAGTACAGGGTACATGGGCAGTGTGGGAGTACAGGATATCTGGGCAGTGTGGGAGTACAGGATATCCGGGCAGTGTGGGAGTACAGAATATCTGGGCAAGTGTGAGAGTCCAGGGTACCTGGGCAGTGTGGGAGTACAGGTACCTGGGCAGTGTGGGAGTACAGGGTACCTGGTCAGTGTGGGAGTACAGGATATCTGGGCAGTGTGGGAGTCCAGGATATCAGGGCAGTGTGGGAGTACAGGATATCTGGGCAGTGTGGGAGTACAGGGTGCCTGGGCAGTGTGGGAGTACAGGATATCGGGGCAGTGTGGGAGTACAGGGTACCTGGGCAGTGTGGGAGTACAGGGTACCTGGGCAGTGTGGGAGTACAGGGTACCTGGTCAGTGTGGGAGTACAGGATATCTGGGCAGTGTGGGAGTACAGGGAACCTGGTCAGTGTGGGAGTACAGGATATCTGGGCAGTGTGGGAGTACAGGGTATCTGGGCAGTGTGGGAGTACAGGATATCTGGGCAGTGTGGGAGTACAGGGTATCTGGGCAGTGTGGGAGTACAGGATATCTGGGCAGTGTGGGAGTACAGGATATCTGGGCAGTGTGGGAGTACAGGATATCCGGGCAGTGTGGGAGTACAGAATATCTGGGCAAGTGTGGGAGTACAAGATACCTGGGCAGTGTGGGAGGACAGGATATCTGGGCAGTGCGGGAGTACAGGATATCCGGGCAGTGTGGGAGTACAGGGTATCTGGGCAGTGTGGGAGTGCAGGGTACCTGGGCAGTGTGGGAGTACAGGGTACCTGGGCAGTGTGGGAGTGCAGGATATCTGGGCAGTGTGGGAGTACAGGATATCTGGGCAGTGTGGGAGTACAGGGTGCCTGGGCAGTGTGGGAGTACAGGATATCTGGGCAGTGTGGGAGTACAGGATATCTGGGCAGTGTGGGAGTACAGGGTGCCTGGGCAGTGTGGGAGTACAGGATATCTGGACAGTGTGGGAGTACAGGGTACCTGGGCAGTGTGGGAGTACAGGGTACCTGGGCAGTGTGGGAGTACAGGGTATCTGGGCAGTGTGGGAGTACAGGATATCTGGGCAGTGTGGGAGTACAGGATATCTGGGCAGTGTGGGAGTACAGGATATCCGGGCAGTGTGGGAGTACAGAATATCTGGGCAAGTGTGGGAGTACAAGGTACCTGGGCAGTGTGGGAGGACAGGATATCTGGGCAGTGTGGGAGTACAGGATATCCGGGCAGTGTGGGAGTACAGGGTATCTGGGCAGTGTGGGAGTACAGGGTACCTGGGCAGTGTGGGAGTACAGGGTACCTGGGCAGTGTGGGAGTGCAGGATATCTGGGCAGTGTGGGAGTACAGGATATCTGGGCAGTGTGGGAGTACAGGGTACCTGGGCAGTGTGGGAGTACAGGGTATCTGGGCAGTGTGGGAGTACAGGATATCTGGGCAGTGTGGGAGTACAGGGTACATGGGCAGTGTGGGAGTACAGGATATCTGGGCAGTGTGGGAGCACAGGATATCCGGGCAGTGTGGGAGTACAGAATATCTGGGCAAGTGTGAGAGTCCAGGGTACCTGGGCAGTGTGGGAGTACAGGTACCTGGGCAGTGTGGGAGTACAGGGTACCTGGTCAGTGTGGGAGTACAGGATATCTGGGCAGTGTGGGAGTACAGGATATCAGGGCAGTGTGGGAGTACAGGATATCTGGGCAGTGTGGGAGTACAGGGTGCCTGGGCAGTGTGGGAGTACAGGATATCGGGGCAGTGTGGGAGTACAGGGTACCTGGGCAGTGTGGGAGTACAGGGTACCTGGGCAGTGTGGGAGTACAGGGTACCTGGTCAGTGTGAGAGTACAGGATATCTGGGCAGTGTGGGAGTACAGGGAACCTGGTCAGTGTGGGAGTACAGGATATCTGGGCAGTGTGGGAGTACAGGGTATCTGGGCAGTGTGGGAGTACAGGATATCTGGGCAGTGTGGGAGTACAGGGTATCTGGGCAGTGTGGGAGTACAGGATATCTGGGCAGTGTGGGAGTACAGGATATCTGGGCAGTGTGGGAGTACAGGATATCCGGGCAGTGTAGGAGTACAGAATATCTGGGCAAGTGTGGGAGTACAAGGTACCTGGGCAGTGTGGGAGGACAGGATATCTGGGCAGTGTGGGAGTACAGGGTACCTGGGCAGTGTGGGAGTACAGGGTACCTGGGCAGTGTGGGAGTGCAGGATATCTGGGCAGTGTGGGAGTACAGGATATCTGGGCAGTGTGGGAGTACAGGGTGCCTGGGCAGTGTGGGAGTACAGGATATCTGGGCAGTGTGGGAGTACAGGATATCTGGGCAGTGTGGGAGTACAGGGTGCCTGGGCAGTGTGGGAGTACAGGATATCTGGACAGTGTGGGAGTACAGGGTACCTGGGCAGTGTGGGAGTACAGGGTACCTGGGCAGTGTGGGAGTACAGGGTACCTGGGCAGTGTGGGAGTGCAGGATATCTGGACAGTGTGGGAGTACAGGGTATCTGGGCAGTGTGGGAGTACAGGGTATCTGGGCAGTGTGGGAGTACAGGGTATCTGGGCAGTGTGGGAGTACAGGGAATCTGGGCAGTGTGAACATAGAACATAGAACATTACAGCGCAGAACAGGCCCTTCGGCCCACGATGTTGCACCGACCAGTTAAAAAAAAAACTGTGACCCTCCAACCTAAACCAATTTCTTTTCGTCCATGAACCTGTCTACGGATCTCTTAAACGCCCCCAAACTAGGCGCATTTACAACTGATGCTGGCAGGGCATTCCAATCCCTCACCACCCTCTGGGTAAAGAACCTCCCCCTGACATCGGTTCTATAACTACCCCCCCTCAATTTAAAGCCATGCCCCCTCGTGCTGGATTTCTCCATCAGAGGAAAAAGGCTATCACTATCCACCCTATCTAAACCTCTAATCATCTTATATGTTTCAATAAGATCCCCTCTTAGCCGCCGCCTTTCCAGCGAAAACAATCCCAAATCCCTCAGCCTCTCCTCATAGGATTTCCCCTCCATACCAGGCAACATCCTGGTAAACCTCCTCTGCACCCTCTCCAAAGCCTCCCCATCCTTCCTGTAATGTGGGGACCAGAACTGCACACAGTACTCCAAGTGCGGCCGCACCAGAGTTGTGTACAGTTGCAACATAACGCTACGACTCCTAAATTCAATCCCCCTACCAATAAACGCCAAGACACCATATGCCTTCTTAACAACCTTATCTACTTGATTCCCAACTTTCAGGGATCTATGCACACATACACCTAGATCCCTCTGCTCCTCCACACTATTCAAAGTCCTCCCGTTAGCCCTATACTCAACACATCTGTTATTCCTACCAAAGTGAATTACCTCACACTTCTCCGCATTAAACTCCATCCGCCACCTCTCGGCCCAACTTTGCAACCTGTCTAAGTCTTCCTGCAAACTACGACACCCTTCCTCACTGTCTACCACACCACCGACTTTGGTGTCATCAGCAAATTTGCTAATCCACCCAACTATACCCTCATCCAGATCATTAATAAATATTACAAACAGCAGTGGCCCCAAAACAGATCCCTGAGGTACACCACTTGTAACCGCACTCCATGATGAATATTTACTATCAACCACCACCCTCTGTTTCCTATCCGCTAGCCAATTCCTGATCCAATTTCCTAGATCACCCCCAATCCCATACATCTGCATTTTCTGTAGAAGCCTACCATGGTGAACCTTATCAAACGCCTTACTAAAATCCATATATACCACGTCCACTGCCTTGCCCCCATCCACCTCCTTGGTCACTTTCTCAAAAAACTCAATAAGGTTAGTAAGGCACGACCTACCTGCCACAAAACCATGCTGACTATCACCTATCAATTCATTACTCTCCAAATAACTATAAATCCTATCCCTTATAATTTTTTCCAACATCTTGCCGACAACAGAAGTGAGACTCACCGGTCTATAATTCCCGGGGAAGTCTCTGTTCCCCTTCTTAAACAATGGGACAACATTCGCTAACCTCCAATCTTCTGGTACTATACCAGAGGCCAACGACGACCTGAAGATCAGAGCCAGAGGCTCTGCAATCACTTCTCTTGCCTCCCAGAGAATCCTTGGATAAATCCCATCCGGACCAGGGGATTTATCTATTTTCAGACCCTCCAGAATATCCTGCACATCCTCCTTATCAACTGTAATACTGTCTATTCTACTCCCCTGCAACCCAGTGTCCTCCTCAGCTATATTCATGTCCCCTTGCGTGAACACCGAAGAGAAATATTGGTTCAATGCTTCACCAATCTCCTCCGGTTCCACACATAACTTCCCTCTGCCATCTATAACTGGCCCTAAACTTGCCCTAACCAACCTTCTGTTCTTGACATACCTATAGAACGCCTTAGGATTCTCTTTAACCCTATCCGCCAAAGTCTTCTCATGTCCCCTTTTAGCCCTTCTAAGCTCGCTCTTCAACTCCCTCTTAGCCAATCTAAAGCTTTCTAGTGCACTACCCGAGTGCTCACGTCTCATCCGAACATAAGCCTCCTTTTTCTTTTTAACCAACAAAGAAACTTTTTTGGTGCACCACGGTTCCCTAGCCCTACCAATTCCTCCTTGCCTGACAGGGACATACCTATCACAGACTCGCAGTAGCTGCTCCTTGAAAAAACTCCACATGTCGGACGTTCCCAGTCCCTGTAATCTCCTAGTCCAACCTATGTTTCCTAATTCTCTCCTAATAGCCTCATAATTACCCTTCCCCCAGCTAAAACCACTGGCCCGAGGTTCATGCCTATCCCTTTCCATCACTAAGGTGAACGTAACCGAATTGTGGTCACTATCACCAAAATGCACACCAACTTCCAAGTCTAGCACCTGGTCTGGCTCATTTCCCAGCACCAGATCCAATATAGCCTCACCTCTAGTTGGCCTGTCTACATACTGAGTCAAAAAACCTTCCTGCACGCTTTGAACAAAAACTGACCCCTCTAACGAGCTAGAGCTATAACAATTCCAGTCAATATTAGTCAAGTTAAAATCCCCCATAACAATTGCCCTATTACTTTCACTCCTAAGCAGGATTGACTCCGCAATCCTTTCCTCAACCTCTCTAGAACTTTTAGGAGGTCTATAAAAGACTCCCAACAGGGTGACCTCTCCTCTCCTATTTCTAATCTCCGCCCATACTACCTCAACAGATAAGTCCTCATCAAACCTCCTCTCTGACACTGTGATACAATCTCTGACCAATAATGCTACCCCTCCCCCTCTTCTACCTCCTTCCCTACTTCGACTAAAACATTTGAACCCCGGGACCTGCAGCATCCATTCCTGCCCCTGCTCTATCCATGTCTCTGAAATAGCCACAACATCGAAGTCCCAGGTACTGATCCACGCTGCAAGTTCACCCACTTTATTGCGAATACTCCTGGCATTGAAGTATACACATTTCAAACCCTGCTCCACCCCACCTCTGCAATGCCGTGCATTGCAGTCCCCATCCATGCATCCCTCACTTTCAGCCCCACTACTCAGGATCCCTCCCCCCCCGCGAATCAGTTTAAACCTCCCTGCATGGCCTTAGCAAATTTACCCCCCAGGATATTGGTCCCCTTCTGATTAAGGTGTAGACCATCCTTCTCATAGAGGTCACACCTTCCCCAGTACGAGCCCCAATTGCTTAAGTACCTGAACCCCTCCCTCCTGCACCATCCCCTCAGCCATGAATTCAAACCTTCCCTCTCCCTATTCCTCTCTAAACTATCCCGTGGTACAGGCAAGAGTCCAGAGATAACCACTCTGTCAGTCTTGGCCTTTAGTTTCCACCCCAACTCCATAAATCCCTGCCTAATATCCCCTTCCCCTATCCTCCCTATGTCGTGTGTCCCCACATGTACAATAACTTGTGGTTTATCTCCCTCCCCCCTAAGAGTCCTGAATACCCTGTCAGACACATCCCGGACCCCAGCCCCTGGTAGGCAACACACCAACCCTGAGTCCCTACCTTTAGTTCCGACCCTCCTATCTGTCCCCTTAATTGTGGAGTCCCCAATCACAAGGCCCAGTCTTTTACAGCCCCTAACCACCTGAGCTTTCTCACTCGGCTCACCCCCAGAGATCTGCTCTCTATGCTCAGTTGATTCCTCCTCAACTGTAGCCTCCAGCACCGAAAACCTATTATGGAGGGGAACCGCCCCAGGGGATTGTCTTCCCGATTGCTTATTACCCCTCCTCCTGGCATTGACCCAAGCCTCATTTCTAGGAGTTACTATTTCTCTATAACTCCTATCAACTTCCACCTCCGCCTCCCGAATTATGCGGAGTTCCTCTAACTCCCCCTCCATCTCCTTTACACGCTCCTCCAGAAGCTGCAATCTCATGCACTTCTTACAACTAAAATCACCTGAAACACTACTGGATTTCCTCACCACATACATCCCACAGGAGATGCAGCATACTGCCTGAACTGCCATCCCTGAAGCCATTACCAGCAAGAAAAAAAGAAAACAAAAAACTTCCCCACACTTATAATTAGGTTAGAGGAGGATGGAAGGGTGGGATCCTCTACCAGTGTAGAGGATCGGGTATCTCCTCTGCACCAATTTATAGGGCTAGGGGCCCGAGAGAAATAAAAAAACTACAGCTACCGGCAGGCTTCGCGATGCGGCCTTCCGGTTTCCGTTAATTACAAAAAACCTCCCGAAAATTAGACAAAAAAACCCCCAGAATTTACTCACAGTCCGCGCTCTCTCTCTCACCGCTCACAGTCTCCACCCCGCAGGTCCGCTCCCAGAGTGTGGGAGTACAGGGTACCTGGGCAGTGTGGGAGTACAGGGTACCTGGGCAGTGTGGGAGTACAGGGTACCTGGGCAGTGTGGGAGTACAGGGTATCTGGGCAGTGTGGGAGTACAGGATATCTGGGCAGTGTGGGAGTACAGGGTACATGGGCAGTGTGGGAGTACAGGATATCTGGGCAGTGTGGGAGTACAGGATATCTGGGCAGTGTGGGAGTACAGGATATCCGGGCAGTGTGGGAGTACAGGGTACCAGATAAGTGTGGGAGTACAGGGTACCTGGGCAGTGTGGGAGTACAGGGTACCTGGTCAGTGTGGGAGTACAGGATATCTGGGCAGTGTGGGAGTACAGGGTACATGGGCAGTGTGGGAGTACAGGATATCTGGGCAGTGTGGGAGTACAGGATATCTGGGCAGTGTGGGAGTACAGGATATCCGGGCAGTGTGGGAGTACAGGGTACCAGATAGGTGTGGGAGTACAGGGTACCTGGGCAGTGTGGGAGTACAGGGTACCTGGTCAGTGTGGGAGTACAGGATACCTGGGCAGTGTGGGAGTACAGGGAACCTGGGCAGTGTGGGATACAGGATATCTGGGCAGTGTGGGAGTACAGGGTATCTGGGCAGTGGGAGTACAGGATATCTGGGCAGTGAGGGAGTACAGGATATCTGGGCAGTGTGGGAGTACAGAATATCTGGGCAGTGTGGGAGTACAGGGTGCCTGGGCAGTGTGGGAGTATAGGATATCTGGGCAGTGTGGGAGTACAGGGTATCTGGGCAGTGTGGGAGTACAGGATATCTGGGCAGTGTGGGAGTACAGGGTATCTGGGCAGTGTGGGAGTACAGGGTATCTGGGCAGTGTGGGAGTACAGGGTATCTGGGCAGTGTGGGAGTACAGGATATCTGGGCAGTGTGGGAGTACAGGATATCTGGGCAGTGTGGGAGTACAGGGTATCTGGGCAGTGTGGGAGAACAGGGTATCTGGGCAGTGTGGGAGTACAGGATATCTGGGCAGTGTGGGAGTACAGGGTATCTGGGCAGTGTGGGAGTACAGGATATCTGGGCAGAGTGGGAGTACAGGGTATCTGGGCAGTGTGGGAGTACAGGATATCTGGGCAGTGTGGGAGTACAGGATATCTGGGCAGTGTGGGAGTACAGGATATCTGGGCAGTGTGGGAGTACAGGGTACCTGGGCAGTGTGGGAGTACAGGGTATCTGGGCAGTGTGGGAGTACAGGGTATCTGGGCAGTGTGGGAGTACAGGGTATCTGGGCAGTGTGGGAGTACAGGGTATCTAGGCAGTGTGGGAGTACAGGATATCTGGGCAGTGTGGGAGTACAGGGTATCTGGGCAGTGTGGGAGTACATGGTACCTGGGCAGTGTGGGAGTACAGGGTACCTGGGCAGTGTGGGAGTACTGGGTATCTGGGCAGTGTGGGAGTACAGGATATCTGGGCAGTGTGGGAGTACAGGGTATCTGGGCAGTGTGGGAGTACAGGATATCTGGGCAGTGTGGGAGTACAGGATATCTGGGCAGTGTGGGAGTACAGGGTACCTGGGCATTGTGGGAGTGCAGGATATCTGGGCAGTGTGGGAGTACAGAGTATCTGGGCAGTGTGGGAGTACAGGGTATCTGGGCAGTGTGGGAGTACAGGATATCTGGGCAGTGTGGGAGTACAGGGTATCTGGGCAGTGTGGGAGTACAGGATATCTGGGCAGTGTGGGAGTACAGGGTACCTGGGCAGTGTGGGAGTACAGGGTATCTGGGCAGTGTGGGAGTACAGGGTATCTGGGCAGTGTGGGAGTACAGGGTATCTGGGCAGTGTGGGAGTACAGGATATCTGGGCAGTGTGGGAGTACAGGATATCTGGGCAGTGTGGGAGTACAGGGTATCTGGGCAGTGTGGGAGTGCAGGATATCTGGGCAGTGTGGGAGTGCAGGATATCTGGGCAGTGTGGGAGTACAGGATATCTGGGCAGTGTGGGAGTACAGGGTATCTGGGCAGTGTGGGAGTACAGGATATCTGGGCAGTGTGGGAGTACAGGGTACCTGGGCAGTGTGGGAGTACAGGGTATCTGGGCAGTGTGGGAGTACAGGATATCTGGGCAGTGTGGGAGTACAGGGTATCTGGGCAGTGTGGGAGTACAGGGTATCTGGGCAGGGTGGGAGAACAGGGTATCTGGGCAGTGTGGGAGTACAGGGTACCTGGTCAGTGTGGGAGGACAGGATATCTGGGCAGTGTGGGAGTACAGGATATCTGGGCAGTGTGGGACTACAGGATATCTGGGCAGTGTGGGAGTACAGGGTGCCTGGGCAGTGTGGGAGTACAGGATATCTGGGCAGTGTGGGAGTACAGGGTACCTGGGCAGTGTGGGAGTACAGGGTACCTGGGCAGTGTGGGAGTACAGGGTACCTGGTCAGTGTGGGAGTACAGGATGTCTGGGCAGTGTGGGAGTACAGGGTACATGGGCAGTGTGGGAGTACAGGATATCTGGGCAGTGTGGGAGTACAGGATATCCGGGCAGTGTGGGAGTACAGGGTATCTGGGCAGTGTGGGAGTACAGGGTATCTGGGCAGTGTGGGAGTACAGGATATCTGGGCAGTGTGGGAGTACAGAATATCTGGGCAGTGTGGGAGTACAGGGTATCTGGGCAGTGTGGGAGTACAGGGTACCTGGGCAGTGTGGGAGTACAGGGTACCTGGGCAGTGTGGGAGTGCAGGATATCTGAGCAGTGTGGGAGTACAGGATATCTGGGCAGTGTGGGAGTACAGGGTATCTGGGCAGTGTGGGAGTACAGGGTACCTGGGCAGTGTGGGAGTACAGGGTGCCTGGGCAGTGTGGGAGTACAGGATATCTGGGCAGTGTGGGAGTACAGGGTACCTGGGCAGTGTGGGAGTACAGGGTATCTGGGCAGTGTGGGAGTACAGGATATCTGGGCAGTGTGGGAGTACAGGGTACATGGGCAGTGTGGGAGTACAGGATATCTGGGCAGTGTGGGAGTACAGGATATCCGGGCAGTGTGGGAGTACAGAATATCTGGGCAAGTGTGAGAGTCCTCTCCAAGAAGATCGCGCATATCGACACAGACATCAAGTTTCTACAAAGATGCAAGAAAGGGAGAGGATCGCCAAGAAGATCGCGCATATCGACACAGACATCAAGTTTCTACAAAGATGCAAGAAAGGGAGAGGATCGCCAAGAAGATCGCGCATATCGACACAGACATCAAGTTTCTACAAAGATGCAAGAAAGTGTGAGAGTCCAGGGTACCTGGGCAGTGTGGGAGTACAGGTACCTGGGCAGTGTGGGAGTACAGGGTACCTGGTCAGTGTGGGAGTACAGGATATCTGGGCAGTGTGGGAGTACAGGATATCAGGGCAGTGTGGGAGTACAGGATATCTGGGCAGTGTGGGAGTACAGGGTGCCTGGGCAGTGTGGGAGTACAGGATATCGGGGCAGTGTGGGAGTACAGGGTACCTGGGCAGTGTGGGAGTACAGGGTACCTGGGCAGTGTGGGAGTACAGGGTACCTGGTCAGTGTGGGAGTACAGGATATCTGGGCAGTGTGGGAGTACAGGGAACCTGGTCAGTGTGGGAGTACAGGATATCTGGGCAGTGTGGGAGTACAGGGTATCTGGGCAGTGTGGGAGTACAGGATATCTGGGCAGTGTGGGAGTACAGGGTATCTGGGCAGTGTGGGAGTACAGGATATCTGGGCAGTGTGGGAGTACAGGATATCTGGGCAGTGTGGGAGTACAGGATATCCGGGCAGTGTGGGAGTACAGAATATCTGGGCAGTGTGGGAGTACAGGGTATCTGGGCAGTGTGGGAGTACAGGGTATCTGGGCAGTGTGGGAGTACAGGATATCTGGGCAGTGTGGGAGTACAGGGTATCTGGGCAGTGTGGGAGTACAGGATATCTGGGCAGTGTGGGAGTACAGGGTATCTGGGCAGTGTGGGAGTACAGGATATCTGGGCAGTGTGGGAGTACAGGATATCTGGGCAGTGTGGGAGTACAGGATATCCGGGCAGTGTGGGAGGACAGGATATCTGGGGAGTGTGGGAGTACAGGATATCCGGGCAGTGTGGGAGTACAGGGTATCTGGGCAGTGTGGGAGTACAGGGTATCTGGGCAGTGTGGGAGTACAGGATATCTGGGCAGTGTGGGAGTACAGAATATCTGGGCAGTGTGGGAGTACAGGGTATCTGGGCAGTGTGGGAGTACAGGGTATCTGGGCAGTGTGGGAGTACAGGGTACCTGGGCAGTGTGGGAGTACAGGGTACCTGGGCAGTGTGGGAGTGCAGGATATCTGGGCAGTGTGGGAGTACAGGATATCTGGGCAGTGTGGGAGTACAGGGTGCCTGGGCAGTGTGGGAGTACAGGATATCTGGGCAGTGTGGGAGTACAGGGTACCTGGGCAGTGTGGGAGTACAGGGTACCTGGGCAGTGTGGGAGTACAGGGTACCTGGGCAGTGTGGGAGTGCAGGATATCTGGGCAGTGTGGGAGTACAGGGTATCTGGGCAGTGTGGGAGTACAGGGTATCTGGGCAGTGTGGGAGTACAGGGTACCTGGGCAGTGTGGGAGTACAGGGTATCTGGGCAGTGTGGGAGTACAGGGTACCTGAGCAGTGTGGGAGTACAGGGTACCTGGGCAGTGTGGGAGTGCAGGATATCTGGGCAGTGTGGGAGTACAGGATATCTGGGCAGTGTGGGAGTACAGGATATCCGGGCAGTGTGGGAGTACAGGGTACCAGATAAGTGTGGGAGTACAGGGTACCTGGGCAGTGTGGGAGTAGAGGGTACCTGGTCAGTGTGGGAGTACAGGATATCTGGGCAGTGTGGGAGTACAGGGTACATGGGCAGTGTGGGAGTACAGGATATCTGGGCAGTGTGGGAGTACAGGATATCTGGGCAGTGTGGGAGTACAGGATATCCGGGCAGTGTGGGAGTACAGGGTACCAGATCAGTGTGGGAGTACAGGGTACCTGGGCAGTGTGGGAGTACAGGGTACCTGGTCAGTGTGGGAGTACAGGATACCTGGGCAGTGTGGGAGTACAGGGTACCTGGGCAGTGTGGGATACAGGATATCTGGGCAGTGTGGGAGTACAGGGTATCTGGGCAGTGTGGGAGTACAGGATATCTGGGCAGTGTGGGAGTACAGGGTGCCTGGGCAGTGTGGGAGTATAGGATATCTGGGCAGTGTGGGAGTACAGGGTATCTGGGCAGTGTGGGAGTACAGGATATCTGGGCAGTGTGGGAGTACAGGGTATCTGGGCAGTGTGGGAGTACAGGGTATCTGGGCAGTGTGGGAGTACAGGATATCTGGGCAGTGTGGGAGTACAGGATATCTGGGCAGTGTGGGAGTACAGGGTATCTGGGCAGTGTGGGAGTACAGGGTATCTGGGCAGTGTGGGAGTACAGGGTATCTGGGCAGTGTGGGAAGACAGGATATCTGGGCAGTGTGGGAGTACAGGGTATCTGGGCAGTGTGGGAGTACAGGATATCTGGGCAGAGTGGGAGTACAGGGTATCTGGGCAGTGTGGGAGTACAGGATATCTGGGCAGTGTGGGAGTACAGGATATCTGGGCAGTGTGGGAGTACAGGATATCTGGGCAGTGTGGGAGTACCGGGTACCTGGGCAGTGTGGGAGTACAGGGTATCTGGGCAGTGTGGGAGTACAGGGTATCTGGGCAGTGTGGGAGTACAGGGTATCTGGGCAGTGTGGGAGTACAGGATATCTGGGCAGTGTGGGAGTACAGGATATCTGGGCAGTGTGGGAGTACAGGGTTCCTGGGCAGTGTGGGAGTGCAGGATATCTGGGCAGTGTGGGAGTACAGAGTATCTGGGCAGTGTGGGAGTACAGGGTATCTGGGCAGTGTGGGAGTACAGGATATCTGGGCAGTGTGGGAGTACAGGGTATCTGGGCAGTGTGGGAGTACAGGATATCTGGGCAGTGTGGGAGTACAGGGTACCTGGGCAGTGTGGGAGTACAGGGTATCTGGGCAGTGTGGGAGTACAGGGTATCTGGGCAGTGTGGGAGTACAGGGTATCTGGGCAGTGTGGGAGTACAGGATATCTGGGCAGTGTGGGAGTTCAGGATATCTGGGCAGTGTGGGAGTACAGGGTATCTGGGCAGTGTGGGAGTGCAGGATATCTGGGTAGTGTGGGAGTGCAGGATATCTGGGCAGTGTGGGAGTACAGGATATCTGGGCAGTGTGGGAGCACAGGGTATCTGGGCAGTGTGGGAGATCAGGATATCTGGGCAGTGTGGGAGTACAGGGTACCTGGGCAGTGTGGGAGTACAGGGTATCTGGGCAGTGTGGGAGTACAGGATATCTGGGCAGTGTGGGAGTACAGGGTATCTGGGCAGTGTGGGAGTACAGGGTATCTGGGCAGTGTGGGAGTACAGGGTATCTGGGCAGTGTGGGAGTACAGGGTACCTGGTCAGTGTGGGAGGACAGGATATCTGGGCAGTGTGGGAGTACAGGATATCTGGGCAGTGTGGGAGTACAGGGTGCCTGGGCAGTGTTGGAGTACAGGATATCTGGGCAGTGTGGGAGTACAGGGTACCTGGGCAGTGTGGGAGTACAGGGTACCTGGGCAGTGTGGGAGTACAGGGTACCTGGTCAGTGTGAGAGTACAGGATATCTGGGCAGTGTGGGAGTACAGGGTACATGGGCAGTGTGGGAGTACAGGATATCCGGGCAGTGTGGGAGTACAGAATATCTGGGCAAGTGTGGGAGTACAGGGTACCTGGGCAGTGTGGGAGTACAGGATATCTGGGCAGTGTGGGAGTACAGGATATCCGGGCAGTGTGGGAGTACAGGGTATCTGGGCAGTGTGGGAGTACAGGGTATCTGGGCAGTGTGGGAGTACAGGATATCTGGGCAGTGTGGGAGTACAGAATATCTGGGCAGTGTGGGAGTACAGGGTATCTGGGCAGTGTGGGAGTACAGGGTATCTGGGCAGTGTGGGAGCACAGGGTACCTGGGCAGTGTGGGAGTACAGGGTACCTGGGCAGTGTGGGAGTGCAGGATATCTGGGCAGTGTGGGAGTACAGGATATCTGGGCAGTGTGGGAGTACAGGGTGCCTGGGCAGTGTGGGAGTACAGGATATCTGGGCAGTGTGGGAGTACAGGGTACCTGGGCAGTGTGGGAGTACAGGGTACCTGGGCAGTGTGGGAGTGCAGGATATCTGGGCAGTGTGGGAGTACAGGGTATCTGGGCAGTGTGGGAGTACAGGATATCTGGGCAGTGTGGGAGTACAGGGTATCTGGGCAGTGTGGGAGTACAGGGTATCTGGGCAGTGTGGGAGTACAGGGTACCTGGTCAGTGTGGGAGGACAGGATATCTGGGCAGTGTGGGAGTACAGGATATCTGGGCAGTGTGGGACTACAGGATATCTGGGCAGTGTGGGAGTACAGGGTGCCTGGGCAGTGTGGGAGTACAGAATATCTGGGCAAGTGTGGGAGTACAGGGTACCTGGTCAGTGTGGGAGTACAGGATACCTGGGCAGTGTGGGAGTACAGGGTATCTGGGCAGTGTGGGAGTACAGGGTACCTGGGCAGTGTGGGATACAGGATATCTGGCCAGTGTGGGAGTACAGGGTATCTGGGCAGTGTGGGAGTACAGGATATCTGGGCAGTGTGGGAGTACAGCGTGCCTGGGCAGTGTGGGAGTACAGGATTTCTGGGCAGTGTGGGAGGGTACCTGGGCAGTGTGGGAGTGCAGGATATCTGGGCAGTGTGGGAGTACAGGGTATCTGGGCAGTGTGGGAGTGCAGGATATCTGGGCAGTGTGGGAGTACAGGATATTTGGGCAGTGTGGGAGTACAGGGTATCTGGGCAGTGTAGGAGTACAGGATATCTGGGCAGTGTGGGAGTATAGGATATCTGGGCAGTGTGGGAGTACAGGATATCTGGGCAGTGTGGGAGTACAGGGTACCTGGGCAGTGTGGGAGTACAGGATATCTGGGCAGTGTGGGAGTACAGGGTATCTGGGCAGTGTGGGAGTACAGGATATCTTGGCAGTGTGGGAGTACAGGGTATCTGGGCAGTGTGGGAGTACAGGGTATCTGGGCAGTGTGGGAGTACAGGATATCTGGGCAGTATGGGAGTACAGGATATCTGGGCAGTGTGGGAGTACAGGGTACCTGGGCAGTGTGGGAGTACAGGGTGCCTGGGCAGTGTGGGAGTACAGGATATCTGGGCAGTGTGGGAGTACAGGATATCTGGGCAGTGTGGGACTACAGGACATCTGGGCAGTGTGGGAGTACAGGATATCTGGGCAGTGTGGGAGTGCAGGATATCTGGGCAGTGTGGGAGTACAGGATATCTGGGCAGTGTGGGAGTACAGGGTATCTGGGCAGTGTGGGAGTACAGGATATCTGGGCAGTGTGGGAGTACAGGATATCTGGGCAGTGTGGGAGTACAGGGTATCTGGGCAGTGTGGGAGTACAGGGTACCTGGTCAGTGTGGGAGTACAGGATATCTGGGCAGTGTGGGAGTACAGGATATCAGGGCAGTGTGGGAGTACAGGATATCTGGGCAGTGTGGGAGTACAGGGTGCCTGGGCAGTGTGGGAGTACAGGATATCGGGGCAGTGTGGGAGTACAGGGTACCTGGGCAGTGTGGGAGTACAGGGTACCTGGTCAGTGTGGGAGTACAGGATATCTGGGCAGTGTGGGAGTACAGGGAACCTGGTCAGTGTGGGAGTACAGGATATCTGGGCAGTGTGGGAGTACAGGGTATCTGGGCAGTGTGGGAGTACAGGATATCTGGGCAGTGTGGGAGTACAGGATATCAGGGCAGTGTGGGAGTACAGGATATCTGGGCAGTGTGGGAGTACAGGGTGCCTGGGCAGTGTGGGAGTACAGGATATCGGGGCAGTGTGGGAGTACAGGGTACCTGGGCAGTGTGGGAGTACAGGGTACCTGGTCAGTGTGGGAGTACAGGATATCTGGGCAGTGTGGGAGTACAGGGAACCTGGTCAGTGTGGGAGTACAGGATATCTGGGCAGTGTGGGAGTACAGGGTATCTGGGGAGTGTGGGAGTACAGGATATCTGGGCAGTGTGGGAGTACAGGGTATCTGGGCAGTGTGGGAGTACAGGATATCTGGGCAGTGTGGGAGTACAGGATATCTGGGCAGTGTGGGAGTACAGGATATCCGGGCAGTGTGGGAGTACAGAATATCTGGGCAGTGTGGGAGTACAGGGTATCTGGGCAGTGTGGGAGTACAGGGTATCTGGGCAGTGTGGGAGTACAGGATATCTGGGCAGTGTGGGAGTACAGGGTATCTGGGCAGTGTGGGAGTACAGGATATCTGGGCAGTGTGGGAGTACAGGGTATCTGGGCAGTGTGGGAGTACAGGATATCTGGGCAGTGTGGGAGTACAGGATATCTGGGCAGTGTGGGAGTACAGGATATCCGGGCACTGTGGGAGGACAGGATATCTGGGGAGTGTGGGAGTACAGGATATCCGGGCAGTGTGGGAGTACAGGGTATCTGGGCAGTGTGGGAGTACAGGGTATCTGGGCAGTGTGGGAGTACAGGATATCTGGGCAGTGTGGGAGTACAGAATATCTGGGCAGTGTGGGAGTACAGGGTATCTGGGCAGTGTGGGAGTACAGGGTATCTGGGCAGTGTGGGAGTACAGGGTACCTGGGCAGTGTGGGAGTACAGGGTACCTGGGCAGTGTGGGAGTGCAGGATATCTGGGCAGTGTGGGAGTACAGGATATCTGGGCAGTGTGGGAGTACAGGGTGCCTGGGCAGTGTGGGAGTACAGGATATCTGGGCAGTGTGGGAGTACAGGGTACCTGGGCAGTGTGGGAGTACAGGGTACCTGGGCAGTGTGGGAGTACAGGGTACCTGGGCAGTGTGGGAGTGCAGGATATCTGGGCAGTGTGGGAGTACAGGGTATCTGGGCAGTGTGGGAGTACAGGGTATCTGGGCAGTGTGGGAGTACAGGGTACCTGGGCAGTGTGGGAGTACAGGGTATCTGGGCAGTGTGGGAGTACAGGGTACCTGAGCAGTGTGGGAGTACAGGGTACCTGGGCAGTGTGGGAGTGCAGGATATCTGGGCAGTGTGGGAGTACAGGATATCTGGGCAGTGTGGGAGTACAGGATATCCGGGCAGTGTGGGAGTACAGGGTACCAGATAAGTGTGGGAGTACAGGGTACCTGGGCAGTGTGGGAGTAGAGGGTACCTGGTCAGTGTGGGAGTACAGGATATCTGGGCAGTGTGGGAGTACAGGGTACATGGGCAGTGTGGGAGTACAGGATATCTGGGCAGTGTGGGAGTACAGGATATCTGGGCAGTGTGGGAGTACAGGATATCCGGGCAGTGTGGGAGTACAGGGTACCAGATAAGTGTGGGAGTACAGGGTACCTGGGCAGTGTGGGAGTACAGGGTACCTGGTCAGTGTGGGAGTACAGGAAACCTGGGCAGTGTGGGAGTACAGGGTACCTGGGCAGTGTGGGATACAGGATATCTGGGCAGTGTGGGAGTACAGGGTATCTGGGCAGTGTGGGAGTACAGGATATCTGGGCAGTGTGGGAGTACAGGGTGCCTGGGCAGTGTGGGAGTAAAGGATATCTGGGCAGTGTGGGAGTACAGGGTATCTGGGCAGTGTGGGAGTACAGGATATCTGGGCAGTGTGGGAGTACAGGGTATCTGGGCAGTGTGGGAGTACAGGGTATCTGGGCAGTGTGGGAGTACAGGATATCTGGGCAGTGTGGGAGTACAGGATATCTGGGCAGTGTGGGAGTACAGGGTATCTGGGCAGTGTGGGAGTACAGGGTATCTGGGCAGTGTGGGAGTACAGGGTATCTGGGCAGTGTGGGAAGACAGGATATCTGGGCAGTGTGGGAGTACAGGGTATCTGGGCAGTGTGGGAGTACAGGATATCTGGGCAGAGTGGGAGTACAGGGTATCTGGGCAGTGTGGGAGTACAGGATATCTGGGCAGTGTGGGAGTACAGGATATCTGGGCAGTGTGGGAGTACAGGATATCTTGGCAGTGTGGGAGTACCGGGTACCTGGGCAGTGTGGGAGTACAGGGTATCTGGGCAGTGTGGGAGTACAGGGTATCTGGGCAGTGTGGGAGTACAGGGTATCTGGGCAGTGTGGGAGTACAGGATATCTGGGCAGTGTGGGAGTACAGGTATCTGGGCAGTGTGGGAGTACAGGGTTCCTGGGCAGTGTGGGAGTGCAGGATATCTGGGCAGTGTGGGAGTACAGAGTATCTGGGCAGTGTGGGAGTACAGGGTATCTGGGCAGTGTGGGAGTACAGGATATCTGGGCAGTGTGGGAGTACAGGGTATCTGGGCAGTGTGGGAGTACAGGATATCTGGGCAGTGTGGGAGTACAGGGTACCTGGGCAGTGTGGGAGTACAGGGTATCTGGGCAGTGTGGGAGTACAGGGTATCTGGGCAGTGTGGGAGTACAGGGTATCTGGGCAGTGTGGGAGTACAGGATATCTGGGCAGTGTGGGAGTACAGGATATCTGGGCAGTGTGGGAGTACAGGGTATCTGGGCAGTGTGGGAGTGCAGGATATCTGGGTAGTGTGGGAGTGCAGGATATCTGGGCAGTGTGGGAGTACAGGATATCTGGGCAGTGTGGGAGCACAGGGTATCTGGGCAGTGTGGGAGTACAGGGTATCTGGGCAGTGTGGGAGTACAGGGTATCTGGGCAGTGTGGGAGTACAGGGTATCTGGGCAGTGTGGGAGTACAGGGTACCTGGTCAGTGTGGGAGGACAGGATATCTGGGCAGTGTGGGAGTACAGGATATCTGGGCAGTGTGGGAGTACAGGGTGCCTGGGCAGTGTTGGAGTACAGGATATCTGGGCAGTGTGGGAGTACAGGGTACCTGGGCAGTGTGGGAGTACAGGGTACCTGGGCAGTGTGGGAGTACAGGGTACCTGGTCAGTGTGAGAGTACAGGATATCTGGGCAGTGTGGGAGTACAGGGTACATGGGCAGTGTGGGAGTACAGGATATCCGGGCAGTGTGGGAGTACAGAATATCTGGGCAAGTGTGGGAGTACAGGGTACCTGGGCAGTGTGGGAGTACAGGATATCTGGGCAGTGTGGGAGTACAGGATATCCGGGCAGTGTGGGAGTACAGGGTATCTGGGCAGTGTGGGAGTACAGGGTATCTGGGCAGTGTGGGAGTACAGGATATCTGGGCAGTGTGGGAGTACAGAATATCTGGGCAGTGTGGGAGTACAGGGTATCTGGGCAGTGTGGGAGTACAGGGTATCTGGGCAGTGTGGGAGCACAGGGTACCTGGGCAGTGTGGGAGTACAGGGTACCTGGGCAGTGTGGGAGTGCAGGATATCTGGGCAGTGTGGGAGTACAGGATATCTGGGCAGTGTGGGAGTACAGGGTGCCTGGGCAGTGTGGGAGTACAGGATTTCTGGGCAGTGTGGGAGTACAGGGTACCTGGGCAGTGTGGGAGTACAGGGTACCTGGGCAGTGTGGGAGTGCAGGATATCTGGGCAGTGTGGGAGTACAGGGTATCTGGGCAGTGTGGGAGTACAGGATATCTGGGCAGTGTGGGAGTACAGGGTATCTGGGCAGTGTGGGAGTACAGGGTATCTGGGCAGTGTGGGAGTACAGGGTACCTGGTCAGTGTGGGAGGACAGGATATCTGGGCAGTGTGGGAGTACAGGATATCTGGGCAGTGTGGGACTACAGGATATCTGGGCAGTGTGGGAGTACAGGGTGCCTGGGCAGTGTGGGAGTACAGAATATCTGGGCAAGTGTGGGAGTACAGGGTACCTGGTCAGTGTGGGAGTACAGGATACCTGGGCAGTGTGGGAGTACAGGGTACCTGGGCAGTGTGGGATACAGGATATCTGGCCAGTGTGGGAGTACAGGGTATCTGGGCAGTGTGGGAGTACAGGATATCTGGGCAGTGTGGGAGTACAGCGTGCCTGGGCAGTGTGGGAGTACAGGATTTCTGGGCAGTGTGGGAGGGTACCTGGGCAGTGTGGGAGTGCAGGATATCTGGGCAGTGTGGGAGTACAGGGTATCTGGGCAGTGTGGGAGTGCAGGATATCTGGGCAGTGTGGGAGTACAGGATATTTGGGCAGTGTGGGAGTACAGGGTATCTGGGCAGTGTAGGAGTACAGGATATCTGGGCAGTGTGGGAGTATAGGATATCTGGGCAGTGTGGGAGTACAGGATATCTGGGCAGTGTGGGAGTACAGGGTACCTGGGCAGTGTGGGAGTACAGGATATCTGGGCAGTGTGGGAGTACAGGGTATCTGGGCAGTGTGGGAGTACAGGATATCTTGGCAGTGTGGGAGTACAGGGTATCTGGGCAGTGTGGGAGTACAGGGTATCTGGGCAGTGTGGGAGTACAGGATATCTGGGCAGTATGGGAGTACAGGATATCTGGGCAGTGTGGGAGTACAGGGTACCTGGGCAGTGTGGGAGTACAGGGTGCCTGGGCAGTGTGGGAGTACAGGATTTCTGGGCAGTGTGGGAGTACAGGATATCTGGGCAGTGTGGGACTACAGGACATCTGGGCAGTGTGGGAGTACAGGATATCTGGGCAGTGTGGGAGTGCAGGATATCTGGGCAGTGTGGGAGTACAGGATATCTGGGCAGTGTGGGAGTACAGGGTATCTGGGCAGTGTGGGAGTACAGGATATCTGGGCAGTGTGGGAGTACAGGATATCTGGGCAGTGTGGGAGTACAGGGTATCTGGGCAGTGTGGGAGTATAGGGTATCTGGGCAGTGTGGGAATACAGGATATCGGGGCAGTGTGGGAGTACAGGGTATCTGGGCAGTGTGGGAGTACAGGATATCTGGGCAGAGTGGGAGTACAGGGTATCTGGGCAGTGTGGGAGTACAGGATATCTGGGCAGTGTGGGAGTACAGGATATCTGGGCAGTGTGGGAGTACAGGGTACCTGGGGAGTGTGGGAGTACAGGATATCTGGGCAGTGTGGGAGTACAGAGTATCTGGGCAGTGTGGGAGTACAGGGTATCTGGGCAGTGTGGGAGTACAGGGTATCTGGGCAGTGTGGGAGTACAGGGTATCTGGGCAGTGTGGGAGTACAGGATATCCGGGCAGTGTGGGAGTACTGGGTATCTGGGCAGTGTGGGAGTACAGGATATCTGGGCAGTGTGGGAGTACAGGGTATCTGGGCAGTGTGGGAGTACAGGATATCTGGGCAGTGTGGGAGTACAGGATATCTGGGCAGTGTGGGAGTACAGGGTACCTGGGCATTGTGGGAGTGCAGGATATCTGGGCAGTGTGGGAGTACAGAGTATCTGGGCAGTGTGGGAGTACAGGGTATCTGGGCAGTGTGGGAGTACAGGATATCTGGGCAGTGTGGGAGTACAGGGTATCTGGGCAGTGTGGGAGTACAGGATATCTGGGCAGTGTGGGAGTACAGGGTACCTGGGCAGTGTGGGAGTACAGGGTATCTGGGCAGTGTGGGAGTACAGGGTATCTGGGCAGTGTGGGAGTACAGGGTATCTGGGCAGTGTGGGAGTACAGGATATCTGGGCAGTGTGGGAGTACAGGGTATCTGGGCAGTGTGGGAGTGCAGGATATCTGGGCAGTGTGGGAGTGCAGGATATCTGGGCAGTGTGGGAGTACAGGATATCTGGGCAGTGTGGGAGTACAGGGTATCTGGGCAGTGTGGGAGTACAGGATATCTGGGCAGTGTGGGAGTAGAGGGTACCTGGGCAGTGTGGGAGTACAGGGTACCTGGGCAGTGTGGGAGTACAGGGTATCTGGGCAGTGTGGGAGTACAGGGTATCTGGGCAGTGTGGGAGTACAGGGTATCTGGGCAGTGTGGGAGTACAGGATATCTGGGCAGTGTGGGAGTACAGGGTACCTGGGCAGTGTGGGAGTACAGGGTATCTGGGCAGTGTGGGAGTACAGGATATCTGGGCAGGTTGGGAGTACAGGGTATCTGGGCAGTGTGGGAGTACAGGATATCTGGGCAGTGTGGGAGTACAGGGTATCTGGGCAGTGTGGACGTACAGGGTATCTGGGCAGTGTGGGAGTACAGGATATCTGGGCAGTGTGGGAGTACAGGGTATCTGGGCAGTGTGGGCGTACAGGGTATCTGGGCAGTGTGGGAGAACAGGGTACCTGGGCAGTGTGGGAGTACAGGATATCTGGGCAGTGTGGGAGTAGAGGGTACCTGGGCAGTGTGGGAGTACAGGGTATCTGGGCAGTGTGGGAGTACAGGATATCTGGGCAGTGTGGGAGTACAGGATATCTGGGCAGTGTGGGAGTACAGGATATCTGGGCAGTGTGGGAGAACAGGGTACCTGGGCAGTGTGGGAGTACAGGGTATCTGGGCAGTGTGGGAGTACAGGGTACCTGGGCAGTGTGGGAGTACAGGGTATCTGGGCAGTGTGGGAGTACAGGATATCTGGGCAGTGTGGGAGTACAGGGTATCTGGGCAGTGTGGGAGTGCAGGATATCTGGGCAGTGTGGGAGTACAGGATATCTGGGCAGTGTGGGAGTACGGGGTACCTGGGCAGTGTGGGAGTACAGGGAACCTGGGCAGTGTGGGAGTACAGGGTACCTGGGCAGTGTGGGAGTACAGGGAACATGGGCAGTGTGGGAGTACAGGATATCTGGGCAGTGTGGGAGTACAGGGTACCTGGGCAGTGTGGGAGTACAGGATATCTGGGCAGTGTGGGAGTACAGAATATCTGGGCAGTGTGGGAGTACAGGGTACCTGGGCAGTGTGGGAGTACAGGATATCTGGGCAGTGTGGGAGTACAGGGTATCTGGGCAGTGTGGGAGTACAGGGTACCTGGGCAGTGTGGGAGTACAGGGTAACTGGGCAGTGTGGGAGTACAGGGTATCTGGGCAGTGTGGGAGTACAGGGTATCTGGGCAGTGTGGGAGTACAGGGTACCTGGGCAGTGTGTGAGTACACAATATCTGGGCAGTGTGGGAGTACAGGGTATCTGGGCAGTGTGGGAGTACAGGGTACCTGGGCAGTGTGGGAGTACAGGATATCTGGGCAGTGTGGGAGTACAGGGTACCTGGGCAGTGTGGGAGTACAGGTACCTGGTCAGTGTGTGAGTACAGGTACCTGGGCAGTGTGTGAGTACAGGTACCTGGGCAGTGTGTGAGTACAGGTAGCTGGGCAGTCTGGGAGTACAGGTTATCTGGGCAGTGTGGGAGGACAGGATATCTGGGCAGTGTGGGAGTACAGGATATCTGGGCAGTGTGGGAGTACAGGGTACCTGGGCAGTGTGGGAGTACAGGGTATCTCGGCAGTGTGGGAGTACAGGTACCTGGGCAGTGTGTGAGTACAGGTACCTGGGCAGTGTGTGAGTACAGGTACCTGGGCAGTGTGTGAGTACAGGTACCTGGGCAGTGTGGGACTACAGGATATCTGGGCAGTGTGGGAGTACAGGATATCTGGCCAGTGTGGGAGTACAGGATATCTGGGCAGTGTGGGAGTACAGGGTTCCTGGGCAGTGTGGGAGTGCAGGATATCTGGGCAGTGTGGGAGTACAGAGTATCTGGGCAGTGTGGGAGTACAGGGTATCTGGGCAGTGTGGGAGTACAGGATATTTGGGCAGTGTGGGAGTACAGGGTATCTGGGCAGTGTGGGAGTACAGGATATCTGGGCAGTGTGGGAGTACAGGGTACCTGGGCAGTGTGGGAGTACAGGGTATCTGGGCAGTGTGGGAGTACAGGGTATCTGGGCAGTGTGGGAGTACAGGGTATCTGGGCAGTGTGGGAGTACAGGATATCTGGGCAGTGTGGGAGTACAGGATATCTGGGCAGTGTGGGAGTACAGGGTATCTGGGCAGTGTGGGAGTGCAGGATATCTGGGTAGTGTGGGAGTGCAGGATATCTGGGCAGTGTGGGAGTACAGGATATCTGGGCAGTGTGGGAGCACAGGGTATCTGGGCAGTGTGGGAGTACAGGATATCTGGGCAGTGTGGGAGTACAGGGTACCTGGGCAGTGTGGGAGTACAGGGTATCTGGGCAGTGTGGGAGTACAGGATATCTGGGCAGTGTGGGAGTACAGGGTATCTGGGCAGTGAGGGAGTACAGGGTATCTGGGCAGTGTGGGAGTACAGGGTATCTGGGCAGTGTGGGAGTACAGGGTACCTGGTCAGTGTGGGAGGACAGGATATCTGGGCAGTGTGGGAGTACAGGCTATCTGGGCAGTGTGGGAGTACAGGGTGCCTGGGCAGTGTTGGAGTACAGGATATCTGGGCAGTGTGGGAGTACAGGGTACCTGGGCAGTGTGGGAGTACAGGGTACCTGGGCAGTGTGGGAGTACAGGGTACCTGGTCAGTGTGAGAGTACAGGATATCTGGGCAGTGTGGGAGTACAGGGTACATGGGCAGTGTGGGAGTACAGGATATCCGGGCAGTGTGGGAGTACAGAATATCTGGGCAAGTGTGGGAGTACAGGGTACCTGGGCAGTGTGGGAGTACAGGATATCTGGGCAGTGTGGGAGTACAGGATATCCGGGCAGTGTGGGAGTACAGGGTATCTGGGCAGTGTGGGAGTACAGGGTATCTGGGCAGTGTGGGAGTACAGGATATCTGGGCAGTGTGGGAGTACAGAATATCTGGGCAGTGTGGGAGTACAGGGTATCTGGGCAGTGTGGGAGTACAGGGTATCTGGGCAGTGTGGGAGCACAGGGTACCTGGGCAGTGTGGGAGTACAGGGCAGTGTGGGAGTGCAGGATATCTGGGCAGTGTGGGAGTACAGGATATCTGGGCAGTGTGGGAGTACAGGGTGCCTGGGCAGTGTGGGAGTACAGGATATCTGGGCAGTGTGGGAGTACAGGGTACCTGGGCAGTGTGGGAGTACAGGGTACCTGGGCAGTGTGGGAGTGCAGGATATCTGGGCAGTGTGGGAGTACAGGGTATCTGGGCAGTGTGGGAGTACAGGATATCTGGGCAGTGTGGGAGTACAGGGTATCTGGGCAGTGTGGGAGTACAGGGTATCTGGGCAGTGTGGGAGTACAGGGTACCTGGTCAGTGTGGGAGGACAGGATATCTGGGCAGTGTGGGAGTACAGGATATCTGGGCAGTGTGGGACTACAGGATATCTGGGCAGTGTGGGAGTACAGGGTGCCTGGGCAGTGTGGGAGTACAGAATATCTGGGCAAGTGTGGGAGTACAGGGTACCTGGTCAGTGTGGGAGTACAGGATACCTGGGCAGTGTGGGAGTACAGGGTACCTGGGCAGTGTGGGATACAGGATATCTGGCCAGTGTGGGAGTACAGGGTATCTGGGCAGTGTGGGAGTACAGGATATCTGGGCAGTGTGGGAGTACAGCGTGCCTGGGCAGTGTGGGAGTACAGGATTTCTGGGCAGTGTGGGAGGGTACCTGGGCAGTGTGGGAGTGCAGGATATCTGGGCAGTGTGGGAGTACAGGGTATCTGGGCAGTGTGGGAGTGCAGGATATCTGGGCAGTGTGGGAGTACAGGATATCTGGGCAGTGTGGGAGTACAGGGTATCTGGGCAGTGTAGGAGTACAGGATATCTGGGCAGTGTGGGAGTATAGGATATCTGGGCAGTGTGGGAGTACAGGATATCTGGGCAGTGTGGGAGTACAGGGTACCTGGGCAGTGTGGGAGTACAGGATATCTGGGCAGTGTGGGAGTACAGGATATCTTGGCAGTGTGGGAGTACAGGGTATCTGGGCAGTGTGGGAGTACAGGGTATCTGGGCAGTGTGGGAGTACAGGATATCTGGGCAGTGTGGGAGTACAGGATATCTGGGCAGTGTGGGAGTACAGGGTACCTGGGCATTGTGGGAGTGCAGGATATCTGGGCAGTGTGGGAGTACAGAGTATCTGGGCAGTGTGGGAGTACAGGGTATCTGGGCAGTGTGGGAGTACAGGATATCTGGGCAGTGTGGGAGTACAGGGTATCTGGGCAGTGTGGGAGTACAGGATATCTGGGCAGTGTGGGAGTACAGGGTACCTGGGCAGTGTGGGAGTACAGGGTATCTGGGCAGTGTGGGAGTACAGGGTATCTGGGCAGTGTGGGAGTACAGGGTATCTGGGCAGTGTGGGAGTACAGGATATCTGGGCAGTGTGGGAGTACAGGGTATCTGGGCAGTGTGGGAGTGCAGGATATCTGGGCAGTGTGGGAGTGCAGGATATCTGGGCAGTGTGGGAGTACAGGATATCTGGGCAGTGTGGGAGTACAGGGTATCTGGGCAGTGTGGGAGTACAGGATATCTGGGCAGTGTGGGAGTAGAGGGTACCTGGGCAGTGTGGGAGTACAGGGTACCTGGGCAGTGTGGGAGTACAGGGTATCTGGGCAGTGTGGGAGTACAGGGTATCTGGGCAGTGTGGGAGTACAGGGTATCTGGGCAGTGTGGGAGTACAGGATATCTGGGCAGTGTGGGAGTACAGGGTACCTGGGCAGTGTGGGAGTACAGGGTATCTGGGCAGTGTGGGAGTACAGGATATCTGGGCAGTGTGGGAGTACAGGGTATCTGGGCAGTGTGGGAGTACAGGATATCTGGGCAGTGTGGGAGTACAGGGTATCTGGGCAGTGTGGACGTACAGGGTATCTGGGCAGTGTGGGAGTACAGGATATCTGGGCAGTGTGGGAGTACAGGGTATCTGGGCAGTGTGGGAGTACAGGGTACCTGGTCAGTGTGGGAGTACAGGAAACCTGGGCAGTGTGGGAGTACAGGGTACCTGGGCAGTGTGGGATACAGGATATCTGGGCAGTGTGGGAGTACAGGGTATCTGGGCAGTGTGGGAGTACAGGATATCTGGGCAGTGTGGGAGTACAGGGTGCCTGGGCAGTGTGGGAGTAAAGGATATCTGGGCAGTGTGGGAGTACAGGGTATCTGGGCAGTGTGGGAGTACAGGATATCTGGGCAGTGTGGGAGTACAGGGTATCTGGGCAGTGTGGGAGTACAGGGTATCTGGGCAGTGTGGGAGTACAGGATATCTGGGCAGTGTGGGAGTACAGGATATCTGGGCAGTGTGGGAGTACAGGGTATCTGGGCAGTGTGGGAGTACAGGGTATCTGGGCAGTGTGGGAGTACAGGGTATCTGGGCAGTGTGGGAAGACAGGATATCTGGGCAGTGTGGGAGTACAGGGTATCTGGGCAGTGTGGGAGTACAGGATATCTGGGCAGAGTGGGAGTACAGGGTATCTGGGCAGTGTGGGAGTACAGGATATCTGGGCAGTGTGGGAGTACAGGATATCTGGGCAGTGTGGGAGTACAGGATATCTTGGCAGTGTGGGAGTACCGGGTACCTGGGCAGTGTGGGAGTACAGGGTATCTGGGCAGTGTGGGAGTACAGGGTATCTGGGCAGTGTGGGAGTACAGGGTATCTGGGCAGTGTGGGAGTACAGGATATCTGGGCAGTGTGGGAGTACAGGTATCTGGGCAGTGTGGGAGTACAGGGTTCCTGGGCAGTGTGGGAGTGCAGGATATCTGGGCAGTGTGGGAGTACAGAGTATCTGGGCAGTGTGGGAGTACAGGGTATCTGGGCAGTGTGGGAGTACAGGATATCTGGGCAGTGTGGGAGTACAGGGTATCTGGGCAGTGTGGGAGTACAGGATATCTGGGCAGTGTGGGAGTACAGGGTACCTGGGCAGTGTGGGAGTACAGGGTATCTGGGCAGTGTGGGAGTACAGGGTATCTGGGCAGTGTGGGAGTACAGGGTATCTGGGCAGTGTGGGAGTACAGGATATCTGGGCAGTGTGGGAGTACAGGATATCTGGGCAGTGTGGGAGTACAGGGTATCTGGGCAGTGTGGGAGTGCAGGATATCTGGGTAGTGTGGGAGTGCAGGATATCTGGGCAGTGTGGGAGTACAGGATATCTGGGCAGTGTGGGAGCACAGGGTATCTGGGCAGTGTGGGAGTACAGGGTATCTGGGCAGTGTGGGAGTACAGGGTATCTGGGCAGTGTGGGAGTACAGGGTATCTGGGCAGTGTGGGAGTACAGGGTACCTGGTCAGTGTGGGAGGACAGGATATCTGGGCAGTGTGGGAGTACAGGATATCTGGGCAGTGTGGGAGTACAGGGTGCCTGGGCAGTGTTGGAGTACAGGATATCTGGGCAGTGTGGGAGTACAGGGTACCTGGGCAGTGTGGGAGTACAGGGTACCTGGGCAGTGTGGGAGTACAGGGTACCTGGTCAGTGTGAGAGTACAGGATATCTGGGCAGTGTGGGAGTACAGGGTACATGGGCAGTGTGGGAGTACAGGATATCCGGGCAGTGTGGGAGTACAGAATATCTGGGCAAGTGTGGGAGTACAGGGTACCTGGGCAGTGTGGGAGTACAGGATATCTGGGCAGTGTGGGAGTACAGGATATCCGGGCAGTGTGGGAGTACAGGGTATCTGGGCAGTGTGGGAGTACAGGGTATCTGGGCAGTGTGGGAGTACAGGATATCTGGGCAGTGTGGGAGTACAGAATATCTGGGCAGTGTGGGAGTACAGGGTATCTGGGCAGTGTGGGAGTACAGGGTATCTGGGCAGTGTGGGAGCACAGGGTACCTGGGCAGTGTGGGAGTACAGGGTACCTGGGCAGTGTGGGAGTGCAGGATATCTGGGCAGTGTGGGAGTACAGGATATCTGGGCAGTGTGGGAGTACAGGGTGCCTGGGCAGTGTGGGAGTACAGGATTTCTGGGCAGTGTGGGAGTACAGGGTACCTGGGCAGTGTGGGAGTACAGGGTACCTGGGCAGTGTGGGAGTGCAGGATATCTGGGCAGTGTGGGAGTACAGGGTATCTGGGCAGTGTGGGAGTACAGGATATCTGGGCAGTGTGGGAGTACAGGGTATCTGGGCAGTGTGGGAGTACAGGGTATCTGGGCAGTGTGGGAGTACAGGGTACCTGGTCAGTGTGGGAGGACAGGATATCTGGGCAGTGTGGGAGTACAGGATATCTGGGCAGTGTGGGACTACAGGATATCTGGGCAGTGTGGGAGTACAGGGTGCCTGGGCAGTGTGGGAGTACAGAATATCTGGGCAAGTGTGGGAGTACAGGGTACCTGGTCAGTGTGGGAGTACAGGATACCTGGGCAGTGTGGGAGTACAGGGTACCTGGGCAGTGTGGGATACAGGATATCTGGCCAGTGTGGGAGTACAGGGTATCTGGGCAGTGTGGGAGTACAGGATATCTGGGCAGTGTGGGAGTACAGCGTGCCTGGGCAGTGTGGGAGTACAGGATTTCTGGGCAGTGTGGGAGGGTACCTGGGCAGTGTGGGAGTGCAGGATATCTGGGCAGTGTGGGAGTACAGGGTATCTGGGCAGTGTGGGAGTGCAGGATATCTGGGCAGTGTGGGAGTACAGGATATTTGGGCAGTGTGGGAGTACAGGGTATCTGGGCAGTGTAGGAGTACAGGATATCTGGGCAGTGTGGGAGTATAGGATATCTGGGCAGTGTGGGAGTACAGGATATCTGGGCAGTGTGGGAGTACAGGGTACCTGGGCAGTGTGGGAGTACAGGATATCTGGGCAGTGTGGGAGTACAGGGTATCTGGGCAGTGTGGGAGTACAGGATATCTTGGCAGTGTGGGAGTACAGGGTATCTGGGCAGTGTGGGAGTACAGGGTATCTGGGCAGTGTGGGAGTACAGGATATCTGGGCAGTATGGGAGTACAGGATATCTGGGCAGTGTGGGAGTACAGGGTACCTGGGCAGTGTGGGAGTACAGGGTGCCTGGGCAGTGTGGGAGTACAGGATTTCTGGGCAGTGTGGGAGTACAGGATATCTGGGCAGTGTGGGACTACAGGACATCTGGGCAGTGTGGGAGTACAGGATATCTGGGCAGTGTGGGAGTGCAGGATATCTGGGCAGTGTGGGAGTACAGGATATCTGGGCAGTGTGGGAGTACAGGGTATCTGGGCAGTGTGGGAGTACAGGATATCTGGGCAGTGTGGGAGTACAGGATATCTGGGCAGTGTGGGAGTACAGGGTATCTGGGCAGTGTGGGAGTATAGGGTATCTGGGCAGTGTGGGAATACAGGATATCGGGGCAGTGTGGGAGTACAGGGTATCTGGGCAGTGTGGGAGTACAGGATATCTGGGCAGAGTGGGAGTACAGGGTATCTGGGCAGTGTGGGAGTACAGGATATCTGGGCAGTGTGGGAGTACAGGATATCTGGGCAGTGTGGGAGTACAGGGTACCTGGGGAGTGTGGGAGTACAGGATATCTGGGCAGTGTGGGAGTACAGAGTATCTGGGCAGTGTGGGAGTACAGGGTATCTGGGCAGTGTGGGAGTACAGGGTATCTGGGCAGTGTGGGAGTACAGGGTATCTGGGCAGTGTGGGAGTACAGGATATCCGGGCAGTGTGGGAGTACTGGGTATCTGGGCAGTGTGGGAGTACAGGATATCTGGGCAGTGTGGGAGTACAGGGTATCTGGGCAGTGTGGGAGTACAGGATATCTGGGCAGTGTGGGAGTACAGGATATCTGGGCAGTGTGGGAGTACAGGGTACCTGGGCATTGTGGGAGTGCAGGATATCTGGGCAGTGTGGGAGTACAGAGTATCTGGGCAGTGTGGGAGTACAGGGTATCTGGGCAGTGTGGGAGTACAGGATATCTGGGCAGTGTGGGAGTACAGGGTATCTGGGCAGTGTGGGAGTACAGGATATCTGGGCAGTGTGGGAGTACAGGGTACCTGGGCAGTGTGGGAGTACAGGGTATCTGGGCAGTGTGGGAGTACAGGGTATCTGGGCAGTGTGGGAGTACAGGGTATCTGGGCAGTGTGGGAGTACAGGATATCTGGGCAGTGTGGGAGTACAGGGTATCTGGGCAGTGTGGGAGTGCAGGATATCTGGGCAGTGTGGGAGTGCAGGATATCTGGGCAGTGTGGGAGTACAGGATATCTGGGCAGTGTGGGAGTACAGGGTATCTGGGCAGTGTGGGAGTACAGGATATCTGGGCAGTGTGGGAGTAGAGGGTACCTGGGCAGTGTGGGAGTACAGGGTACCTGGGCAGTGTGGGAGTACAGGGTATCTGGGCAGTGTGGGAGTACAGGGTATCTGGGCAGTGTGGGAGTACAGGGTATCTGGGCAGTGTGGGAGTACAGGATATCTGGGCAGTGTGGGAGTACAGGGTACCTGGGCAGTGTGGGAGTACAGGGTATCTGGGCAGTGTGGGAGTACAGGATATCTGGGCAGGTTGGGAGTACAGGGTATCTGGGCAGTGTGGGAGTACAGGATATCTGGGCAGTGTGGGAGTACAGGGTATCTGGGCAGTGTGGACGTACAGGGTATCTGGGCAGTGTGGGAGTACAGGATATCTGGGCAGTGTGGGAGTACAGGGTATCTGGGCAGTGTGGGCGTACAGGGTATCTGGGCAGTGTGGGAGAACAGGGTACCTGGGCAGTGTGGGAGTACAGGATATCTGGGCAGTGTGGGAGTAGAGGGTACCTGGGCAGTGTGGGAGTACAGGGTATCTGGGCAGTGTGGGAGTACAGGATATCTGGGCAGTGTGGGAGTACAGGATATCTGGGCAGTGTGGGAGTACAGGATATCTGGGCAGTGTGGGAGAACAGGGTACCTGGGCAGTGTGGGAGTACAGGGTATCTGGGCAGTGTGGGAGTACAGGGTACCTGGGCAGTGTGGGAGTACAGGGTATCTGGGCAGTGTGGGAGTACAGGATATCTGGGCAGTGTGGGAGTACAGGGTATCTGGGCAGTGTGGGAGTGCAGGATATCTGGGCAGTGTGGGAGTACAGGATATCTGGGCAGTGTGGGAGTACGGGGTACCTGGGCAGTGTGGGAGTACAGGGAACCTGGGCAGTGTGGGAGTACAGGGTACCTGGGCAGTGTGGGAGTACAGGGAACATGGGCAGTGTGGGAGTACAGGATATCTGGGCAGTGTGGGAGTACAGGGTACCTGGGCAGTGTGGGAGTACAGGATATCTGGGCAGTGTGGGAGTACAGAATATCTGGGCAGTGTGGGAGTACAGGGTACCTGGGCAGTGTGGGAGTACAGGATATCTGGGCAGTGTGGGAGTACAGGGTATCTGGGCAGTGTGGGAGTACAGGGTACCTGGGCAGTGTGGGAGTACAGGGTAACTGGGCAGTGTGGGAGTACAGGGTATCTGGGCAGTGTGGGAGTACAGGGTATCTGGGCAGTGTGGGAGTACAGGGTACCTGGGCAGTGTGTGAGTACACAATATCTGGGCAGTGTGGGAGTACAGGGTATCTGGGCAGTGTGGGAGTACAGGGTACCTGGGCAGTGTGGGAGTACAGGATATCTGGGCAGTGTGGGAGTACAGGGTACCTGGGCAGTGTGGGAGTACAGGTACCTGGTCAGTGTGTGAGTACAGGTACCTGGGCAGTGTGTGAGTACAGGTACCTGGGCAGTGTGTGAGTACAGGTAGCTGGGCAGTCTGGGAGTACAGGTTATCTGGGCAGTGTGGGAGGACAGGATATCTGGGCAGTGTGGGAGTACAGGATATCTGGGCAGTGTGGGAGTACAGGGTACCTGGGCAGTGTGGGAGTACAGGGTATCTCGGCAGTGTGGGAGTACAGGTACCTGGGCAGTGTGTGAGTACAGGTACCTGGGCAGTGTGTGAGTACAGGTACCTGGGCAGTGTGTGAGTACAGGTACCTGGGCAGTGTGGGACTACAGGATATCTGGGCAGTGTGGGAGTACAGGATATCTGGCCAGTGTGGGAGTACAGGATATCTGGGCAGTGTGGGAGTACAGGGTTCCTGGGCAGTGTGGGAGTGCAGGATATCTGGGCAGTGTGGGAGTACAGAGTATCTGGGCAGTGTGGGAGTACAGGGTATCTGGGCAGTGTGGGAGTACAGGATATTTGGGCAGTGTGGGAGTACAGGGTATCTGGGCAGTGTGGGAGTACAGGATATCTGGGCAGTGTGGGAGTACAGGGTACCTGGGCAGTGTGGGAGTACAGGGTATCTGGGCAGTGTGGGAGTACAGGGTATCTGGGCAGTGTGGGAGTACAGGGTATCTGGGCAGTGTGGGAGTACAGGATATCTGGGCAGTGTGGGAGTACAGGATATCTGGGCAGTGTGGGAGTACAGGGTATCTGGGCAGTGTGGGAGTGCAGGATATCTGGGTAGTGTGGGAGTGCAGGATATCTGGGCAGTGTGGGAGTACAGGATATCTGGGCAGTGTGGGAGCACAGGGTATCTGGGCAGTGTGGGAGTACAGGATATCTGGGCAGTGTGGGAGTACAGGGTACCTGGGCAGTGTGGGAGTACAGGGTATCTGGGCAGTGTGGGAGTACAGGATATCTGGGCAGTGTGGGAGTACAGGGTATCTGGGCAGTGAGGGAGTACAGGGTATCTGGGCAGTGTGGGAGTACAGGGTATCTGGGCAGTGTGGGAGTACAGGGTACCTGGTCAGTGTGGGAGGACAGGATATCTGGGCAGTGTGGGAGTACAGGCTATCTGGGCAGTGTGGGAGTACAGGGTGCCTGGGCAGTGTTGGAGTACAGGATATCTGGGCAGTGTGGGAGTACAGGGTACCTGGGCAGTGTGGGAGTACAGGGTACCTGGGCAGTGTGGGAGTACAGGGTACCTGGTCAGTGTGAGAGTACAGGATATCTGGGCAGTGTGGGAGTACAGGGTACATGGGCAGTGTGGGAGTACAGGATATCCGGGCAGTGTGGGAGTACAGAATATCTGGGCAAGTGTGGGAGTACAGGGTACCTGGGCAGTGTGGGAGTACAGGATATCTGGGCAGTGTGGGAGTACAGGATATCCGGGCAGTGTGGGAGTACAGGGTATCTGGGCAGTGTGGGAGTACAGGGTATCTGGGCAGTGTGGGAGTACAGGATATCTGGGCAGTGTGGGAGTACAGAATATCTGGGCAGTGTGGGAGTACAGGGTATCTGGGCAGTGTGGGAGTACAGGGTATCTGGGCAGTGTGGGAGCACAGGGTACCTGGGCAGTGTGGGAGTACAGGGCAGTGTGGGAGTGCAGGATATCTGGGCAGTGTGGGAGTACAGGATATCTGGGCAGTGTGGGAGTACAGGGTGCCTGGGCAGTGTGGGAGTACAGGATATCTGGGCAGTGTGGGAGTACAGGGTACCTGGGCAGTGTGGGAGTACAGGGTACCTGGGCAGTGTGGGAGTGCAGGATATCTGGGCAGTGTGGGAGTACAGGGTATCTGGGCAGTGTGGGAGTACAGGATATCTGGGCAGTGTGGGAGTACAGGGTATCTGGGCAGTGTGGGAGTACAGGGTATCTGGGCAGTGTGGGAGTACAGGGTACCTGGTCAGTGTGGGAGGACAGGATATCTGGGCAGTGTGGGAGTACAGGATATCTGGGCAGTGTGGGACTACAGGATATCTGGGCAGTGTGGGAGTACAGGGTGCCTGGGCAGTGTGGGAGTACAGAATATCTGGGCAAGTGTGGGAGTACAGGGTACCTGGTCAGTGTGGGAGTACAGGATACCTGGGCAGTGTGGGAGTACAGGGTACCTGGGCAGTGTGGGATACAGGATATCTGGCCAGTGTGGGAGTACAGGGTATCTGGGCAGTGTGGGAGTACAGGATATCTGGGCAGTGTGGGAGTACAGCGTGCCTGGGCAGTGTGGGAGTACAGGATTTCTGGGCAGTGTGGGAGGGTACCTGGGCAGTGTGGGAGTGCAGGATATCTGGGCAGTGTGGGAGTACAGGGTATCTGGGCAGTGTGGGAGTGCAGGATATCTGGGCAGTGTGGGAGTACAGGATATCTGGGCAGTGTGGGAGTACAGGGTATCTGGGCAGTGTAGGAGTACAGGATATCTGGGCAGTGTGGGAGTATAGGATATCTGGGCAGTGTGGGAGTACAGGATATCTGGGCAGTGTGGGAGTACAGGGTACCTGGGCAGTGTGGGAGTACAGGATATCTGGGCAGTGTGGGAGTACAGGATATCTTGGCAGTGTGGGAGTACAGGGTATCTGGGCAGTGTGGGAGTACAGGGTATCTGGGCAGTGTGGGAGTACAGGATATCTGGGCAGTGTGGGAGTACAGGATATCTGGGCAGTGTGGGAGTACAGGGTACCTGGGCATTGTGGGAGTGCAGGATATCTGGGCAGTGTGGGAGTACAGAGTATCTGGGCAGTGTGGGAGTACAGGGTATCTGGGCAGTGTGGGAGTACAGGATATCTGGGCAGTGTGGGAGTACAGGGTATCTGGGCAGTGTGGGAGTACAGGATATCTGGGCAGTGTGGGAGTACAGGGTACCTGGGCAGTGTGGGAGTACAGGGTATCTGGGCAGTGTGGGAGTACAGGGTATCTGGGCAGTGTGGGAGTACAGGGTATCTGGGCAGTGTGGGAGTACAGGATATCTGGGCAGTGTGGGAGTACAGGGTATCTGGGCAGTGTGGGAGTGCAGGATATCTGGGCAGTGTGGGAGTGCAGGATATCTGGGCAGTGTGGGAGTACAGGATATCTGGGCAGTGTGGGAGTACAGGGTATCTGGGCAGTGTGGGAGTACAGGATATCTGGGCAGTGTGGGAGTAGAGGGTACCTGGGCAGTGTGGGAGTACAGGGTACCTGGGCAGTGTGGGAGTACAGGGTATCTGGGCAGTGTGGGAGTACAGGGTATCTGGGCAGTGTGGGAGTACAGGGTATCTGGGCAGTGTGGGAGTACAGGATATCTGGGCAGTGTGGGAGTACAGGGTACCTGGGCAGTGTGGGAGTACAGGGTATCTGGGCAGTGTGGGAGTACAGGATATCTGGGCAGTGTGGGAGTACAGGGTATCTGGGCAGTGTGGGAGTACAGGATATCTGGGCAGTGTGGGAGTACAGGGTATCTGGGCAGTGTGGACGTACAGGGTATCTGGGCAGTGTGGGAGTACAGGATATCTGGGCAGTGTGGGAGTACAGGGTATCTGGGCAGTGTGGGCGTACAGGGTATCTGGGCAGTGTGGGAGAACAGGGTACCTGGGCAGTGTGGGAGTACAGGATATCTGGGCAGTGTGGGAGTAGAGGGTACCTGGGCAGTGTGGGAGTACAGGGTATCTGGGCAGTGTGGGAGTACAGGATATCTGGGCAGTGTGGGAGTACAGGATATCTGGGCAGTGTGGGAGTACAGGATATCTGGGCAGTGTGGGAGAACAGGGTACCTGGGCAGTGTGGGAGTACAGGGTATCTGGGCAGTGTGGGAGTACAGGGTACCTGGGCAGTGTGGGAGTACAGGGTATCTGGGCAGTGTGGGAGTACAGGATATCTGGGCAGTGTGGGAGTACAGGGTATCTGGGCAGTGTGGGAGTGCAGGATATCTGGGCAGTGTGGGAGTACAGGATATCTGGGCAGTGTGGGAGTACGGGGTACCTGGGCAGTGTGGGAGTACAGGGAACCTGGGCAGTGTGGGAGTACAGGGTACCTGGGCAGTGTGGGAGTACAGGGAACATGGGCAGTGTGGGAGTACAGGATATCTGGGCAGTGTGGGAGTACAGGGTACCTGGGCAGTGTGGGAGTACAGGATATCTGGGCAGTGTGGGAGTACAGAATATCTGGGCAGTGTGGGAGTACAGGGTACCTGGGCAGTGTGGGAGTACAGGATATCTGGGCAGTGTGGGAGTACAGGGTATCTGGGCAGTGTGGGAGTACAGGGTACCTGGGCAGTGTGGGAGTACAGGGTAACTGGGCAGTGTGGGAGTACAGGGTATCTGGGCAGTGTGGGAGTACAGGGTATCTGGGCAGTGTGGGAGTACAGGGTACCTGGGCAGTGTGTGAGTACACAATATCTGGGCAGTGTGGGAGTACAGGGTATCTGGGCAGTGTGGGAGTACAGGGTACCTGGGCAGTGTGGGAGTACAGGATATCTGGGCAGTGTGGGAGTACAGGGTACCTGGGCAGTGTGGGAGTACAGGTACCTGGTCAGTGTGTGAGTACAGGTACCTGGGCAGTGTGTGAGTACAGGTACCTGGGCAGTGTGTGAGTACAGGTAGCTGGGCAGTCTGGGAGTACAGGTTATCTGGGCAGTGTGGGAGGACAGGATATCTGGGCAGTGTGGGAGTACAGGATATCTGGGCAGTGTGGGAGTACAGGGTACCTGGGCAGTGTGGGAGTACAGGGTATCTCGGCAGTGTGGGAGTACAGGTACCTGGGCAGTGTGTGAGTACAGGTACCTGGGCAGTGTGTGAGTACAGGTACCTGGGCAGTGTGTGAGTACAGGTACCTGGGCAGTGTGGGAGTACAGGATATCTGGGCAGTGTGGGAGTACAGGATATCTGGCCAGTGTGGGAGTACAGGATATCTGGGCAGTGTGGGAGTACAGGGTTCCTGGGCAGTGTGGGAGTGCAGGATATCTGGGCAGTGTGGGAGTACAGAGTATCTGGGCAGTGTGGGAGTACAGGGTATCTGGGCAGTGTGGGAGTACAGGATATTTGGGCAGTGTGGGAGTACAGGATATCTGGGCAGTGTGGGAGTACAGGGTACCTGGGCAGTGTGGGAGTACAGGGTATCTGGGCAGTGTGGGAGTACAGGGTATCTGGGCAGTGTGGGAGTACAGGGTATCTGGGCAGTGTGGGAGTACAGGGTATCTGGGCAGTGTGGGAGTACAGGATATCTGGGCAGTGTGGGAGTACAGGATATCTGGGCAGTGTGGGAGTACAGGGTATCTGGGCAGTGTGGGAGTGCAGGATATCTGGGTAGTGTGGGAGTGCAGGATATCTGGGCAGTGTGGGAGTACAGGATATCTGGGCAGTGTGGGAGCACAGGGTATCTGGGCAGTGTGGGAGTACAGGATATCTGGGCAGTGTGGGAGTACAGGGTACCTGGGCAGTGTGGGAGTACAGGGTATCTGGGCAGTGTGGGAGTACAGGATATCTGGGCAGTGTGGGAGTACAGGGTATCTGGGCAGTGAGGGAGTACAGGGTATCTGGGCAGTGTGGGAGTACAGGGTATCTGGGCAGTGTGGGAGTACAGGGTACCTGGTCAGTGTGGGAGGACAGGATATCTGGGCAGTGTGGGAGTACAGGCTATCTGGGCAGTGTGGGAGTACAGGGTGCCTGGGCAGTGTTGGAGTACAGGATATCTGGGCAGTGTGGGAGTACAGGGTACCTGGGCAGTGTGGGAGTACAGGGTACCTGGGCAGTGTGGGAGTACAGGGTACCTGGTCAGTGTGAGAGTACAGGATATCTGGGCAGTGTGGGAGTACAGGGTACATGGGCAGTGTGGGAGTACAGGATATCCGGGCAGTGTGGGAGTACAGAATATCTGGGCAAGTGTGGGAGTACAGGGTACCTGGGCAGTGTGGGAGTACAGGATATCTGGGCAGTGTGGGAGTACAGGATATCCGGGCAGTGTGGGAGTACAGGGTATCTGGGCAGTGTGGGAGTACAGGGTATCTGGGCAGTGTGGGAGTACAGGATATCTGGGCAGTGTGGGAGTACAGAATATCTGGGCAGTGTGGGAGTACAGGGTATCTGGGCAGTGTGGGAGTACAGGGTATCTGGGCAGTGTGGGAGCACAGGGTACCTGGGCAGTGTGGGAGTACAGGGCAGTGTGGGAGTGCAGGATATCTGGGCAGTGTGGGAGTACAGGATATCTGGGCAGTGTGGGAGTACAGGGTGCCTGGGCAGTGTGGGAGTACAGGATATCTGGGCAGTGTGGGAGTACAGGGTACCTGGGCAGTGTGGGAGTACAGGGTACCTGGGCAGTGTGGGAGTGCAGGATATCTGGGCAGTGTGGGAGTACAGGGTATCTGGGCAGTGTGGGAGTACAGGATATCTGGGCAGTGTGGGAGTACAGGGTATCTGGGCAGTGTGGGAGTACAGGGTATCTGGGCAGTGTGGGAGTACAGGGTACCTGGTCAGTGTGGGAGGACAGGATATCTGGGCAGTGTGGGAGTACAGGATATCTGGGCAGTGTGGGACTACAGGATATCTGGGCAGTGTGGGAGTACAGGGTGCCTGGGCAGTGTGGGAGTACAGAATATCTGGGCAAGTGTGGGAGTACAGGGTACCTGGTCAGTGTGGGAGTACAGGATACCTGGGCAGTGTGGGAGTACAGGGTACCTGGGCAGTGTGGGATACAGGATATCTGGCCAGTGTGGGAGTACAGGGTATCTGGGCAGTGTGGGAGTACAGGATATCTGGGCAGTGTGGGAGTACAGCGTGCCTGGGCAGTGTGGGAGTACAGGATTTCTGGGCAGTGTGGGAGGGTACCTGGGCAGTGTGGGAGTGCAGGATATCTGGGCAGTGTGGGAGTACAGGGTATCTGGGCAGTGTGGGAGTGCAGGATATCTGGGCAGTGTGGGAGTACAGGATATCTGGGCAGTGTGGGAGTACAGGGTATCTGGGCAGTGTAGGAGTACAGGATATCTGGGCAGTGTGGGAGTATAGGATATCTGGGCAGTGTGGGAGTACAGGATATCTGGGCAGTGTGGGAGTACAGGGTACCTGGGCAGTGTGGGAGTACAGGATATCTGGGCAGTGTGGGAGTACAGGATATCTTGGCAGTGTGGGAGTACAGGGTATCTGGGCAGTGTGGGAGTACAGGGTATCTGGGCAGTGTGGGAGTACAGGATATCTGGGCAGTATGGGAGTACAGGATATCTGGGCAGTGTGGGAGTACAGGGTACCTGGGCAGTGTGGGAGTACAGGGTGCCTGGGCAGTGTGGGAGTACAGGATATCTGGGCAGTGTGGGAGTACAGGATATCTGGGCAGTGTGGGACTACAGGACATCTGGGCAGTGTGGGAGTACAGGATATCTGGGCAGTGTGGGAGTGCAGGATATCTGGGCAGTGTGGGAGTACAGGATATCTGGGCAGTGTGGGAGTACAGGGTATCTGGGCAGTGTGGGAGTACAGGATATCTGGGCAGTGTGGGAGTACAGGATATCTGGGCAGTGTGGGAGTACAGGGTATCTGGGCAGTGTGGGAGCATAGGGTATCTGGGCAGTGTGGGAATACAGGATATCGGGGCACTGTGGGAGTACAGGGTATCTGGGCAGTGTGGGAGTACAGGATATCTGGGCAGAGTGGGAGTACAGGGTATCTGGGCAGTGTGGGAGTACAGGATATCTGGGCAGTGTGGGAGTACAGGATATCTGGGCAGTGTGGGAGTACAGGGTACCTGGGGAGTGTGGGAGTACAGGATATCTGGGCAGTGTGGGAGTACAGAGTATCTGGGCAGTGTGGGAGTACAGGGTATCTGGGCAGTGTGGGAGTACAGGGTATCTGGGCAGTGTGGGAGTACAGGGTATCTGGGCAGTGTGGGAGTACAGGATATCTGGGCAGTGTGGGAGTAGTGGGTATCTGGGCAGTGTGGGAGTACAGGATATCTGGGCAGTGTGGGAGTACAGGGTATCTGGGCAGTGTGGGAGTACAGGATATCTGGGCAGTGTGGGAGTACAGGATATCTGGGCAGTGTGGGAGTACAGGGTACCTGGGCATTGTGGGAGTGCAGGATATCTGGGCAGTGTGGGAGTACAGAGTATCTGGGCAGTGTGGGAGTACAGGGTATCTGGGCAGTGTGGGAGTACAGGATATCTGGGCAGTGTGGGAGTACAGGGTATCTGGGCAGTGTGGGAGTACAGGATATCTGGGCAGTGTGGGAGTACAGGATATCTGGGCAGTGTGGGAGTACAGGATATCTGGGCAGTGTGGGAGAACAGGGTACCTGGGCAGTGTGGGAGTACAGGGTATCTGGGCAGTGTGGGAGTACAGGGTACCTGGGCAGTGTGGGAGTACAGGGTATCTGGGCAGTGTGGGAGTACAGGATATCTGGGCAGTGTGGGAGTACAGGGTATCTGGGCAGTGTGGGAGTGCAGGATATCTGGGCAGTGTGGGAGTACAGGATATCTGGGCAGTGTGGGAGTACGGGGTACCTGGGCAGTGTGGGAGTACAGGGAACCTGGGCAGTGTGGGAGTACAGGGAACCTGGGCAGTGTGGGAGTACAGGGAACATGGGCAGTGTGGGAGTACAGGATATCTGGGCAGTGTGGGAGTACAGGGTACCTGGGCAGTGTGGGAGTACAGGATATCTGGGCAGTGTGGGAGTACAGAATATCTGGGCAGTGTGGGAGTACAGGGTACCTGGGCAGTGTGGGAGTACAGGATATCTGGGCAGTGTGGGAGTACAGGGTATCTGGGCAGTGTGGGAGTACAGGGTACCTGGGCAGTGTGGGAGTACAGGGTAACTGGGCAGTGTGGGAGTACAGGGTATCTGGGCAGTGTGGGAGTACAGGGTATCTGGGCAGTGTGGGAGTACAGGGTACCTGGGCAGTGTGTGAGTACACAATATCTGGGCAGTGTGGGAGTACAGGGTATCTGGGCAGTGTGGGAGTACAGGGTACCTGGGCAGTGTGGGAGTACAGGATATCTGGGCAGTGTGGGAGTACAGGGTACCTGGGCAGTGTGGGAGTACAGGTACCTGGGCAGTGTGTGAGTACAGGTACCTGGGCAGTGTGTGAGTACAGGTACCTGGGCAGTGTGTGAGTACAGGTAGCTGGGCAGTCTGGGAGTACAGGTTATCTGGGCAGTGTGGGAGGACAGGATATCTGGGCAGTGTGGGAGTACAGGATATCTGGGCAGTGTGGGAGTACAGGGTACCTGGGCAGTGTGGGAGTACAGGGTATCTCGGCAGTGTGGGAGTACAGGTACCTGGGCAGTGTGTGAGTACAGGTACCTGGGCAGTGTGTGAGTACAGGTACCTGGGCAGTGTGTGAGTACAGGTACCTGGGCAGTGTGGGAGTACAGGATATCAGGGCAGTGTGGGAGTACAGGATATCTGGCCAGTGTGGGATTACAGGATGCCTGGGCTGTGTGGGAGTACAGGGTATCTGGGCAGTGTGGGAGAACAGGATATCTGGGCAGTGTGGGAGTACAGGATATCTGGGCAGTGTGGGAGTACAGTCTATCTGGGCAGTGTGGGAGTACAGGGTATCTGGGCAGTGTGAGAGTACAGGGTACCTGGGCAGAGTGGGAGTACAGGATATCTGGGCAGTGTGGGAGTACAGGGTATCTGGGCAGTGTGGGAGTACAGGGTATCTGGGCAGTGTGGGAGTACAGGGTATCTGGGCAGTGTGGGAGTACAGGATATCTGGGCAGTGTGGGAGTACAGGATATCTGGGAAGTGTGGGAGTACAGGATGTCTGGGCAGTGTGGGAGGACAGGGTATCTGGGCAGTGTGGGAGTACAGCATGCCTGGGCAGTGTGGGAGTACAGGGTATCTGGACAGTGTGGGAGTACAGCATGCCTGGGCAGTGTGGGAGTACAGGGTATCTGGGCAGTGTGGGAGTACAGGATATCTGGGCAGTGTGGGAGTACAGGGTATCTGGGCAGTGTGGGAGTACAGGGTATCTGGGCAGTGTGGGAGTACAGGGTATCTGGGCTTTGTGGGAGTACCGGATACCTGGGCAGTGTGGGAGTACAGGGTACCTGGGCAGTGTTGGAGTACAGGATATCTGGGCAGTGTGGGAGTACAGGATATCTGGGCAGTGTGGGAGTTCAGGTACCTGGGCAGTGTGTGAGTACAGGTACCTGGGCAGTGTGTGAGTACAGGTACCTGGGCAGTGTGTGAGTACAGGTACCTGGGCAGTCTGGGAGTACAGGTTATCTGGGCAGTGTGGGAGTACAGGATATCTGGGCAGTGTGGGAGTACAGGATATCTGGGCAGTGTGGGAGTACAGGGAACCTGGGCAGTGTGGGAGTACAGGGTATCTGGGCAGTGTGGGAGTACAGGTACCTGGGCAGTGTGTGAGTACAGGTACCTGGGCAGTGTGGGAGTACAGGATATCTGGGCAGTGTGGGAGTGGTACCTGGGCAGTGTGGGAGTACAGGTACCTGGGCAGTGTGTGAGTACAGGTACCTGGGCAGTGTGTGAGTACAGGTACCTGGGCAGTGTGTGAGTACAGGTACCTGGGCAGTGTGTGAGTACAGGTACCAGGGCAGTGTGTGAGTACAGGTACCTGGGCAGTGTGGGAGTACAGGATATCTGGGCAGAGTGGGAGTACAGGATATCTGGCCAGTGTGGGATTACAGGATGCCTGGGCAGTGTGGGAGTACAGGATATCTGGGCAGTGTGGGAGTACAGGGTATCTGGGCAGTGTGGGAGTACAGGATATCTGGGCAGTGTGGGAGTACAGGATATCTGGGCAGTGTGGGAGTACAGGCTATCTGGGCAGTGTGGCAGTACAGGGTATCTGGGCAGTGTGGGAGTACAGGGTACCTGGGCAGAGTGGGAGTACAGGATATCTGGGCAGTGTGGGAGTACAGGGTATCTGGGCAGTGTGGGAGTACAGGGTATCTGGGCAGTGTGGGAGTACAGGGTATCTGGGCAGTGTGGGAGTACAGGATATCTGGGCAGTGTGGGAGTACAGGATATCTGGGAAGTGTGGGAGTACAGGATGTCTGGGCAGTGTGGGAGTACAGGGTATCTGGGCAGTGTGGGAGTACAGCATGCCTGGGCAGTGTGGGAGTACAGGGTATCTGGGCAGTGTGGGAGTACAGGATATCTGGGCAGTGTGGGAGTACAGGGTATCTGGGCAAGTGTGGGAGTACAGGGTATCTGGGCAGTGTGGGAGTACAGGGTATCTGGGCTTTGTGTGAGTACCGGATACCTGGGCAGTGTGGGAGTACAGGGTACCTGGGCAGTGTTGGAGTACAGGGTATCTGGGCAGTGTGGGAGTACAGGGTATCTGGGCAGTGTGGGAGTACAGGGTACCTGGTCAGTGTGGGAGGACAGGATATCTGGGCAGTGTGGGAGTACAGGATATCTGGGCAGTGTGGGACTACAGGATATCTGGGCAGTGTGGGAGTACAGGGTGCCTGGGCAGTGTGGGAGTACAGAATATCTGGGCAAGTGTGGGAGTACAGGGTACCTGGTCAGTGTGGGAGTACAGGATACCTGGGCAGTGTGGGAGTACAGGGTACCTGGGCAGTGTGGGATACAGGATATCTGGCCAGTGTGGGAGTACAGGGTATCTGGGCAGTGTGGGAGTACAGGATATCTGGGCAGTGTGGGAGTACAGCGTGCCTGGGCAGTGTGGGAGTACAGGATTTCTGGGCAGTGTGGGAGGGTACCTGGGCAGTGTGGGAGTGCAGGATATCTGGGCAGTGTGGGAGTACAGGGTATCTGGGCAGTGTGGGAGTGCAGGATATCTGGGCAGTGTGGGAGTACAGGATATCTGGGCAGTGTGGGAGTACAGGGTATCTGGGCAGTGTAGGAGTACAGGATATCTGGGCAGTGTGGGAGTATAGGATATCTGGGCAGTGTGGGAGTACAGGATATCTGGGCAGTGTGGGAGTACAGGGTACCTGGGCAGTGTGGGAGTACAGGATATCTGGGCAGTGTGGGAGTACAGGATATCTTGGCAGTGTGGGAGTACAGGGTATCTGGGCAGTGTGGGAGTACAGGGTATCTGGGCAGTGTGGGAGTACAGGATATCTGGGCAGTATGGGAGTACAGGATATCTGGGCAGTGTGGGAGTACAGGGTACCTGGGCAGTGTGGGAGTACAGGGTGCCTGGGCAGTGTGGGAGTACAGGATATCTGGGCAGTGTGGGAGTACAGGATATCTGGGCAGTGTGGGACTACAGGACATCTGGGCAGTGTGGGAGTACAGGATATCTGGGCAGTGTGGGAGTGCAGGATATCTGGGCAGTGTGGGAGTACAGGATATCTGGGCAGTGTGGGAGTACAGGGTATCTGGGCAGTGTGGGAGTACAGGATATCTGGGCAGTGTGGGAGTACAGGATATCTGGGCAGTGTGGGAGTACAGGGTATCTGGGCAGTGTGGGAGTATAGGGTATCTGGGCAGTGTGGGAATACAGGATATCGGGGCACTGTGGGAGTACAGGGTATCTGGGCAGTGTGGGAGTACAGGATATCTGGGCAGAGTGGGAGTACAGGGTATCTGGGCAGTGTGGGAGTACAGGATATCTGGGCAGTGTGGGAGTACAGGATATCTGGGCAGTGTGGGAGTACAGGGTACCTGGGGAGTGTGGGAGTACAGGATATCTGGGCAGTGTGGGAGTACAGAGTATCTGGGCAGTGTGGGAGTACAGGGTATCTGGGCAGTGTGGGAGTACAGGGTATCTGGGCAGTGTGGGAGTACAGGGTATCTGGGCAGTGTGGGAGTACAGGATATCTGGGCAGTGTGGGAGTACTGGGAATCTGGGCAGTGTGGGAGTACAGGATATCTGGGCAGTGTGGGAGTACAGGGTATCTGGGCAGTGTGGGAGTACAGGATATCTGGGCAGTGTGGGAGTACAGGATATCTGGGCAGTGTGGGAGTACAGGGTACCTGGGCATTGTGGGAGTGCAGGATATCTGGGCAGTGTGGGAGTACAGAGTATCTGGGCAGTGTGGGAGTACAGGGTATCTGGGCAGTGTGGGAGTACAGGATATCTGGGCAGTGTGGGAGTACAGGGTACCTGGGCAGTGTGGGAGTACAGGGTATCTCGGCAGTGTGGGAGTACAGGTACCTGGGCAGTGTGTGAGTACAGGTACCTGGGCAGTGTGTGAGTACAGGTACCTGGGCAGTGTGTGAGTACAGGTACCTGGGCAGTGTGGGAGTACAGGATATCAGGGCAGTGTGGGAGTACAGGATATCTGGCCAGTGTGGGATTACAGGATGCCTGGGCTGTGTGGGAGTACAGGGTATCTGGGCAGTGTGGGAGAACAGGATATCTGGGCAGTGTGGGAGTACAGGATATCTGGGCAGTGTGGGAGTACAGTCTATCTGGGCAGTGTGGGAGTACAGGGTATCTGGGCAGTGTGAGAGTACAGGGTACCTGGGCAGAGTGGGAGTACAGGATATCTGGGCAGTGTGGGAGTACAGGGTATCTGGGCAGTGTGGGAGTACAGGGTATCTGGGCAGTGTGGGAGTACAGGGTATCTGGGCAGTGTGGGAGTACAGGATATCTGGGCAGTGTGGGAGTACAGGATATCTGGGAAGTGTGGGAGTACAGGATGTCTGGGCAGTGTGGGAGGACAGGGTATCTGGGCAGTGTGGGAGTACAGCATGCCTGGGCAGTGTGGGAGTACAGGGTATCTGGACAGTGTGGGAGTACAGCATGCCTGGGCAGTGTGGGAGTACAGGGTATCTGGGCAGTGTGGGAGTACAGGATATCTGGGCAGTGTGGGAGTACAGGGTATCTGGGCAGTGTGGGAGTACAGGGTATCTGGGCAGTGTGGGAGTACAGGGTATCTGGGCTTTGTGGGAGTACCGGATACCTGGGCAGTGTGGGAGTACAGGGTACCTGGGCAGTGTTGGAGTACAGGATATCTGGGCAGTGTGGGAGTACAGGATATCTGGGCAGTGTGGGAGTTCAGGTACCTGGGCAGTGTGTGAGTACAGGTACCTGGGCAGTGTGTGAGTACAGGTACCTGGGCAGTGTGTGAGTACAGGTACCTGGGCAGTCTGGGAGTACAGGTTATCTGGGCAGTGTGGGAGTACAGGATATCTGGGCAGTGTGGGAGTACAGGATATCTGGGCAGTGTGGGAGTACAGGGAACCTGGGCAGTGTGGGAGTACAGGGTATCTGGGCAGTGTGGGAGTACAGGTACCTGGGCAGTGTGTGAGTACAGGTACCTGGGCAGTGTGGGAGTACAGGATATCTGGGCAGTGTGGGAGTGGTACCTGGGCAGTGTGGGAGTACAGGTACCTGGGCAGTGTGTGAGTACAGGTACCTGGGCAGTGTGTGAGTACAGGTACCTGGGCAGTGTGTGAGTACAGGTACCTGGGCAGTGTGTGAGTACAGGTACCAGGGCAGTGTGTGAGTACAGGTACCTGGGCAGTGTGGGAGTACAGGATATCTGGGCAGAGTGGGAGTACAGGATATCTGGCCAGTGTGGGATTACAGGATGCCTGGGCAGTGTGGGAGTACAGGATATCTGGGCAGTGTGGGAGTACAGGGTATCTGGGCAGTGTGGGAGTACAGGATATCTGGGCAGTGTGGGAGTACAGGATATCTGGGCAGTGTGGGAGTACAGGCTATCTGGGCAGTGTGGCAGTACAGGGTATCTGGGCAGTGTGGGAGTACAGGGTACCTGGGCAGAGTGGGAGTACAGGATATCTGGGCAGTGTGGGAGTACAGGGTATCTGGGCAGTGTGGGAGTACAGGGTATCTGGGCAGTGTGGGAGTACAGGGTATCTGGGCAGTGTGGGAGTACAGGATATCTGGGCAGTGTGGGAGTACAGGATATCTGGGAAGTGTGGGAGTACAGGATGTCTGGGCAGTGTGGGAGTACAGGGTATCTGGGCAGTGTGGGAGTACAGCATGCCTGGGCAGTGTGGGAGTACAGGGTATCTGGGCAGTGTGGGAGTACAGGATATCTGGGCAGTGTGGGAGTACAGGGTATCTGGGCAAGTGTGGGAGTACAGGGTATCTGGGCAGTGTGGGAGTACAGGGTATCTGGGCTTTGTGTGAGTACCGGATACCTGGGCAGTGTGGGAGTACAGGGTACCTGGGCAGTGTTGGAGTACAGGGTATCTGGGCAGTGTGGGAGTACAGGGTATCTGGGCAGTGTGGGAGTACAGGGTACCTGGTCAGTGTGGGAGGACAGGATATCTGGGCAGTGTGGGAGTACAGGATATCTGGGCAGTGTGGGACTACAGGATATCTGGGCAGTGTGGGAGTACAGGGTGCCTGGGCAGTGTGGGAGTACAGAATATCTGGGCAAGTGTGGGAGTACAGGGTACCTGGTCAGTGTGGGAGTACAGGATACCTGGGCAGTGTGGGAGTACAGGGTACCTGGGCAGTGTGGGATACAGGATATCTGGCCAGTGTGGGAGTACAGGGTATCTGGGCAGTGTGGGAGTACAGGATATCTGGGCAGTGTGGGAGTACAGCGTGCCTGGGCAGTGTGGGAGTACAGGATTTCTGGGCAGTGTGGGAGGGTACCTGGGCAGTGTGGGAGTGCAGGATATCTGGGCAGTGTGGGAGTACAGGGTATCTGGGCAGTGTGGGAGTGCAGGATATCTGGGCAGTGTGGGAGTACAGGATATCTGGGCAGTGTGGGAGTACAGGGTATCTGGGCAGTGTAGGAGTACAGGATATCTGGGCAGTGTGGGAGTATAGGATATCTGGGCAGTGTGGGAGTACAGGATATCTGGGCAGTGTGGGAGTACAGGGTACCTGGGCAGTGTGGGAGTACAGGATATCTGGGCAGTGTGGGAGTACAGGATATCTTGGCAGTGTGGGAGTACAGGGTATCTGGGCAGTGTGGGAGTACAGGGTATCTGGGCAGTGTGGGAGTACAGGATATCTGGGCAGTATGGGAGTACAGGATATCTGGGCAGTGTGGGAGTACAGGGTACCTGGGCAGTGTGGGAGTACAGGGTGCCTGGGCAGTGTGGGAGTACAGGATATCTGGGCAGTGTGGGAGTACAGGATATCTGGGCAGTGTGGGACTACAGGACATCTGGGCAGTGTGGGAGTACAGGATATCTGGGCAGTGTGGGAGTGCAGGATATCTGGGCAGTGTGGGAGTACAGGATATCTGGGCAGTGTGGGAGTACAGGGTATCTGGGCAGTGTGGGAGTACAGGATATCTGGGCAGTGTGGGAGTACAGGATATCTGGGCAGTGTGGGAGTACAGGGTATCTGGGCAGTGTGGGAGTATAGGGTATCTGGGCAGTGTGGGAATACAGGATATCGGGGCACTGTGGGAGTACAGGGTATCTGGGCAGTGTGGGAGTACAGGATATCTGGGCAGAGTGGGAGTACAGGGTATCTGGGCAGTGTGGGAGTACAGGATATCTGGGCAGTGTGGGAGTACAGGATATCTGGGCAGTGTGGGAGTACAGGGTACCTGGGGAGTGTGGGAGTACAGGATATCTGGGCAGTGTGGGAGTACAGAGTATCTGGGCAGTGTGGGAGTACAGGGTATCTGGGCAGTGTGGGAGTACAGGGTATCTGGGCAGTGTGGGAGTACAGGGTATCTGGGCAGTGTGGGAGTACAGGATATCTGGGCAGTGTGGGAGTACTGGGAATCTGGGCAGTGTGGGAGTACAGGATATCTGGGCAGTGTGGGAGTACAGGGTATCTGGGCAGTGTGGGAGTACAGGATATCTGGGCAGTGTGGGAGTACAGGATATCTGGGCAGTGTGGGAGTACAGGGTACCTGGGCATTGTGGGAGTGCAGGATATCTGGGCAGTGTGGGAGTACAGAGTATCTGGGCAGTGTGGGAGTACAGGGTATCTGGGCAGTGTGGGAGTACAGGATATCTGGGCAGTGTGGGAGTACAGGGTATCTGGGCAGTGTGGGAGTACAGGATATCTGGGCAGTGTGGGAGTACAGGATATCTGGGCAGTGTGGGAGTACAGGATATCTGGGCAGTGTGGGAGAACAGGGTACCTGGGCAGTGTGGGAGTACAGGGTATCTGGGCAGTGTGGGAGTACAGGGTACCTGGGCAGTGTGGGAGTACAGGGTATCTGGGCAGTGTGGGAGTACAGGATATCTGGGCAGTGTGGGAGTACAGGGTATCTGGGCAGTGTGGGAGTGCAGGATATCTGGGCAGTGTGGGAGTACAGGATATCTGGGCAGTGTGGGAGTACGGGGTACCTGGGCAGTGTGGGAGTACAGGGAACCTGGGCAGTGTGGGAGTACAGGGAACCTGGGCAGTGTGGGAGTACAGGGAACATGGGCAGTGTGGGAGTACAGGATATCTGGGCAGTGTGGGAGTACAGGGTACCTGGGCAGTGTGGGAGTACAGGATATCTGGGCAGTGTGGGAGTACAGAATATCTGGGCAGTGTGGGAGTACAGGGTACCTGGGCAGTGTGGGAGTACAGGATATCTGGGCAGTGTGGGAGTACAGGGTATCTGGGCAGTGTGGGAGTACAGGGTACCTGGGCAGTGTGGGAGTACAGGGTAACTGGGCAGTGTGGGAGTACAGGGTATCTGGGCAGTGTGGGAGTACAGGGTATCTGGGCAGTGTGGGAGTACAGGGTACCTGGGCAGTGTGTGAGTACACAATATCTGGGCAGTGTGGGAGTACAGGGTATCTGGGCAGTGTGGGAGTACAGGGTACCTGGGCAGTGTGGGAGTACAGGATATCTGGGCAGTGTGGGAGTACAGGGTACCTGGGCAGTGTGGGAGTACAGGTACCTGGGCAGTGTGTGAGTACAGGTACCTGGGCAGTGTGTGAGTACAGGTACCTGGGCAGTGTGTGAGTACAGGTAGCTGGGCAGTCTGGGAGTACAGGTTATCTGGGCAGTGTGGGAGGACAGGATATCTGGGCAGTGTGGGAGTACAGGATATCTGGGCAGTGTGGGAGTACAGGGTACCTGGGCAGTGTGGGAGTACAGGGTATCTCGGCAGTGTTGGAGTACAGGTACCTGGGCAGTGTGTGAGTACAGGTACCTGGGCAGTGTGTGAGTACAGGTACCTGGGCAGTGTGTGAGTACAGGTACCTGGGCAGTGTGGGAGTACAGGATATCTGGGCAGTGTGGGAGTACAGGATATCTGGCCAGTGTGGGATTACAGGATGCCTGGGCAGTGTGGGAGTACAGGGTATCTGGGCAGTGTGGGAGAACAGGATATCTGGGCAGTGTGGGAGTACAGGATATCTGGGCAGTGTGGGAGTACAGGCTATCTGGGCAGTGTGGGAGTACAGGGTATCTGGGCAGTGTGAGAGTACAGGGTACCTGGGCAGAGTGGGAGTACAGGATATCTGGGCAGTGTGGGAGTACAGGGTATCTGGGCAGTGTGGGAGTACAGGGTATCTGGGCAGTGTGGGAGTACAGGGTATCTGGGCAGTGTGGGAGTACAGGATATCTGGGCAGTGTGGGAGTACAGGATATCTGGGAAGTGTGGGAGTACAGGATGTCTGGGCAGTGTGGGAGTACAGGGTATCTGGGCAGTGTGGGAGTACAGCATGCCTGGGCAGTGTGGGAGTACAGGGTATCTGGGCAGTGTGGGAGTACAGCATGCCTGGGCAGTGTGGGAGTACAGGGTATCTGGGCAGTGTGGGAGTACAGGATATCTGGGCAGTGTGGGAGTACAGGGTATCTGGGCAGTGTGGGAGTACAGGGTATCTGGGCAGTGTGGGAGTACAGGGTATCTGGGCTTTGTGGGAGTACCGAATACCTGGGCAGTGTGGGAGTACAGGGTACCTGGGCAGTGTTGGAGTACAGGATATCTGGGCAGTGTGGGAGTACAGGATATCTGGGCAGTGTGGGAGGACAGGTACCTGGGCAGTGTGTGAGTACAGGTACCTGGGCAGTGTGTGAGTACAGGTACCTGGGCAGTGTGTGAGTACAGGTACCTGGGCAGTCTGGGAGTACAGGTTATCTGGGCAGTGTGGGAGTACAGGATATCTGGGCAGTGTGGGAGTACAGGATATCTGGGCAGTGTGGGAGTACAGGGAACCTGGGCAGTGTGGGAGTACAGGGTATCTGGGCAGTGTGGGAGTACAGGTACCTGGGCAGTGTGTGAGTACAGGTACCTGGGCAGTGTGGGAGTACAGGATATCTGGGCAGTGTGGGAGTGGTACCTGGGCAGTGTGGGAGTACAGGTACCTGGGCAGTGTGTGAGTACAGGTACCTGGGCAGTGTGTGAGTACAGGTACCTGGGCAGTGTGTGAGTACAGGTACCTGGGCAGTGTGTGAGTACAGGTACCAGGGCAGTGTGTGAGTACAGGTACCTGGGCAGTGTGGGAGTACAGGATATCTGGGCAGAGTGGGAGTACAGGATATCTGGCCAGTGTGGGATTACAGGATGCCTGGGCAGTGTGGGAGTACAGGATATCTGGGCAGTGTGGGAGTACAGGGTATCTGGGCAGTGTGGGAGTACAGGATATCTGGGCAGTGTGGGAGTACAGGATATCTGGGCAGTGTGGGAGTACAGGCTATCTGGGCAGTGTGGCAGTACAGGGTATCTGGGCAGTGTGGGAGTACAGGGTACCTGGGCAGAGTGGGAGTACAGGATATCTGGGCAGTGTGGGAGTACAGGGTATCTGGGCAGTGTGGGAGTACAGGGTATCTGGGCAGTGTGGGAGTACAGGGTATCTGGGCAGTGTGGGAGTACAGGATATCTGGGCAGTGTGGGAGTACAGGATATCTGGGAAGTGTGGGAGTACAGGATGTCTGGGCAGTGTGGGAGTACAGGGTATCTGGGCAGTGTGGGAGTACAGCATGCCTGGGCAGTGTGGGAGTACAGGGTATCTGGGCAGTGTGGGAGTACAGGATATCTGGGCAGTGTGGGAGTACAGGGTATCTGGGCAGTGTGGGAGTACAGGGTATCTGGGCAGTGTGGGAGTACAGGGTATCTGGGCTTTGTGTGAGTACCGGATACCTGGGCAGTGTGGGAGTACAGGGTACCTGGGCAGTGTTGGAGTACAGGATATCTGGGCAGTGTGGGAGTACAGGATATCTGGGCAGTGTGGGAGTACAGGATACCTGGGCAGTGTGGGAGTACAGGGTATCTGGGCAGTGTGGGAGTACAGGGTATCTGGGCAGTGTGGGAGTACAGGGTATCTGGGCAGTGTGGGAAGACAGGATATCTGGGCAATGTGGGAGTACAGGGTATCTGGGCAGTGTGGGAGTACAGGATATCTGGGCAGAGTGGGAGTACAGGGTATCTGGGCAGTGTGGGAGTACAGGATATCTGGGCAGTGTGGGAGTACAGGATATCTGGGCAGTGTGGGAGTACAGGATATCTGGGCAGTGTGGGAGTACCGGGTACCTGGGCAGTGTGGGAGTACAGGGTATCTGGGCAGTGTGGGAGTACAGGGTATCTGGGCAGTGTGGGAGTACAGGGTATCTGGGCAGTGTGGGAGTACAGGATATCTGGGCAGTGTGGGAGTACAGGATATCTGGGCAGTGTGGGAGTACAGGGTTCCTGGGCAGTGTGGGAGTGCAGGATATCTGGGCAGTGTGGGAGTACAGAGTATCTGGGCAGTGTGGGAGTACAGGGTATCTGGGCAGTGTGGGAGTACAGGATATCTGGGCAGTGTGGGAGTACAGGGTATCTGGGCAGTGTGGGAGTACAGGATATCTGGGCAGTGTGGGAGTACAGGGTACCTGGGCAGTGTGGGAGTACAGGGTATCTGGGCAGTGTGGGAGTACAGGGTATCTGGGCAGTGTGGGAGTACAGGGTACCAGATAAGTGTGGGAGTACAGGGTACCTGGGCAGTGTGGGAGTACAGGGTACCTGGTCAGTGTGGGAGTACAGGATATCTGGGCAGTGTGGGAGTACAGGGTACATGGGCAGTGTGGGAGTACAGGATATCTGGGCAGTGTGGGAGTACAGGATATCTGGGCAGTGTGGGAGTACAGGATATCCGGGCAGTGTGGGAGTACAGGGTACCAGATAAGTGTGGGAGTACAGGGTACCTGGGCAGTGTGGGAGTACAGGGTACCTGGTCAGTGTGGGAGTACAGGATACCTGGGCAGTGTGGGAGTACAGGGTACCTGGGCAGTGTGGGATACAGGATATCTGGGCAGTGTGGGAGTACAGGGTATCTGGGCAGTGTGGGAGTACAGGATATCTGGGCAGTGTGGGAGTACAGGGTGCCTGGGCAGTGTGGGAGTATAGGATATCTGGGCAGTGTGGGAGTACAGGGTATCTGGGCAGTGTGGGAGTACAGGATATCTGGGCAGTGTGGGAGTACAGGGTATCTGGGCAGTGTGGGAGTACAGGGTATCTGGGCAGTGTGGGAGTACAGGGTATCTGGGCAGTGTGGGAGTACAGGATATCTGGGCAGTGTGGGAGTACAGGATATCTGGGCAGTGTGGGAGTACAGGGTATCTGGGCAGTGTGGGAGTACAGGGTATCTGGGCAGTGTGGGAAGACAGGATATCTGGGCAGTGTGGGAGTACAGGGTATCTGGGCAGTGTGGGAGTACAGGATATCTGGGCAGAGTGGGAGTACAGGGTATCTGGGCAGTGTGGGAGTACAGGATATCTGGGCAGTGTGGGAGTACAGGATATCTGGGCAGTGTGGGAGTACAGGATATCTGGGCAGTGTGGGAGTACCGGGTACCTGGGCAGTGTGGGAGTACAGGGTATCTGGGCAGTGTGGGAGTACAGGGTATCTGGGCAGTGTGGGAGTACAGGGTATCTGGGCAGTGTGGGAGTACAGGATATCTGGGCAGTGTGGGAGTACAGGATATCTGGGCAGTGTGGGAGTACAGGGTTCCTGGGCAGTGTGGGAGTGCAGGATATCTGGGCAGTGTGGGAGTACAGAGTATCTGGGCAGTGTGGGAGTACAGGGTATCTGGGCAGTGTGGGAGTACAGGATATCTGGGCAGTGTGGGAGTACAGGGTATCTGGGCAGTGTGGGAGTACAGGATATCTGGGCAGTGTGGGAGTACAGGGTACCTGGGCAGTGTGGGAGTACAGGGTATCTGGGCAGTGTGGGAGTACAGGGTATCTGGGCAGTGTGGGAGTACAGGGTATCTGGGCAGTGAGGGAGTACAGGATATCTGGGCAGTGTGGGAGTACAGGATATCTGGGTAGTGTGGGAGTACAGGGTATCTGGGCAGTGTGGGAGTGCAGGATATCTGGGTAGTGTGGGAGTGCAGGATATCTGGGCAGTGTGGGAGTACAGGATATCTGGGCAGTGTGGGAGCACAGGGTATCTGGGCAGTGTGGGAGTACAGGATATCTGGGCAGTGTGGGAGTACAGGGTACCTGGGCAGTGTGGGAGTACAGGGTATCTGGGCAGTGTGGGAGTACAGGATATCTGGGCAGTGTGGGAGTACAGGGTATCTGGGCAGTGTGGGAGTACAGGGCATCTGGGCAGTGTGGGAGTACAGGGTATCTGGGCAGTGTGGGAGTACAGGGTACCTGGTCAGTGTGGGAGGACAGGATATCTGGGCAGTGTGGGAGTACAGGATATCTGGGCAGTGTGGGACTACAGGATATCTGGGCAGTGTGGGAGTACAGGGTGCCTGGGCAGTGTTGGAGTACAGGATATCTGGGCAGTGTGGGAGTACAGGGTACCTGGGCAGTGTGGGAGTACAGGGTACCTGGGCAGTGTGGGAGTACAGGGTACCTGGTCAGTGTGAGAGTACAGGATATCTGGGCAGTGTGGGAGTACAGGGTACATGGGCAGTGTGGGAGTACAGGATATCCGGGCAGTGTGGGAGTACAGAATATCTGGGCAAGTGTGGGAGTACAGGGTACCTGGGCAGTGTGGGAGTACAGGATATCTGGGCAGTGTGGGAGTACAGGATATCCGGGCAGTGTGGGAGTACAGGGTATCTGGGCAGTGTGGGAGTACAGGGTATCTGGGCAGTGTGGGAGTACAGGATATCTGGGCAGTGTGGGAGTACAGAATATCTGGGCAGTGTGGGAGTACAGGGTATCTGGGCAGTGTGGGAGTACAGGGTATCTGGGCAGTGTGGGAGCACAGGGTACCTGGGCAGTGTGGGAGTACAGGGTACCTGGGCAGTGTGGGAGTGCAGGATATCTGGGCAGTGTGGGAGTACAGGATATCTGGGCAGTGTGGGAGTACAGGGTGCCTGGGCAGTGTGGGAGTACAGGATATCTGGGCAGTGTGGGAGTACAGGGTACCTGGGCAGTGTGGGAGTACAGGGTACCTGGGCAGTGTGGGAGTGCAGGATATCTGGGCAGTGTGGGAGTACAGGGTATCTGGGCAGTGTGGGAGTACAGGATATCTGGGCAGTGTGGGAGTACAGGGTATCTGGGCAGTGTGGGAGTACAGGGTATCTGGGCAGTGTGGGAGTACAGGGTACCTGGTCAGTGTGGGAGGACAGGATATCTGGGCAGTGTGGGAGTACAGGATATCTGGGCAGTGTGGGACTACAGGATATCTGGGCAGTGTGGGAGTACAGGGTGCCTGGGCAGTGTGGGAGTACAGAATATCTGGGCAAGTGTGGGAGTACAGGGTACCTGGTCAGTGTGGGAGTACAGGATACCTGGGCAGTGTGGGAGTACAGGGTACCTGGGCAGTGTGGGATACAGGATATCTGGCCAGTGTGGGAGTACAGGGTATCTGGGCAGTGTGGGAGTACAGGATATCTGGGCAGTGTGGGAGTACAGGGTGCCTGGGCAGTGTGGGAGTACAGGATTTCTGGGCAGTGTGGGAGTACAGGGTACCTGGGCAGTGTGGGAGTGCAGGATATCTGGGCAGTGTGGGAGTACAGGGTATCTGGGCAGTGTGGGAGTGCAGGATATCTGGGCAGTGTGGGAGTACAGGATATCTGGGCAGTGTGGGAGTACAGGGTATCTGGGCAGTGTAGGAGTACAGGATATCTGGGCAGTGTGGGAGTATAGGATATCTGGGCAGTGTGGGAGTACAGGATATCTGGGCAGTGTGGGAGTACAGGGTACCTGGGCAGTGTGTGAGTACAGGTACCTGGGCAGTGTGTGAGTACAGGTACCAGGGCAGTGTGTGAGTACAGGTACCTGGGCAGTGTGGGAGTACAGGATATCTGGGCAGAGTGGGAGTACAGGATATCTGGCCAGTGTGGGATTACAGGATGCCTGGGCAGTGTGGGAGTACAGGATATCTGGGCAGTGTGGGAGTACAGGGTATCTGGGCAGTGTGGGAGTACAGGATATCTGGGCAGTGTGGGAGTACAGGATATCTGGGCAGTGTGGGAGTACAGGCTATCTGAGCAGTGTGGCAGTACAGGGTATCTGGGCAGTGTGGGAGTACAGGGTACCTGGGCAGAGTGGGAGTACAGGATATCTGGGCAGTGTGGGAGTACAGGGTATCTGGGCAGTGTGGGAGTACAGGGTATCTGGGCAGTGTGGGAGTACAGGGTATCTGGGCAGTGTGGGAGTACAGGATATCTGGGCAGTGTGGGAGTACAGGATATCTGGGAAGTGTGGGAGTACAGGATGTCTGGGCAGTGTGGGAGTACAGGGTATCTGGGCAGTGTGGGAGTACAGCATGCCTGGGCAGTGTGGGAGTACAGGGTATCTGGGCAGTGTGGGAGTACAGGATATCTGGGCAGTGTGGGAGTACAGGGTATCTGGGCAGTGTGGGAGTACAGGGTATCTGGGCAGTGTGGGAGTACAGGGTATCTGGGCTTTGTGTGAGTACCGGATACCTGGGCAGTGTGGGAGTACAGGGTACCTGGGCAGTGTTGGAGTACAGGATATCTGGGCAGTGTGGGAGTACAGGATATCTGGGCAGTGTGGGAGTACAGGATACCTGGGCAGTGTGGGAGTACAGGGTATCTGGGTAGTGTGGGAGTACAGGGTATCTGGGCAGTGTGGGAGTATAGGGTATCTGGGCAGTGTGGGAAGACAGGATATCTGGGCAATGTGGGAGTACAGGGTATCTGGGCAGTGTGGGAGTACAGGATATCTGGGCAGAGTGGGAGTACAGGGTATCTGGGCAGTGTGGGAGTACAGGATATCTGGGCAGTGTGGGAGTACAGGATATCTGGGCAGTGTGGGAGTACAGGATATCTGGGCAGTGTGGGAGTACCGGGTACCTGGGCAGTGTGGGAGTACAGGGTATCTGGGCAGTGTGGGAGTACAGGGTATCTGGGCAGTGTGGGAGTACAGGGTATCTGGGCAGTGTGGGAGTACAGGGTATCTGGGCAGTGTGGGAGTACAGGATATCTGGGCAGTGTGGGAGTACAGGGTATCTGGGCAGTGTGGGAGTACAGGATATCTGGGCAGTGTGGGAGTACAGGGTACCTGGGCAGTGTGGGAGTACAGGGTATCTGGGCAGTGTGGGAGTACAGGGTATCTGGGCAGTGTGGGAGTACAGGGTACCAGATAAGTGTGGGAGTACAGGGTACCTGGGCAGTGTGGGAGTACAGGGTACCTGGTCAGTGTGGGAGTACAGGATATCTGGGCAGTGTGGGAGTACAGGGTACATGGGCAGTGTGGGAGTACAGGATATCTGGGCAGTGTGGGAGTACAGGATATCTGGGCAGTGTGGGAGTACAGGATATCCGGGCAGTGTGGGAGTACAGGGTACCAGATAAGTGTGGGAGTACAGGGTACCTGGGCAGTGTGGGAGTACAGGGTACCTGGTCAGTGTGGGAGTACAGGATACCTGGGCAGTGTGGGAGTACAGGGTACCTGGGCAGTGTGGGATACAGGATATCTGGGCAGTGTGGGAGTACAGGGTATCTGGGCAGTGTGGGAGTACAGGATATCTGGGCAGTGTGGGAGTACAGGGTGCCTGGGCAGTGTGGGAGTATAGGATATCTGGGCAGTGTGGGAGTACAGGGTATCTGGGCAGTGTGGGAGTACAGGATATCTGGGCAGTGTGGGAGTACAGGGTATCTGGGCAGTGTGGGAGTACAGGGTATCTGGGCAGTGTGGGAGTACAGGGTATCTGGGCAGTGTGGGAGTACAGGATATCTGGGCAGTGTGGGAGTACAGGATATCTGGGCAGTGTGGGAGTACAGGGTTCCTGGGCAGTGTGGGAGTGCAGGATATCTGGGCAGTGTGGGAGTACAGAGTATCTGGGCAGTGTGGGAGTACAGGGTATCTGGGCAGTGTGGGAGTACAGGATATCTGGGCAGTGTGGGAGTACAGGGTATCTGGGCAGTGTGGGAGTACAGGATATCTGGGCAGTGTGGGAGTACAGGGTACCTGGGCAGTGTGGGAGTACAGGGTATCTGGGCAGTGTGGGAGTACAGGGTATCTGGGCAGTGTGGGAGTACAGGGTATCTGGGCAGTGAGGGAGTACAGGATATCTGGGCAGTGTGGGAGTACAGGATATCTGGGTAGTGTGGGAGTACAGGGTATCTGGGCAGTGTGGGAGTGCAGGATATCTGGGTAGTGTGGGAGTGCAGGATATCTGGGCAGTGTGGGAGTACAGGATATCTGGGCAGTGTGGGAGCACAGGGTATCTGGGCAGTGTGGGAGTACAGGATATCTGGGCAGTGTGGGAGTACAGGGTACCTGGGCAGTGTGGGAGTACAGGGTATCTGGGCAGTGTGGGAGTACAGGATATCTGGGCAGTGTGGGAGTACAGGGTATCTGGGCAGTGTGGGAGTACAGGGCATCTGGGCAGTGTGGGAGTACAGGGTATCTGGGCAGTGTGGGAGTACAGGGTACCTGGTCAGTGTGGGAGGACAGGATATCTGGGCAGTGTGGGAGTACAGGATATCTGGGCAGTGTGGGACTACAGGATATCTGGGCAGTGTGGGAGTACAGGGTGCCTGGGCAGTGTTGGAGTACAGGATATCTGGGCAGTGTGGGAGTACAGGGTACCTGGGCAGTGTGGGAGTACAGGGTACCTGGGCAGTGTGGGAGTACAGGGTACCTGGTCAGTGTGAGAGTACAGGATATCTGGGCAGTGTGGGAGTACAGGGTACATGGGCAGTGTGGGAGTACAGGATATCCGGGCAGTGTGGGAGTACAGAATATCTGGGCAAGTGTGGGAGTACAGGGTACCTGGGCAGTGTGGGAGTACAGGATATCTGGGCAGTGTGGGAGTACAGGATATCCGGGCAGTGTGGGAGTACAGGGTATCTGGGCAGTGTGGGAGTACAGGGTATCTGGGCAGTGTGGGAGTACAGGATATCTGGGCAGTGTGGGAGTACAGAATATCTGGGCAGTGTGGGAGTACAGGGTATCTGGGCAGTGTGGGAGTACAGGGTATCTGGGCAGTGTGGGAGCACAGGGTACCTGGGCAGTGTGGGAGTACAGGGTACCTGGGCAGTGTGGGAGTGCAGGATATCTGGGCAGTGTGGGAGTACAGGATATCTGGGCAGTGTGGGAGTACAGGGTGCCTGGGCAGTGTGGGAGTACAGGATATCTGGGCAGTGTGGGAGTACAGGGTACCTGGGCAGTGTGGGAGTACAGGGTACCTGGGCAGTGTGGGAGTGCAGGATATCTGGGCAGTGTGGGAGTACAGGGTATCTGGGCAGTGTGGGAGTACAGGATATCTGGGCAGTGTGGGAGTACAGGGTATCTGGGCAGTGTGGGAGTACAGGGTATCTGGGCAGTGTGGGAGTACAGGGTACCTGGTCAGTGTGGGAGGACAGGATATCTGGGCAGTGTGGGAGTACAGGATATCTGGGCAGTGTGGGACTACAGGATATCTGGGCAGTGTGGGAGTACAGGGTGCCTGGGCAGTGTGGGAGTACAGAATATCTGGGCAAGTGTGGGAGTACAGGGTACCTGGTCAGTGTGGGAGTACAGGATACCTGGGCAGTGTGGGAGTACAGGGTACCTGGGCAGTGTGGGATACAGGATATCTGGCCAGTGTGGGAGTACAGGGTATCTGGGCAGTGTGGGAGTACAGGATATCTGGGCAGTGTGGGAGTACAGGGTGCCTGGGCAGTGTGGGAGTACAGGATTTCTGGGCAGTGTGGGAGTACAGGGTACCTGGGCAGTGTGGGAGTGCAGGATATCTGGGCAGTGTGGGAGTACAGGGTATCTGGGCAGTGTGGGAGTGCAGGATATCTGGGCAGTGTGGGAGTACAGGATATCTGGGCAGTGTGGGAGTACAGGGTATCTGGGCAGTGTAGGAGTACAGGATATCTGGGCAGTGTGGGAGTACAGGGTACATGGGCAGTGTGGGAGTACAGGATATCTGGGCAGTGTGGGAGTACAGGATATCTGGGCAGTGTGGGAGTACAGGATATCCGGGCAGTGTGGGAGTACAGGGTACCAGATAAGTGTGGGAGTACAGGGTACCTGGGCAGTGTGGGAGTACAGGGTACCTGGTCAGTGTGGGAGTACAGGATACCTGGGCAGTGTGGGAGTACAGGGTACCTGGGCAGTGTGGGATACAGGATATCTGGGCAGTGTGGGAGTACAGGGTATCTGGGCAGTGTGGGAGTACAGGATATCTGGGCAGTGTGGGAGTACAGGGTGCCTGGGCAGTGTGGGAGTATAGGATATCTGGGCAGTGTGGGAGTACAGGGTATCTGGGCAGTGTGGGAGTACAGGATATCTGGGCAGTGTGGGAGTACAGGGTATCTGGGCAGTGTGGGAGTACAGGGTATCTGGGCAGTGTGGGAGTACAGGGTATCTGGGCAGTGTGGGAGTACAGGATATCTGGGCAGTGTGGGAGTACAGGATATCTGGGCAGTGTGGGAGTACAGGGTATCTGGGCAGTGTGGGAGTACAGGGTATCTGGGCAGTGTGGGAAGACAGGATATCTGGGCAGTGTGGGAGTACAGGGTATCTGGGCAGTGTGGGAGTACAGGATATCTGGGCAGAGTGGGAGTACAGGGTATCTGGGCAGTGTGGGAGTACAGGATATCTGGGCAGTGTGGGAGTACAGGATATCTGGGCAGTGTGGGAGTACAGGATATCTGGGCAGTGTGGGAGTACCGGGTACCTTGGCAGTGTGGGAGTACAGGGTATCTGGGCAGTGTGGGAGTACAGGGTATCTGGGCAGTGTGGGAGTACAGGGTATCTGGGCAGTGTGGGAGTACAGGATATCTGGGCAGTGTGGGAGTACAGGATATCTGGGCAGTGTGGGAGTACAGGGTTCCTGGGCAGTGTGGGAGTGCAGGATATCTGGGCAGTGTGGGAGTACAGAGTATCTGGGCAGTGTGGGAGTACAGGGTATCTGGGCAGTGTGGGAGTACAGGATATCTGGGCAGTGTGGGAGTACAGGGTATCTGGGCAGTGTGGGAGTACAGGATATCTGGGCAGTGTGGGAGTACAGGGTACCTGGGCAGTGTGGGAGTACAGGGTATCTGGGCAGTGTGGGAGTACAGGGTATCTGGGCAGTGTGGGAGTACAGGGTATCTGGGCAGTGAGGGAGTACAGGATATCTGGGCAGTGTGGGAGTACAGGATATCTGGGTAGTGTGGGAGTACAGGGTATCTGGGCAGTGTGGGAGTGCAGGATATCTGGGTAGTGTGGGAGTGCAGGATATCTGGGCAGTGTGGGAGTACAGGATATCTGGGCAGTGTGGGAGCACAGGGTATCTGGGCAGTGTGGGAGTACAGGATATCTGGGCAGTGTGGGAGTACAGGGTACCTGGGCAGTGTGGGAGTACAGGGTATCTGGGCAGTGTGGGAGTACAGGATATCTGGGCAGTGTGGGAGTACAGGGTATCTGGGCAGTGTGGGAGTACAGGGCATCTGGGCAGTGTGGGAGTACAGGGTATCTGGGCAGTGTGGGAGTACAGGGTACCTGGTCAGTGTGGGAGGACAGGATATCTGGGCAGTGTGGGAGTACAGGATATCTGGGCAGTGTGGGACTACAGGATATCTGGGCAGTGTGGGAGTACAGGGTGCCTGGGCAGTGTTGGAGTACAGGATATCTGGGCAGTGTGGGAGTACAGGGTACCTGGGCAGTGTGGGAGTACAGGGTACCTGGGCAGTGTGGGAGTACAGGGTACCTGGTCAGTGTGAGAGTACAGGATATCTGGGCAGTGTGGGAGTACAGGGTACATGGGCATTGTGGGAGTACAGGATATCCGGGCAGTGTGGGAGTACAGAATATCTGGGCAAGTGTGGGAGTACAGGGTACCTGGGCAGTGTGGGAGTACAGGATATCTGGGCAGTGTGGGAGTACAGGATATCCGGGCAGTGTGGGAGTACAGGGTATCTGGGCAGTGTGGGAGTACAGGGTATCTGGGCAGTGTGGGAGTACAGGATATCTGGGCAGTGTGGGAGTACAGAATATCTGGGCAGTGTGGGAGTACAGGGTATCTGGGCAGTGTGGGAGTACAGGGTATCTGAGCAGTGTGGGAGCACAGGGTACCTGGGCAGTGTGGGAGTACAGGGTACCTGGGCAGTGTGGGAGTGCAGGATATCTGGGCAGTGTGGGAGTACAGGATATCTGGGCAGTGTGGGAGTACAGGGTGCCTGGGCAGTGTGGGAGTACAGGATATCTGGGCAGTGTGGGAGTACAGGGTACCTGGGCAGTGTGGGAGTACAGGGTACCTGGGCAGTGTGGGAGTGCAGGATATCTGGGCAGTGTGGGAGTACAGGGTATCTGGGCAGTGTGGGAGTACAGGATATCTGGGCAGTGTGGGAGTACAGGGTATCTGGGCAGTGTGGGAGTACAGGGTATCTGGGCAGTGTGGGAGTACAGGGTACCTGGTCAGTGTGGGAGGACAGGATATCTGGGCAGTGTGGGAGTACAGGATATCTGGGCAGTGTGGGACTACAGGATATCTGGGCAGTGTGGGAGTACAGGGTGCCTGGGCAGTGTGGGAGTACAGAATATCTGGGCAAGTGTGGGAGTACAGGGTACCTGGTCAGTGTGGGAGTACAGGATACCTGGGCAGTGTGGGAGTACAGGGTACCTGGGCAGTGTGGGATACAGGATATCTGGCCAGTGTGGGAGTACAGGGTATCTGGGCAGTGTGGGAGTACAGGATATCTGGGCAGTGTGGGAGTACAGGGTGCCTGGGCAGTGTGGGAGTACAGGATTTCTGGGCAGTGTGGGAGTACAGGGTACCTGGGCAGTGTGGGAGTGCAGGATATCTGGGCAGTGTGGGAGTACAGGGTATCTGGGCAGTGTGGGAGTGCAGGATATCTGGGCAGTGTGGGAGTACAGGATATCTGGGCAGTGTGGGAGTACAGGGTATCTGGGCAGTGTAGGAGTACAGGATATCTGGGCAGTGTGGGAGTATAGGATATCTGGGCAGTGTGGGAGTACAGGATATCTGGGCAGTGTGGGAGTACAGGGTACCTGGGCAGTGTGGGAGTACAGGATATCTGGGCAGTGTGGGAGTACAGGGTATCTGGGCAGTGTGGGAGTACAGGATATCTTGGCAGTGTGGGAGTACAGGGTATCTGGGCAGTGTGGGAGTACAGGGTATCTGGGCAGTGTGGGAGTACAGGATATCTGGGCAGTATGGGAGTACAGGATATCTGGGCAGTGTGGGAGTACAGGGTACCTGGGCAGTGTGGGAGTACAGGGTGCCTGGGCAGTGTGGGAGTACAGGATATCTGGGCAGTGTGGGAGTACAGGATATCTGGGCAGTGTGGGAGTACAGGACATCTGGGCAGTGTGGGAGTACAGGATATCTGGGCAGTGTGGGAGTGCAGGATATCTGGGCAGTGTGGGAGTACAGGATATCTGGGCAGTGTGGGAGTACAGGGTATCTGGGCAGTGTGGGAGTACAGGATATCTGGGCACTGTGGGAGTACAGGATATCTGGGCAGTGTGGGAGTACAGGGTATCTGGGCAGTGTGGGAGTATAGGGTATCAGGGCAGTGTGGGAATACAGGATATCTGGGCAGTGTGGGAGTACAGGGTATCTGGGCAGTGTGGGAGTACAGGATATCTGGGCAGAGTGGGAGTACAGGGTATCTGGGCAGTGTGGGAGTACAGGATATCTGGGCAGTGTGGGAGTACAGGATATCTGGGCAGTGTGGGAGTACAGGGTACCTGGGGAGTGTGGGAGTACAGGATATCTGGGCAGTGTGGGAGTACAGAGTATCTGGGCAGTGTGGGAGTACAGGGTATCTGGGCAGTGTGGGAGTACAGGGTATCTGGGCAGTGTGGGAGTACAGGGTATCTGGGCAGTGTGGGAGTACAGGATATCTGGGCAGTGTGGGAGTACTGGGTATCTGGGCAGTGTGGGAGTACAGGATATCTGGGCAGTGTGGGAGTACAGGGTATCTGGGCAGTGTGGGAGTACAGGATATCTGGGCAGTGTGGGAGTACAGGATATCTGGGCAGTGTGGGAGTACAGGGTACCTGGGCATTGTGGGAGTGCAGGATATCTGGGCAGTGTGGGAGTTCAGAGTATCTGGGCAGTGTGGGAGTACAGGGTATCTGGGCAGTGTGGGAGTACAGGATATCTGGGCAGTGTGGGAGTACAGGGTATCTGGGCAGTGTGGGAGTACAGGATATCTGGGCAGTGTGGGAGTACAGGGTACCTGGGCAGTGTGGGAGTACAGGGTATCTGGGCAGTGTGGGAGTACAGGGTATCTGGGCAGTGTGGGAGTACAGGGAATCTGGGCAGTGTGGGAGTACAGGATATCTGGGCAGTGTGGGAGTACAGGGTATCTGGGCAGTGTGGGAGTGCAGGATATCTGGGCAGTGTGGGAGTGCAGGATATCTGGGCAGTGTGGGAGTACAGGATATCTGGGCAGTGTGGGAGTACAGGGTATCTGGGCAGTGTGGGAGTACAGGATATCTGGGCAGTGTGGGAGTACAGGGTACCTGGGCAGTGTGGGAGTACAGGGTATCTGGGCAGTGTGGGAGTACAGGATATCTGGGCAGTGTGGGAGTACAGGGTATCTGGGCAGTGTGGGCGTACAGGGTATCTCGGCAGTGTGGGAGTACAGGGTATCTGGGCAGTGTGGGAGTACAGGATATCTGGGCAGTGTGGGAGTACAGGATATCTGGGCAGTGTGGGAGTACAGGATATCTGGGCAGTGTGGGAGAACAGGGTACCTGGGCAGTGTGGGAGTACAGGGTATCTGGGCAGTGTGGGAGTACAGGGTACCTGGGCAGTGTGGGAGTACAGGGTATCTGGGCAGTGTGGGAGTACAGGATATCTGGGCAGTGTGGGAGTACAGGGTATCTGGGCAGTGTGGGAGTGCAGGATATCTGGGCAGTGTGGGAGTACAGGATATCTGGGCAGTGTGGGAGTACGGGGTACCTGGGCAGTGCTGGAGTACAGGGAACCTGGGCAGTGTGGGAGTACAGGGTACCTGGGCAGTGTGGGAGTACAGGGAACATGGGCAGTGTGGGAGTACAGGATATCTGGGCAGTGTGGGAGTACAGGGTACCTGGGCAGTGTGGGAGTACACGATATCTGGGCAGTGTGGGAGTACAGAATATCTGGGCAGTGTGGGAGTACAGGGTACCTGGGCAGTGTGGGAGTACAGGATATCTGGGCAGTGTGGGAGTACAGGGTATCTGGGCAGTGTTGGAGTACAGGATATCTGGGCAGGTTGGGAGTACAGGATATCTGGGCAGTGTGGGAATACAGGTACCTGGGCAGTGTGTGAGTACAGGTACCTGGGCAGTGTGTGAGTACAGGTACCTGGGCAGTGTGTGAGTACAGGTACCTGGGCAGTCTGGGAGTACAGGTTATCTGGGCAGTGTGGGAGTACAGGATATCTGGGCAGTGTGGGAGTACAGGATATCTGGGCAGTGTGGGAGTACAGGGAACCTGGGCAGTGTGGGAGTACAGGGTATCTGGGCAGTGTGGGAGTACAGGTACCTGGGCAGTGTGTGAGTACAGGTACCTGGGCAGTGTGGGAGTACAGGATATCTGGGCAGTGTGGGAGTGGTACCTGGGCAGTGTGGGAGTACAGGTACCTGGGCAGTGTGTGAGTACAGGTACCTGGGCAGTGTGTGAGTACAGGTACCTGGGCAGTGTGTGAGTACAGGTACCTGGGCAGTGTGTGAGTACAGGTACCAGGGCAGTGTGTGAGTACAGGTACCTGGGCAGTGTGGGAGTACAGGATATCTGGGCAGAGTGGGAGTACAGGATATCTGGCCAGTGTGGGATTACAGGATGCCTGGGCAGTGTGGGAGTACAGGATATCTGGGCAGTGTGGGAGTACAGGGTATCTGGGCAGTGTGGGAGTACAGGATATCTGGGCAGTGTGGGAGTACAGGATATCTGGGCAGTGTGGGAGTACAGGCTATCTGGGCAGTGTGGCAGTACAGGGTATCTGGGCAGTGTGGGAGTACAGGGTACCTGGGCAGAGTGGGAGTACAGGATATCTGGGCAGTGTGGGAGTACAGGGTATCTGGGCAGTGTGGGAGTACAGGGTATCTGGGCAGTGTGGGAGTACAGGGTATCTGGGCAGTGTGGGAGTACAGGATATCTGGGCAGTGTGGGAGTACAGGATATCTGGGAAGTGTGGGAGTACAGGATGTCTGGGCAGTGTGGGAGTACAGGGTATCTGGGCAGTGTGGGAGTACAGCATGCCTGTGCAGTGTGGGAGTACAGGGTATCTGGGCAGTGTGGGAGTACAGGATATCTGGGCAGTGTGGGAGTACAGGGTATCTGGGCAGTGTGGGACTACAGGGTATCTGGGCAGTGTGGGAGTACAGGGTATCTGGGCTTTGTGGGAGTACCGGATACCTGGGCAGTGTGGGAGTACAGGGTACCTGGGCAGTGTTGGAGTACAGGATATCTGGGCAGTGTGGGAGTACAGGATATCTGGGCAGTGTGGGAGTACAGGATACCTGGGCAGTGTGGGAGTACAGGGTATCTGGGCAGTGTGGGAGTACAGGGTATCTGGGCAGTGTGGGAGTACAGGATGTCCGGGCAGTGTGGGAGTACAGAATATCTGGGCAAGTGTGGGAGTACAGGGTACCTGGGCAGTGTGGGAGTACAGGATATCTGGGCAGTGTGGGAGTACAGGATATCCGGGCAGTGTGGGAGTACAGGGTACCTGGGCAGTGTGGGAGTACAGGGTACCTGGGCAGTGTGGGAGTGCAGGATATCTGGGCAGTGTGGGAGTACAGGGTATCTGGGCAGTGTGGGAGTACAGGATATCTGGGCAGTGTGGGAGTACAGGGTATCTGGGCAGTGTGGGAGTACAGGGTATCTGGGCAGTGTGGGAGTACAGGGTACCTGGTCAGTGTGGGAGGACAGGATATCTGGGCAGTGTGGGAGTACAGGATATCTGGGCAGTGTGGGACTACAGGATATCTGGGCAGTGTGGGAGTACAGGGTGCCTGGGCAGTGTGGGAGTACAGAATATCTGGGCAAGTGTGGGAGTACAGGGTACCTGGTCAGTGTGGGAGTACAGGATATCTGGGCAGTGTGGGAGTACAGGGTATCTGGGCAGTGTGGGAGTACAGGATATCTGGGCAGTGTGGGAGTACAGGGTGCCTGGGCAGTGTGGGAGTACAGGATTTCTGGGCAGTGTGGGAGTACAGGGTACCTGGGCAGTGTGGGAGTGCAGGATATCTGGGCAGTGTGGGAGTACAGGGTATCTGGGCAGTGTGGGAGTACAGGATATCTGGGCAGTGTGGGAGTACAGGATATCTGGGCAGTGTGGGAGTGCAGGGTATCTGGGCAGTGTGGGAGTACAGGCTATCTGGGCAGTGTGGGAGTACAGGATATCTGGGCAGTGTGGGAGTACAGGATATCTGGGCAGTGTGGGAGTACAGGCTATCTGGGCAGTTTGGGAGTACAGGATATCTGGGCAGTGTGGGAGTACAGGGTATCTGGGCAGTGTGGGAGTACAGGGTATCTGGGCAGTGTGGGAGTACAGGGTATCTGGGCAGTGTGGGAGTACAGGATATCTGGGCAGTGTGGGAGTACAGGATATCTGGGAAGTGTGGGAGTACAGGATGTCTGGGCAGTGTGGGAGTACAGGGTATCTGGGCAGTGTGGGAGTACAGCATGCCTGGGCAGTGTGGGAGTACAGGGTATCTGGGCAGTGTGGGAGTACAGCATGCCTGGGCAGTGTGGGAGTACAGGGTACCTGGGCAGTGTGGGAGTACAGGATATCTGGGCAGTGTGGGAGAACAGGGTATCTGGGCAGTGTGGGAGTACAGGGTATCTGGGCAGTGTGGGAGTACAGGGTATCTGGGCTTTGTGGGAGTACCGGATACCTGGGCAGTGTGGGAGTACAGGGTACCTGGGCAGTGTTGGAGTACAGGATATCTGGGCAGTGTGGGAGTACAGGATATCTGGGCAGTGTGGGAGTACAGGATACCTGGGCAGTGTGGGAGTACAGGGTATCTGGGCAGTGTGGTAGTACAGGGTATCTGGGCTTTGTGGGAGTACCGGATACCTGGGCAGTGTGGGAGTACAGGGTACCTGGGCAGTGTTGGAGTACAGTATATCTGGGCAGTGTGGGAGTACAGGATATCTGGGCAGTGTGGGAGTACAGGATACCTGGGCAGTGTGGGAGTACAGGATATCTGGGCAGTGTGGGAGTACAGGGTATCTGGGCAGTGTAGGAGTACAGGATATCTGGGCAGTGTGGGAGTACAGGATATCTGGGCAGTGTGGGAGTACAGGGTACCTGGGCAGTGTGGGAGTACAGGGTATCTGGGCAGTGTGGGAGTACAGGATATCTGGGCAGTGTGGGAGTACAGGGTACATGGGCAGTGTGGGAGTACAGGATATCTGGGCAGTGTGGGAGTACAGGATATCCGGGCAGTGTGGGAGTACAGAATATCTGGGCAAGTGTGAGAGTACAGGGTACCTGGGCAGTGTGGGAGGACAGGTACCTGGGCAGTGTGGGAGTACAGGGTATCTGGGCAGTGTGGGAGTACAGGATATCTGGGCAGTGTGGGAGTACAGGGTACCTGGTCAGTGTGGGAGTACAGGATATCTGGGCAGTGTGGGAGTACAGGATATCAGGGCAGTGTGGGAGTACAGAATATCTGGGCAGTGTTGGAGTACAGGGTGCCTGGGCAGTGTGGGAGTACAGGGTACCTGGTCAGTGTGGGAGTACAGGATATCTGGGCAGTGTGGGAGTACAGGGTACATGGGCAGTGTGGGAGTACAGGATATCTGGGCAGTGTGGGAGTACAGGATATCTGGGCAGTGTGGGAGTACAGGGTACCTGGGCAGTGTGGGAGTGCAGGATATCTGGGCAGTGTGGGAGTACAGGATATCTGGGCAGTGTGGGAGTACAGGATATCCGGGCAGTGTGGGAGTACAGGGTACCAGATAAGTGTGGGAGTACAGGGTACCTGGGCAGTGTGGGAGTACAGGGTACCTGGTCAGTGTGGGAGTACAGGATATCTGGGCAGTGTGGGAGTACAGGGTACATGGGCAGTGTGGGAGTACAGGATATCTGGGCAGTGTGGGAGTACAGGATATCTGGGCAGTGTGGGAGTACAGGATATCCGGGCAGTGTGGGAGTACAGGGTACCAGATAAGTGTGGGAGTACAGGGTACCTGGGCAGTGTGGGAGTACAGGGTACCTGGTCAGTGTGGGAGTACAGGATACCTGGGCAGTGTGGGAGTACAGGGTACCTGGGCAGTGTGGGATACAGGATATCTGGGCAGTGTGGGAGTACAGGGTATCTGGGCAGTGTGGGAGTACAGGATATCTGGGCAGTGTGGGAGTACAGGGTGCCTGGGCAGTGTGGGAGTATAGGATATCTGGGCAGTGTGGGAGTACAGGGTATCTGGGCAGTGTGGGAGTACAGGATATCTGGGCAGTGTGGGAGTACAGGGTATCTGGGCAGTGTGGGAGTACAGGGTATCTGGGCAGTGTGGGAGTACAGGGTATCTGGGCAGTGTGGGAGTACAGGATATCTGGGCAGTGTGGGAGTACAGGATATCTGGGCAGTGTGGGAGTACAGGGTATCTGGGCAGTGTGGGAGAACAGGGTATCTGGGCAGTGTGGGAAGACAGGATATCTGGGCAGTGTGGGAGTACAGGGTATCTGGGCAGTGTGGGAGTACAGGGTATCTGGGCAGTGTGGGAGTACAGGATATCTGGGCAGTGTGGGAGTACAGGATATCTGGGCAGTGTGGGAGTACAGGATATCTGGGCAGTGTGGGAGTACCGGGTACCTGGGCAGTGTGGGAGTACAGGGTATCTGGGCAGTGTGGGAGTACAGGGTATCTGGGCAGTGTGGGAGTACAGGATATCTGGGCAGTGTGGGAGTACAGGATATCTGGGCAGTGTGGGAGTACAGGGTACCTGGGCAGTGTGGGAGTGCAGGATATCTGGGCAGTGTGGGAGTACAGAGTATCTGGGCAGTGTGGGAGTACAGGGTATCTGGGCAGTGTGGGAGTACAGGGTATCTGGGCAGTGTGGGAGTACAGGGTATCTGGGCAGTGTGGGAGTACAGGATATCTGGGCAGTGTGGGAGTACAGGGTACCTGGGCATTGTGGGAGTGCAGGATATCTGGGCAGTGTGGGAGTACAGAGTATCTGGGCAGTGTGGGAGTACAGGGTATCTGGGCAGTGTGGGAGTACAGGATATCTGGGCAGTGTGGGAGTACTGGGTATCTGGGCAGTGTGGGAGTACAGGATATCTGGGCAGTGTGGGAGTACAGGGTACCTGGGCAGTGTGGGAGTACAGAGTATCTGGGCAGTGTGGGAGTACAGGGTATCTGGGCAGTGTGGGAGTACAGGGTATCTGGGCAGTGTGGGAGTACAGGATATCTGGGCAGTGTGGGAGTACAGGATATCTGGGCAGTGTGGGAGTACAGGGTATCTGGGCAGTGTGGGAGTGCAGGATATCTGGGTAGTGTGGGAGTGCAGGATATCTGGGCAGTGTGGGAGTACAGGATATCTGGGCAGTGTGGGAGTACAGGGTATCTGGGCAGTGTGGGAGTACAGGATATCTGGGCAGTGTGGGAGTACAGGATATCTGGGCAGTGTGGGAGTACAGGATATCCGGGCAGTGTGGGAGTACAGGGTACCAGATAAGTGTGGGAGTACAGGGTACCTGGGCAGTGTGGGAGTACAGGGTACCTGGTCAGTGTGGGAGTACAGGATACCTGGGCAGTGTGGGAGTACAGGGTACCTCGGCAGTGTGGGATACAGGATATCTGGGCAGTGTGGGAGTACAGGGTATCTGGGCAGTGTGGGAGTACAGGATATCTGGGCAGTGTGGGAGTACAGGGTGCCTGGGCAGTGTGGGAGTATAGGATATCTGGGCAGTGTGGGAGTACAGGGTATCTGGGCAGTGTGGGAGTACAGGATATCTGGGCAGTGTGGGAGTACAGGGTATCTGGGCAGTGTGGGAGTACAGGGTATCTGGGCAGTGTGGGAGTACAGGGTATCTGGGCAGTGTGGGAGTACAGGATATCTGGGCAGTGTGGGAGTACAGGATATCTGGGCAGTGTGGGAGTACAGGGTATCTGGGCAGTGTGGGAGTACAGGGTATCTGGGCAGTGTGGGAAGACAGGATATCTGGGCAGTGTGGGAGTACAGGGTATCTGGGCAGTGTGGGAGTACAGGATATCTGGGCAGAGTGGGAGTACAGGGTATCTGGGCAGTGTGGGAGTACAGGATATCTGGGCAGTGTGGGAGTACAGGATATCTGGGCAGTGTGGGAGTACAGGATATCTGGGCAGTGTGGGAGTACCGGGTACCTGGGCAGTGTGGGAGTACAGGGTATCTGGGCAGTGTGGGAGTACAGGGTATCTGGGCAGTGTGGGAGTACAGGATATCTGGGCAGTGTGGGAGTACAGGATATCTGGGCAGTGTGGGAGTACAGGGTACCTGGGCAGTGTGGGAGTGCAGGATATCTGGGCAGTGTGAGAGTACAGAGTATCTGGGCAGTGTGGGAGTACAGGGTATCTGGGCAGTGTGGGAGTACAGGGTATCTGGGCAGTGTGGGAGTACAGGGTATCTGGGCAGTGTGGGAGTACAGGATATCTGGGCAGTGTGGGAGTACAGGGTACCTGGGCATTGTGGGAGTGCAGGATATCTGGGCAGTGTGGGAGTACAGAGTATCTGGGCAGTGTGGGAGTACAGGGTATCTGGGCAGTGTGGGAGGACAGGATATCTGGGCAGTGTGGGAGTACTGGGTATCTGGGCAGTGTGGGAGTACAGGATATCTGGGCAGTGTGGGAGTACAGGGTACCTGGGCAGTGTGGGAGTACAGAGTATCTGGGCAGTGTGGGAGTACAGGGTATCTGGGCAGTGTGGGAGTACAGGGTATCTGGGCAGTGTGGGAGTACAGGATATCTGGGCAGTGTGGGAGTACAGGATATCTGGGCAGTGGGGGAGTACAGGGTATCTGGGCAGTGTGGGAGTGCAGGATATCTGGGTAGTGTGGGAGTGCAGGATATCCGGGCAGTGTGGGAGTACAGGATATCTGGGCAGTGTGGGAGTACAGGGTATCTGGGCAGTGTGGGAGTACAGGATATCTGGGCAGTGTGGGAGTACAGGGTACCTGGGCAGTGTGGGAGTACAGGGTATCTGGGCAGTGTGGGAGTACAGGATATCTGGGCAGTGTGGGAGTACAGGGTATCTGGGCAGTGTGGGAGTACAGGGTATCTGGGCAGTGTGGGAGTACAGGGTATCTGGGCAGTGTGGGAGTACAGGGTACCTGGTCAGTGTGGGAGGACAGGATATCTGGGCAGTGTGGGAGTACAGGATATCTGGGCAGTGTGGGACTACAGGATATCTGGGCAGTGTGGGAGTACAGGGTGCCTGGGCAGTGTTGGAGTACAGGATATCCGGGCAGTGTGGGAGTACAGGGTACCTGGGCAGTGTGGGAGTACAGGGTACCTGGGCAGTGTGGGAGTGCAGGATATCTGGGCAGTGTGGGAGTACAGGGTATCTGGGCAGTGTGGGAGTACAGGATATCTGGGCAGTGTGGGAGTACAGGGTATCTGGGCAGTGTGGGAGTACAGGGTATCTGGGCAGTGTGGGAGTACAGGGTACCTGGTCAGTGTGGGAGGACAGGATATCTGGGCAGTGTGGGAGTACAGGATATCTGGGCAGTGTGGGACTACAGGATATCTGGGCAGTGTGGGAGTACAGGGTGCCTGGGCAGTGTGGGAGTACAGAATATCTGGGCAAGTGTGGGAGTACAGGGTACCTGGTCAGTGTGGGAGTACAGGATATCTGGGCAGTGTGGGAGTACAGGGTATCTGGGCAGTGTGGGAGTACAGAGTATCTGGGCAGTGTGGGAGTACAGGGTATCTGGGCAGTGTGGGAGTACAGGGTATCTGGGCAGTGTGGGAGTACAGGGTATCTGGGCAGTGTGGGAGTACAGGATATCTGGGCAGTGTGGGAGTACAGGGTACCTGGGCATTGTGGGAGTGCAGGATATCTGGGCAGTGTGGGAGTACAGAGTATCTGGGCAGTGTGGGAGTACAGGGTATCTGGGCAGTGTGGGAGGACAGGATATCTGGGCAGTGTGGGAGTACTGGGTATCTGGGCAGTGTGGGAGTACAGGATATCTGGGCAGTGTGGGAGTACAGGGTACCTGGGCAGTGTGGGAGTACAGAGTATCTGGGCAGTGTGGGAGTACAGGGTATCTGGGCAGTGTGGGAGTACAGGGTATCTGGGCAGTGTGGGAGTACAGGATATCTGGGCAGTGTGGGAGTACAGGATATCTGGGCAGTGTGGGAGTACAGGGTATCTGGGCAGTGTGGGAGTGCAGGATATCTGGGTAGTGTGGGAGTGCAGGATATCCGGGCAGTGTGGGAGTACAGGATATCTGGGCAGTGTGGGAGTACAGGGTATCTGGGCAGTGTGGGAGTACAGGATATCTGGGCAGTGTGGGAGTACAGGGTACCTGGGCAGTGTGGGAGTACAGGGTATCTGGGCAGTGTGGGAGTACAGGATATCTGGGCAGTGTGGGAGTACAGGGTATCTGGGCAGTGTGGGAGTACAGGGTATCTGGGCAGTGTGGGAGTACAGGGTATCTGGGCAGTGTGGGAGTACAGGGTACCTGGTCAGTGTGGGAGGACAGGATATCTGGGCAGTGTGGGAGTACAGGATATCTGGGCAGTGTGGGACTACAGGATATCTGGGCAGTGTGGGAGTACAGGGTGCCTGGGCAGTGTTGGAGTACAGGATATCCGGGCAGTGTGGGAGTACAGGGTACCTGGGCAGTGTGGGAGTACAGGGTACCTGGGCAGTGTGGGAGTGCAGGATATCTGGGCAGTGTGGGAGTACAGGGTATCTGGGCAGTGTGGGAGTACAGGATATCTGGGCAGTGTGGGAGTACAGGGTATCTGGGCAGTGTGGGAGTACAGGGTATCTGGGCAGTGTGGGAGTACAGGGTACCTGGTCAGTGTGGGAGGACAGGATATCTGGGCAGTGTGGGAGTACAGGATATCTGGGCAGTGTGGGACTACAGGATATCTGGGCAGTGTGGGAGTACAGGGTGCCTGGGCAGTGTGGGAGTACAGAATATCTGGGCAAGTGTGGGAGTACAGGGTACCTGGTCAGTGTGGGAGTACAGGATATCTGGGCAGTGTGGGAGTACAGGGTATCTGGGCAGTGTGGGAGTACAGGATATCTGGGCAGTGTGGGAGTACAGGGTGCCTGGGCAGTGTGGGAGTACAGGATTTCTGGGCAGTGTGGGAGTACAGGGTACCTGGGCAGTGTGGGAGTGCAGGATATCTGGGCAGTGTGGGAGTACAGGGTATCTGGGCAGTGTGGGAGTACAGGATATCTGGGCAGTGTGGGAGTACAGGATATCTGGGCAGTGTGGGAGTGCAGGGTATCTGGGCAGTGTGGGAGTACAGGCTATCTGGGCAGTGTGGGAGTACAGGATATCTGGGCAGTGTGGGAGTACAGGATATCTGGGCAGTGTGGGAGTACAGGCTATCTGGGCAGTTTGGGAGTACAGGATATCTGGGCAGTGTGGGAGTACAGGGTATCTGGGCAGTGTGGGAGTACAGGGTATCTGGGCAGTGTGGGAGTACAGGGTATCTGGGCAGTGTGGGAGTACAGGATATCTGGGCAGTGTGGGAGTACAGGATATCTGGGAAGTGTGGGAGTACAGGATGTCTGGGCAGTGTGGGAGTACAGGGTATCTGGGCAGTGTGGGAGTACAGCATGCCTGGGCAGTGTGGGAGTACAGGGTATCTGGGCAGTGTGGGAGTACAGCATGCCTGGGCAGTGTGGGAGTACAGGGTACCTGGGCAGTGTGGGAGTACAGGATATCTGGGCAGTGTGGGAGAACAGGGTATCTGGGCAGTGTGGGAGTACAGGGTATCTGGGCAGTGTGGGAGTACAGGGTATCTGGGCTTTGTGGGAGTACCGGATACCTGGGCAGTGTGGGAGTACAGGGTACCTGGGCAGTGTTGGAGTACAGGATATCTGGGCAGTGTGGGAGTACAGGATATCTGGGCAGTGTGGGAGTACAGGATACCTGGGCAGTGTGGGAGTACAGGGTATCTGGGCAGTGTGGTAGTACAGGGTATCTGGGCTTTGTGGGAGTACCGGATACCTGGGCAGTGTGGGAGTACAGGGTACCTGGGCAGTGTTGGAGTACAGTATATCTGGGCAGTGTGGGAGTACAGGATATCTGGGCAGTGTGGGAGTACAGGATACCTGGGCAGTGTGGGAGTACAGGATATCTGGGCAGTGTGGGAGTACAGGGTATCTGGGCAGTGTAGGAGTACAGGATATCTGGGCAGTGTGGGAGTACAGGATATCTGGGCAGTGTGGGAGTACAGGGTACCTGGGCAGTGTGGGAGTACAGGGTATCTGGGCAGTGTGGGAGTACAGGATATCTGGGCAGTGTGGGAGTACAGGGTACATGGGCAGTGTGGGAGTACAGGATATCTGGGCAGTGTGGGAGTACAGGATATCCGGGCAGTGTGGGAGTACAGAATATCTGGGCAAGTGTGAGAGTACAGGGTACCTGGGCAGTGTGGGAGGACAGGTACCTGGGCAGTGTGGGAGTACAGGGTATCTGGGCAGTGTGGGAGTACAGGATATCTGGGCAGTGTGGGAGTACAGGGTACCTGGTCAGTGTGGGAGTGCAGGATATCTGGGCAGTGTGGGAGTACAGGATATCAGGGCAGTGTGGGAGTACAGAATATCTGGGCAGTGTTGGAGTACAGGGTGCCTGGGCAGTGTGGGAGTACAGGGTACCTGGTCAGTGTGGGAGTACAGGATATCTGGGCAGTGTGGGAGTACAGGGTACATGGGCAGTGTGGGAGTACAGGATATCTGGGCAGTGTGGGAGTACAGGATATCTGGGCAGTGTGGGAGTACAGGGTACCTGGGCAGTGTGGGAGTGCAGGATATCTGGGCAGTGTGGGAGTACAGGATATCTGGGCAGTGTGGGAGTACAGGATATCCGGGCAGTGTGGGAGTACAGGGTACCAGATAAGTGTGGGAGTACAGGGTACCTGGGCAGTGTGGGAGTACAGGGTACCTGGTCAGTGTGGGAGTACAGGATATCTGGGCAGTGTGGGAGTACAGGGTACATGGGCAGTGTGGGAGTACAGGATATCTGGGCAGTGTGGGAGTACAGGATATCTGGGCAGTGTGGGAGTACAGGATATCCGGGCAGTGTGGGAGTACAGGGTACCAGATAAGTGTGGGAGTACAGGGTACCTGGGCAGTGTGGGAGTACAGGGTACCTGGTCAGTGTGGGAGTACAGGATACCTGGGCAGTGTGGGAGTACAGGGTACCTGGGCAGTGTGGGATACAGGACATCTGGGCAGTGTGGGAGTACAGGGTATCTGGGCAGTGTGGGAGTACAGGATATCTGGGCAGTGTGGGAGTACAGGGTGCCTGGGCAGTGTGGGAGTATAGGATATCTGGGCAGTGTGGGAGTACAGGGTATCTGGGCAGTGTGGGAGTACAGGATATCTGGGCAGTGTGGGAGTACAGGGTATCTGGGCAGTGTGGGAGTACAGGGTATCTGGGCAGTGTGGGAGTACAGGGTATCTGGGCAGTGTGGGAGTACAGGATATCTGGGCAGTGTGGGAGTACAGGATATCTGGGCAGTGTGGGAGTACAGGGTATCTGGGCAGTGTGGGAGAACAGGGTATCTGGGCAGTGTGGGAAGACAGGATATCTGGGCAGTGTGGGAGTACAGGGTATCTGGGCAGTGTGGGAGTACAGGGTATCTGGGCAGTGTGGGAGTACAGGATATCTGGGCAGTGTGGGAGTACAGGATATCTGGGCAGTGTGGGAGTACAGGATATCTGGGCAGTGTGGGAGTACCGGGTACCTGGGCAGTGTGGGAGTACAGGGTATCTGGGCAGTGTGGGAGTACAGGGTATCTGGGCAGTGTGGGAGTACAGGATATCTGGGCAGTGTGGGAGTACAGGATATCTGGGCAGTGTGGGAGTACAGGGTACCTGGGCAGTGTGGGAGTGCAGGATATCTGGGCAGTGTGGGAGTACAGAGTATCTGGGCAGTGTGGGAGTACAGGGTATCTGGGCAGTGTGGGAGTACAGGGTATCTGGGCAGTGTGGGAGTACAGGGTATCTGGGCAGTGTGGGAATACAGGATATCTGGGCAGTGTGGGAGTACAGGGTACCTGGGCATTGTGGGAGTGCAGGATATCTGGGCAGTGTGGGAGTACAGAGTATCTGGGCAGTGTGGGAGTACAGGGTATCTGGGCAGTGTGGGAGTACAGGATATCTGGGCAGTGTGGGAGTACTGGGTATCTGGGGAGTGTGGGAGTACAGGATATCTGGGCAGTGTGGGAGTACAGGGTACCTGGGCAGTGTGGGAGTACAGAGTATCTGGGCAGTGTGGGAGTACAGGGTATCTGGGCAGTGTGGGAGTACAGGGTATCTGGGCAGTGTGGGAGTACAGGATATCTGGGCAGTGTGGGAGTACAGGATATCTGGGCAGTGTGGGAGTACAGGGTATCTGGGCAGTGTGGGAGTGCAGGATATCTGGGTAGTGTGGGAGTGCAGGATATCTGGGCAGTGTGGGAGTACAGGATATCTGGGCAGTGTGGGAGTACAGGGTATCTGGGCAGTGTGGGAGTACAGGATATCTGGGCAGTGTGGGAGTACAGGATATCTGGGCAGTGTGGGAGTACAGGATATCCGGGCAGTGTGGGAGTACAGGGTACCAGATAAGTGTGGGAGTACAGGGTACCTGGGCAGTGTGGGAGTACAGGGTACCTGGTCAGTGTGGGAGTACAGGATACCTGGGCAGTGTGGGAGTACAGGGTACCTGGGCAGTGTGGGATACAGGATATCTGGGCAGTGTGGGAGTACAGGGTATCTGGGCAGTGTGGGAGTACAGGATATCTGGGCAGTGTGGGAGTACAGGGTGCCTGGGCAGTGTGGGAGTATAGGATATCTGGGCAGTGTGGGAGTACAGGGTATCTGGGCAGTGTGGGAGTACAGGATATCTGGGCAGTGTGGGAGTACAGGGTATCTGGGCAGTGTGGGAGTACAGGGTATCTGGGCAGTGTGGGAGTACAGGGTATCTGGGCAGTGTGGGAGTACAGGATATCTGGGCAGTGTGGGAGTACAGGATATCTGGGCAGTGTGGGAGTACAGGGTATCTGGGCAGTGTGGGAGTACAGGGTATCTGGGCAGTGTGGGAAGACAGGATATCTGGGCAGTGTGGGAGTACAGGGTATCTGGGCAGTGTGGGAGTACAGGATATCTGGGCAGAGTGGGAGTACAGGGTATCTGGGCAGTGTGGGAGTACAGGATATCTGGGCAGTGTGGGAGTACAGGATATCTGGGCAGTGTGGGAGTACAGGATATCTGGGCAGTGTGGGAGTACCGGGTACCTGGGCAGTGTGGGAGTACAGGGTATCTGGGCAGTGTGGGAGTACAGGGTATCTGGGCAGTGTGGGAGTACAGGATATCTGGGCAGTGTGGGAGTACAGGATATCTGGGCAGTGTGGGAGTACAGGGTACCTGGGCAGTGTGGGAGTGCAGGATATCTGGGCAGTGTGAGAGTACAGAGTATCTGGGCAGTGTGGGAGTACAGGGTATCTGGGCAGTGTGGGAGTACAGGGTATCTGGGCAGTGTGGGAGTACAGGGTATCTGGGCAGTGTGGGAGTACAGGATATCTGGGCAGTGTGGGAGTACAGGGTACCTGGGCATTGTGGGAGTGCAGGATATCTGGGCAGTGTGGGAGTACAGAGTATCTGGGCAGTGTGGGAGTACAGGGTATCTGGGCAGTGTGGGAGGACAGGATATCTGGGCAGTGTGGGAGTACTGGGTATCTGGGCAGTGTGGGAGTACAGGATATCTGGGCAGTGTGGGAGTACAGGGTACCTGGGCAGTGTGGGAGTACAGAGTATCTGGGCAGTGTGGGAGTACAGGGTATCTGGGCAGTGTGGGAGTACAGGGTATCTGGGCAGTGTGGGAGTACAGGATATCTGGGCAGTGTGGGAGTACAGGATATCTGGGCAGTGTGGGAGTACAGGGTATCTGGGCAGTGTGGGAGTGCAGGATATCTGGGTAGTGTGGGAGTGCAGGATATCCGGGCAGTGTGGGAGTACAGGATATCTGGGCAGTGTGGGAGTACAGGGTATCTGGGCAGTGTGGGAGTACAGGATATCTGGGCAGTGTGGGAGTACAGGGTACCTGGGCAGTGTGGGAGTACAGGGTATCTGGGCAGTGTGGGAGTACAGGATATCTGGGCAGTGTGGGAGTACAGGGTATCTGGGCAGGGTGGGAGTACAGGGTATCTGGGCAGTGTGGGAGTACAGGGTATCTGGGCAGTGTGGGAGTACAGGGTACCTGGTCAGTGTGGGAGGACAGGATATCTGGGCAGTGTGGGAGTACAGGATATCTGGGCAGTGTGGGACTACAGGATATCTGGGCAGTGTGGGAGTACAGGGTGCCTGGGCAGTGTTGGAGTACAGGATATCTGGGCAGTGTGGGAGTACAGGGTACCTGGGCAGTGTGGGAGTACAGGGTACCTGGGCAGTGTGGGAGTACAGGGTACCTGGTCAGTGTGGGAGTACAGGATATCTGGGCAGTGTGGGAGTACAGGGTACATGGGCAGTGTGGGAGTACAGGATATCTGGGCAGTGTGGGAGTACAGGATATCTGGGCAGTGTGGGAGTACAGGATATCCGGGCAGTGAGGGAGTACAGAATATCTGGGCAAGTGTGGGAGTACAGGGTACCTGGGCAGTGTGGGAGTACAGGATATCTGGGCAGTGTGGGAGTACAGGATATCCGGGCAGTGTGGGAGTACAGGGTATCTGGGCAGTGTGGGAGTACAGGGTATCTAGGCAGTGTGGGAGTACAGGATATCTGGGCAGTGTGGGAGTACAGAATATCTGGGCAGTGTGGGAGTACAGGGTATCTGGGCAGTGTGGGAGTACAGGGTATCTGGGCAGTGTGGGAGTACAGGGTACCTGGGCAGTGTGGGAGTACAGGGTACCTGGGCAGTGTGGGAGTGCAGGATATCTGGGCAGTGTGGGAGTACAGGATATCTGGGCAGTGTGGGAGTACAGGGTGCCTGGGCAGTGTGGGAGTACAGGATATCTGGGCAGTGTGGGAGTACAGGGTACCTGGGCAGTGTGGGAGTACAGGGTACCTGGGCAGTGTGGGAGTGCAGGATATCTGGGCAGTGTGGGAGTACAGGGTATCTGGGCAGTGTGGGAGTACAGGATATCTGGGCAGTGTGGGAGTACAGGGTATCTGGGCAGTGTGGGAGTACAGGGTATCTGGGCAGTGTGGGAGTACAGGGTACCTGGTCAGTGTGGGAGGACAGGATATCTGGGCAGTGTGGGAGTACAGGATATCTGGGCAGTGTGGGACTACAGGATATCTGGGCAGTGTGGGAGTACAGGGTGCCTGGGCAGTGTGGGAGTACAGGGTACCTGTGCAGTGTGGGAGTACAGGGTACCTGGGCAGTGTGGGAGTGCAGGATATCTGGGCAGTGTGGGAGTACAGGGTATCTGGGCAGTGTGGGAGTACAGGGTATCTGGGCAGTGTGGGAGTACAGGGTATCTGGGCAGTGTGGGAGTACAGGGTATCTGGTCAGTGTGGGAGTACAGGGTACCTGGGCAGTGTGGGAGTACAGGGTACCTGGGCAGTGTGGGAGTACAGGGTACCTGGGCAGTGTGGGAGTACAGGGCACCTGGGCAGTGTGGGAGTACAGGGTATCTGGGCAGTGTGGGAGTACAGGGTACATGGGCAGTGTGGGAGTACAGGATATCTGGGCAGTGTGGGAGTACAGGGTACATGGGCAGTGTGGGAGTACAGGATATCTGGGCAGTGTGGGAGTACAGGATATCTGGGCAGTGTGGGAGTACAGGATATCCGGGTAGTGTGGGAGTACAGGGTACCAGATAAGTGTGGGAGTACAGGGTACCTGGGCAGTGTGGGAGTACAGGGTACCTGGTTAGTGTGGGAGTACAGGATATCTGGGCAGTGTGGGAGTACAGAGTACATGGGCAGTGTGGGAGTACAGGATATCTGGGCAGTGTGGGAGTACAGGATATCTGGGCAGTGTGGGAGTACAGGGTATCTGGGCAGTGTGGGAGTACAGGATATCCGGGCAGTGTGGGAGTACAGAATATCTGGGCAAGTGTGGGAGTACAGGGTACCTGGTCAGTGTGGGAGTACAGGATACCTGGGCAGTGTGGGAGTACAGGATATCCGGGCAGTGTGGGAGTACAGAATATCTGGGCAAGTGTGGGAGTACAGGGTACCTGGTCAGTGTGGGAGTACAGGATACCTGGGCAGTGTGGGAGTACAGGGTACCTGGGCAGTGTGGGATACAGGATATCTGGCCAGTGTGGGAGTACAGGGTATCTGGGCAGTGTGGGAGTACAGGATATCTGGGCAGTGTGGGAGTACAGGGTGCCTGGGCAGTGTGGGAGTACAGGATTTCTGGGCAGTGTGGGAGTACAGGGTACCTGGGCAGTGTGGGAGTGCAGGATATCTGGGCAGTGTGGGAGTACAGGGTATCTGGGCAGTGTGGGAGTGCAGGATATCTGGGCAGTGTGGGAGTACAGGATATCTGGGCAGTGTGGGAGTACAGGGTATCTGGGCAGTGTAGGAGTACAGGATATCTGGGCAGTGTGGGAGTATAGGATATCTGGGCAGTGTGGGAGTACAGGATATCTGGGCAGTGTGGGAGTACAGGGTACCTGGGCAGTGTAGGAGTACAGGATATCTGGGCAGTGTGGGAGTATAGGATATCTGGGCAGTGTGGGAGTACAGGATATCTGGGCAGTGTGGGAGTACAGGGTACCTGGGCAGTGTGGGAGTACAGGATATCTGGGCAGTGTGGGAGTACAGGGTATCTGGGCAGTGTGGGAGTACAGGATATCTGGGCAGTGTGGGAGTACAGGGTATCTGGGCAGTGTGGGAGTACAGGGTATCTGGGCAGTGTGGGAGTACAGGATATCTGCGCAGTATGGGAGTACAGGATATCTGGGCAGTGTGGGAGTACAGGGTACCTGGGCAGTGTGGGAGTACAGGGTGCCTGGGCAGTGTGGGAGTACAGGATATCTGGGCAGTGTGGGAGTACAGGATATCTGGGCAGTGTGGGAGTACAGGACATCTGGGCAGTGTGGGAGTACAGAATATCTGGGCAGTGTGGGAGTACAGAATATCTGGGCAGTGTGGGAGTGCAGGATATCTGGGCAGTGTGGGAGTACAGGATATCTGGGCAGTGTGGGAGTACAGGGTATCTGGGCAGTGTGGGAGTACAGGATATCTGGGCAGTGTGGGAGTACAGGATATCTGGGCAGTGTGGGAGTACAGGGTATCTGGGCAGTGTGGGAGTACAGGGTATCTGGGCAGTGTGGGAATACAGGATATCTGGGCAGTGTGGGAGTACAGGGTATCTGGGCAGTGTGGGAGTACAGGATATCTGGGCAGAGTGGGAGTACAGGGTACCTGGGCAGTGTGGGAGTACAGGGTATCTGGGCAGTGTGGGAGTACAGGATATCTGGGCAGTGTGGGAGTACAGGGTATCTGGGCAGTGTGGGAGTACAGGGTATCTGGGCAGTGTGGGAGTACAGGGTATCTGGGCAGTGTGGGAGTACAGGGTATCTGGGCAGTGTGGGAGTACAGGATATCTGGGCAGTGTGGGAGTACAGGATATCTGGGCAGTGTGGGAGTACAGGGTACCTGGGGAGTGTGGGAGTACAGGATATCAGGGCAGTGTGGGAGTACAGAGGATCTGGGCAGTGTGGGAGTACAGGGTATCTGGGCAGTGTGGGAGTACAGGGTATCTGGGCAGTGTGGAAGTACAGGATATCTGGGCAGTGTGGGAGTACAGGGTATCTGGGCAGTGTGGGAGTACAGGGTACCTGGGCAGTGTGGGAGTACAGGGTACCTGGGCAGTGTGGGAGTACTGGGTATCTGGGCAGTGTGGGAGTACAGGATATCTGGTCAGTGTGGGAGTACAGGGTATCTGGGCAGTGTGGGAGTACAGGATATCTGGGCAGTGTGGGAGGACAGGATATCTGTGCAGTGTGGGAGTACAGGGTACCTGGGCATTGTGGGAGTGCAGGATATCTGGGCAGTGTGGGTGTACAGAGTATCTGGGCAGTGTGGGAGTACAGGGTATCTGGGCAGTGTGGGAGTACAGGATATCTGGGCAGTGTGGGAGTACAGGGTATCTGGGCAGTGTGGGAGTACAGGATATCTGGGCAGTGTGGGAGTACAGGGTACCTGGGCAGTGTGGGAGTACAGGGTATCTGGGCAGTGTGGGAGTACAGGGTATCTGGGCAGTGTGGGAGTACAGGGTATCTGGGCAGTGTGGGAGTACAGGATATCTGGGCAGTGTGGGAGTACAGGGTATCTGGGCAGTGTGGGAGTGCAGGATATCTGGGCAGTGTGGGAGTGCAGGATATCTGGGCAGTTTGGGAGTACAGGATATCTGGGCAGTGTGGGAGTACAGGGTATCTGGGCAGTGTGGGAGTACTGGATATCTGGGCAGTGTGGGAGTACAGGGTACCTGGGCAGTGTGGTAGTACAGGGTATCTGGGCAGTGTGGGAGTACAGGATATCTGGGCAGTGTGGGAGTACAGGGTATCTGGGCAGTGTGGGCGTACAGGGTATCTCGGCAGTGTGGGAGTACAGGGTATCTGGGCAGTGTGGGAGTACAGGATATCTGGGCAGTGTGGGAGTACAGGATATCTGGGCAGTGTGGGAGTGCAGGATATCTGGGCAGTTTGGGAGTACAGGATATCTGGGCAGTGTGGGAGTACAGGGTATCTGGGCAGTGTGGGAGTACTGGATATCTGGGCAGTGTGGGAGTACAGGGTACCTGGGCAGTGTGGGAGTACAGGGTATCTGGGCAGTGGGGGAGTACAGGATATCTGGGCAGTGTGGGAGTACAGGGTATCTGGGCAGTGTGGGCGTACAGGGTATCTCGGCAGTGTGGGAGTACAGGGTATCTGGGCAGTGTGGGAGTACAGGATATCTGGGCAGTGTGGGAGTACAGGATATCTGGGCAGTGTGGGAGTACAGGGTATCTGGGCAGTGTGGGAGTACAGGATATCTGGGCAGTGTGGGAGTACAGGGTATCTGGGCAGTGTGGGAGTACAGGGTATCTGGGCAGTGTGGGAGTACAGGGTATCTGGGCAGTGTGGGAGTACAGGATATCTGGGCAGTGTGGGAGTACAGGATATCTGGGCAGTGTGGGAGTACAGGGTATCTGGGCAGTGTGGGAGAACAGGGTATCTGGGCAGTGTGGGAAGACAGGATATCTGGGCAGTGTGGGAGTACAGGGTATCTGGGCAGTGTGGGAGTACAGGGTATCTGGGCAGTGTGGGAGTACAGGATATCTGGGCAGTGTGGGAGTACAGGATATCTGGGCAGTGTGGGAGTACAGGATATCTGGGCAGTGTGGGAGTACCGGGTACCTGGGCAGTGTGGGAGTACAGGGTATCTGGGCAGTGTGGGAGTACAGGGTATCTGGGCAGTGTGGGAGTACAGGATATCTGGGCAGTGTGGGAGTACAGGATATCTGGGCAGTGTGGGAGTACAGGGTACCTGGGCAGTGTGGGAGTGCAGGATATCTGGGCAGTGTGGGAGTACAGAGTATCTGGGCAGTGTGGGAGTACAGGGTATCTGGGCAGTGTGGGAGTACAGGGTATCTGGGCAGTGTGGGAGTACAGGGTATCTGGGCAGTGTGGGAATACAGGATATCTGGGCAGTGTGGGAGTACAGGGTACCTGGGCATTGTGGGAGTGCAGGATATCTGGGCAGTGTGGGAGTACAGAGTATCTGGGCAGTGTGGGAGTACAGGGTATCTGGGCAGTGTGGGAGTACAGGATATCTGGGCAGTGTGGGAGTACTGGGTATCTGGGCAGTGTGGGAGTACAGGATATCTGGGCAGTGTGGGAGTACAGGGTACCTGGGCAGTGTGGGAGTACAGAGTATCTGGGCAGTGTGGGAGTACAGGGTATCTGGGCAGTGTGGGAGTACAGGGTATCTGGGCAGTGTGGGAGTACAGGATATCTGGGCAGTGTGGGAGTACAGGATATCTGGGCAGTGTGGGAGTACAGGGTATCTGGGCAGTGTGGGAGTGCAGGATATCTGGGTAGTGTGGGAGTGCAGGATATCTGGGCAGTGTGGGAGTACAGGATATCTGGGCAGTGTGGGAGTACAGGGTATCTGGGCAGTGTGGGAGTACAGGATATCTGGGCAGTGTGGGAGTACAGGATATCTGGGCAGTGTGGGAGTACAGGATATCCGGGCAGTGTGGGAGTACAGGGTACCAGATAAGTGTGGGAGTACAGGGTACCTGGGCAGTGTGGGAGTACAGGGTACCTGGTCAGTGTGGGAGTACAGGATACCTGGGCAGTGTGGGAGTACAGGGTACCTGGGCAGTGTGGGATACAGGATATCTGGGCAGTGTGGGAGTACAGGGTATCTGGGCAGTGTGGGAGTACAGGATATCTGGGCAGTGTGGGAGTACAGGGTGCCTGGGCAGTGTGGGAGTATAGGATATCTGGGCAGTGTGGGAGTACAGGGTATCTGGGCAGTGTGGGAGTACAGGATATCTGGGCAGTGTGGGAGTACAGGGTATCTGGGCAGTGTGGGAGTACAGGGTATCTGGGCAGTGTGGGAGTACAGGGTATCTGGGCAGTGTGGGAGTACAGGATATCTGGGCAGTGTGGGAGTACAGGATATCTGGGCAGTGTGGGAGTACAGGGTATCTGGGCAGTGTGGGAGTACAGGGTATCTGGGCAGTGTGGGAAGACAGGATATCTGGGCAGTGTGGGAGTACAGGGTATCTGGGCAGTGTGGGAGTACAGGATATCTGGGCAGAGTGGGAGTACAGGGTATCTGGGCAGTGTGGGAGTACAGGATATCTGGGCAGTGTGGGAGTACAGGATATCTGGGCAGTGTGGGAGTACAGGATATCTGGGCAGTGTGGGAGTACCGGGTACCTGGGCAGTGTGGGAGTACAGGGTATCTGGGCAGTGTGGGAGTACAGGGTATCTGGGCAGTGTGGGAGTACAGGATATCTGGGCAGTGTGGGAGTACAGGATATCTGGGCAGTGTGGGAGTACAGGGTACCTGGGCAGTGTGGGAGTGCAGGATATCTGGGCAGTGTGAGAGTACAGAGTATCTGGGCAGTGTGGGAGTACAGGGTATCTGGGCAGTGTGGGAGTACAGGGTATCTGGGCAGTGTGGGAGTACAGGGTATCTGGGCAGTGTGGGAGTACAGGATATCTGGGCAGTGTGGGAGTACAGGGTACCTGGGCATTGTGGGAGTGCAGGATATCTGGGCAGTGTGGGAGTACAGAGTATCTGGGCAGTGTGGGAGTACAGGGTATCTGGGCAGTGTGGGAGGACAGGATATCTGGGCAGTGTGGGAGTACTGGGTATCTGGGCAGTGTGGGAGTACAGGATATCTGGGCAGTGTGGGAGTACAGGGTACCTGGGCAGTGTGGGAGTACAGAGTATCTGGGCAGTGTGGGAGTACAGGGTATCTGGGCAGTGTGGGAGTACAGGGTATCTGGGCAGTGTGGGAGTACAGGATATCTGGGCAGTGTGGGAGTACAGGATATCTGGGCAGTGTGGGAGTACAGGGTATCTGGGCAGTGTGGGAGTGCAGGATATCTGGGTAGTGTGGGAGTGCAGGATATCCGGGCAGTGTGGGAGTACAGGATATCTGGGCAGTGTGGGAGTACAGGGTATCTGGGCAGTGTGGGAGTACAGGATATCTGGGCAGTGTGGGAGTACAGGGTACCTGGGCAGTGTGGGAGTACAGGGTATCTGGGCAGTGTGGGAGTACAGGATATCTGGGGAGTGTGGGAGTACAGGGTATCTGGGCAGTGTGGGAGTACAGGGTATCTGGGCAGTGTGGGAGTACAGGGTATCTGGGCAGTGTGGGAGTACAGGGTACCTGGTCAGTGTGGGAGGACAGGATATCTGGGCAGTGTGGGAGTACAGGATATCTGGGCAGTGTGGGACTACAGGATATCTGGGCAGTGTGGGAGTACAGGGTGCCTGGGCAGTGTTGGAGTACAGGATATCTGGGCAGTGTGGGAGTACAGGGTACCTGGGCAGTGTGGGAGTACAGGGTACCTGGGCAGTGTGGGAGTACAGGGTACCTGGTCAGTGTGGGAGTACAGGATATCTGGGCAGTGTGGGAGTACAGGGTACATGGGCAGTGTGGGAGTACAGGATATCTGGGCAGTGTGGGAGTACAGGATATCTGGGCAGTGTGGGAGTACAGGATATCCGGGCAGTGAGGGAGTACAGAATATCTGGGCAAGTGTGGGAGTACAGGGTACCTGGGCAGTGTGGGAGTACAGGATATCTGGGCAGTGTGGGAGTACAGGATATCCGGGCAGTGTGGGAGTACAGGGTATCTGGGCAGTGTGGGAGTACAGGGTATCTAGGCAGTGTGGGAGTACAGGATATCTGGGCAGTGTGGGAGTACAGAATATCTGGGCAGTGTGGGAGTACAGGGTATCTGGGCAGTGTGGGAGTACAGGGTATCTGGGCAGTGTGGGAGTACAGGGTACCTGGGCAGTGTGGGAGTACAGGGTACCTGGGCAGTGTGGGAGTGCAGGATATCTGGGCAGTGTGGGAGTACAGGATATCTGGGCAGTGTGGGAGTACAGGGTGCCTGGGCAGTGTGGGAGTACAGGATATCTGGGCAGTGTGGGAGTACAGGGTACCTGGGCAGTGTGGGAGTACAGGGTACCTGGGCAGTGTGGGAGTGCAGGATATCTGGGCAGTGTGGGAGTACAGGGTATCTGGGCAGTGTGGGAGTACAGGATATCTGGGCAGTGTGGGAGTACAGGGTATCTGGGCAGTGTGGGAGTACAGGGTATCTGGGCAGTGTGGGAGTACAGGGTACCTGGTCAGTGTGGGAGGACAGGATATCTGGGCAGTGTGGGAGTACAGGATATCTGGGCAGTGTGGGACTACAGGATATCTGGGCAGTGTGGGAGTACAGGGTGCCTGGGCAGTGTGGGAGTACAGGGTACCTGTGCAGTGTGGGAGTACAGGGTACCTGGGCAGTGTGGGAGTGCAGGATATCTGGGCAGTGTGGGAGTACAGGGTATCTGGGCAGTGTGGGAGTACAGGGTATCTGGGCAGTGTGGGAGTACAGGGTATCTGGGCAGTGTGGGAGTACAGGGTATCTGGTCAGTGTGGGAGTACAGGGTACCTGGGCAGTGTGGGAGTACAGGGTACCTGGGCAGTGTGGGAGTACAGGGTACCTGGGCAGTGTGGGAGTACAGGGCACCTGGGCAGTGTGGGAGTACAGGGTATCTGGGCAGTGTGGGAGTACAGGGTACATGGGCAGTGTGGGAGTACAGGATATCTGGGCAGTGTGGGAGTACAGGGTACATGGGCAGTGTGGGAGTACAGGATATCTGGGCAGTGTGGGAGTACAGGATATCTGGGCAGTGTGGGAGTACAGGATATCCGGGTAGTGTGGGAGTACAGGGTACCAGATAAGTGTGGGAGTACAGGGTACCTGGGCAGTGTGGGAGTACAGGGTACCTGGTTAGTGTGGGAGTACAGGATATCTGGGCAGTGTGGGAGTACAGAGTACATGGGCAGTGTGGGAGTACAGGATATCTGGGCAGTGTGGGAGTACAGGATATCTGGGCAGTGTGGGAGTACAGGGTATCTGGGCAGTGTGGGAGTACAGGATATCCGGGCAGTGTGGGAGTACAGAATATCTGGGCAAGTGTGGGAGTACAGGGTACCTGGTCAGTGTGGGAGTACAGGATACCTGGGCAGTGTGGGAGTACAGGATATCCGGGCAGTGTGGGAGTACAGAATATCTGGGCAAGTGTGGGAGTACAGGGTACCTGGTCAGTGTGGGAGTACAGGATACCTGGGCAGTGTGGGAGTACAGGGTACCTGGGCAGTGTGGGATACAGGATATCTGGCCAGTGTGGGAGTACAGGGTATCTGGGCAGTGTGGGAGTACAGGATATCTGGGCAGTGTGGGAGTACAGGGTGCCTGGGCAGTGTGGGAGTACAGGATTTCTGGGCAGTGTGGGAGTACAGGGTACCTGGGCAGTGTGGGAGTGCAGGATATCTGGGCAGTGTGGGAGTACAGGGTATCTGGGCAGTGTGGGAGTGCAGGATATCTGGGCAGTGTGGGAGTACAGGATATCTGGGCAGTGTGGGAGTACAGGGTATCTGGGCAGTGTAGGAGTACAGGATATCTGGGCAGTGTGGGAGTATAGGATATCTGGGCAGTGTGGGAGTACAGGATATCTGGGCAGTGTGGGAGTACAGGGTACCTGGGCAGTGTAGGAGTACAGGATATCTGGGCAGTGTGGGAGTATAGGATATCTGGGCAGTGTGGGAGTACAGGATATCTGGGCAGTGTGGGAGTACAGGGTACCTGGGCAGTGTGGGAGTACAGGATATCTGGGCAGTGTGGGAGTACAGGGTATCTGGGCAGTGTGGGAGTACAGGATATCTGGGCAGTGTGGGAGTACAGGGTATCTGGGCAGTGTGGGAGTACAGGGTATCTGGGCAGTGTGGGAGTACAGGATATCTGCGCAGTATGGGAGTACAGGATATCTGGGCAGTGTGGGAGTACAGGGTACCTGGGCAGTGTGGGAGTACAGGGTGCCTGGGCAGTGTGGGAGTACAGGATATCTGGGCAGTGTGGGAGTACAGGATATCTGGGCAGTGTGGGAGTACAGGACATCTGGGCAGTGTGGGAGTACAGAATATCTGGGCAGTGTGGGAGTGCAGGATATCTGGGCAGTGTGGGAGTACAGGATATCTGGGCAGTGTGGGAGTACAGGGTATCTGGGCAGTGTGGGAGTACAGGATATCTGGGCAGTGTGGGAGTACAGGATATCTGGGCAGTGTGGGAGTACAGGGTATCTGGGCAGTGTGGGAGTACAGGGTATCTGGGCAGTGTGGGAATACAGGATATCTGGGCAGTGTGGGAGTACAGGGTATCTGGGCAGTGTGGGAGTACAGGATATCTGGGCAGAGTGGGAGTACAGGGTACCTGGGCAGTGTGGGAGTACAGGGTATCTGGGCAGTGTGGGAGTACAGGATATCTGGGCAGTGTGGGAGTACAGGGTATCTGGGCAGTGTGGGAGTACAGGGTATCTGGGCAGTGTGGGAGTACAGGGTATCTGGGCAGTGTGGGAGTACAGGGTATCTGGGCAGTGTGGGAGTACAGGATATCTGGGCAGTGTGGGAGTACAGGATATCTGGGCAGTGTGGGAGTACAGGGTACCTGGGGAGTGTGGGAGTACAGGATATCAGGGCAGTGTGGGAGTACAGAGGATCTGGGCAGTGTGGGAGTACAGGGTATCTGGGCAGTGTGGGAGTACAGGGTATCTGGGCAGTGTGGAAGTACAGGATATCTGGGCAGTGTGGGAGTACAGGGTATCTGGGCAGTGTGGGAGTACAGGGTACCTGGGCAGTGTGGGAGTACAGGGTACCTGGGCAGTGTGGGAGTACTGGGTATCTGGGCAGTGTGGGAGTACAGGATATCTGGTCAGTGTGGGAGTACAGGGTATCTGGGCAGTGTGGGAGTACAGGATATCTGGGCAGTGTGGGAGTACAGGGTATCTGTGCAGTGTGGGAGTACAGGGTACCTGGGCATTGTGGGAGTGCAGGATATCTGGGCAGTGTGGGTGTACAGAGTATCTGGGCAGTGTGGGAGTACAGGGTATCTGGGCAGTGTGGGAGTACAGGATATCTGGGCAGTGTGGGAGTACAGGGTATCTGGGCAGTGTGGGAGTACAGGATATCTGGGCAGTGTGGGAGTACAGGGTACCTGGGCAGTGTGGGAGTACAGGGTATCTGGGCAGTGTGGGAGTACAGGGTATCTGGGCAGTGTGGGAGTACAGGGTATCTGGGCAGTGTGGGAGTACAGGATATCTGGGCAGTGTGGGAGTACAGGGTATCTGGGCAGTGTGGGAGTGCAGGATATCTGGGCAGTGTGGGAGTGCAGGATATCTGGGCAGTTTGGGAGTACAGGATATCTGGGCAGTGTGGGAGTACAGGGTATCTGGGCAGTGTGGGAGTACTGGATATCTGGGCAGTGTGGGAGTACAGGGTACCTGGGCAGTGTGGGAGTACAGGGTATCTGGGCAGTGTGGGAGTACAGGATATCTGGGCAGTGTGGGAGTACAGGGTATCTGGGCAGTGTGGGCGTACAGGGTATCTCGGCAGTGTGGGAGTACAGGGTATCTGGGCAGAGTGGGAGTACAGGATATCTGGGCAGTGTGGGAGTACAGGATATCTGGGCAGTGTGGGAGTGCAGGATATCTGGGCAGTTTGGGAGTACAGGATATCTGGGCAGTGTGGGAGTACAGGGTATCTGGGCAGTGTGGGAGTACTGGATATCTGGGCAGTGTGGGAGTACAGGGTACCTGGGCAGTGTGGGAGTACAGGGTATCTGGGCAGTGGGGGAGTACAGGATATCTGGGCAGTGTGGGAGTACAGGGTATCTGGGCAGTGTGGGCGTACAGGGTATCTCGGCAGTGTGGGAGTACAGGGTATCTGGGCAGTGTGGGAGTACAGGATATCTGGGCAGTGTGGGAGTACAGGATATCTGGGCAGTGTGGGAGTACAGGGTATCTGGGCAGTGTGGGAGTACAGGATATCTGGGCAGTGTGGGAGTACAGGGTGCCTGGGCAGTGTGGGAGTACAGGATTTCTGGGCAGTGTGGGAGTACAGGGTACCTGGGCAGTGTGGGAGTGCAGGATATCTGGGCAGTGTGGGAGTACAGGGTATCTGGGCAGTGTGGGAGTGCAGGATATCTGGGCAGTGTGGGAGTACAGGATATCTGGGCAGTGTGGGAGTACAGGGTATCTGGGCAGTGTAGGAGTACAGGATATCTGGGCAGTGTGGGAGTATAGGATATCTGGGCAGTGTGGGAGTACAGGATATCTGGGCAGTGTGGGAGTACAGGATATCTGGGCAGTGTGGGAGTACAGGATATCCGGGTAGTGTGGGAGTACAGGGTACCAGATAAGTGTGGGAGTACAGGGTACCTGGGCAGTGTGGGAGTACAGGGTACCTGGTTAGTGTGGGAGTACAGGATATCTGGGCAGTGTGGGAGTACAGAGTACATGGGCAGTGTGGGAGTACAGGATATCTGGGCAGTGTGGGAGTACAGGATATCTGGGCAGTGTGGGAGTACAGGGTACCTGGTCAGTGTGGGAGTACAGGATACCTGGGCAGTGTGGGAGTACAGGATATCCGGGCAGTGTGGGAGTACAGAATATCTGGGCAAGTGTGGGAGTACAGGGTACCTGGTCAGTGTGGGAGTACAGGATACCTGGGCAGTGTGGGAGTACAGGGTACCTGGGCAGTGTGGGATACAGGATATCTGGCCAGTGTGGGAGTACAGGGTATCTGGGCAGTGTGGGAGTACAGGATATCTGGGCAGTGTGGGAGTACAGGGTGCCTGGGCAGTGTGGGAGTACAGGATTTCTGGGCAGTGTGGGAGTACAGGGTACCTGGGCAGTGTGGGAGTGCAGGATATCTGGGCAGTGTGGGAGTACAGGGTATCTGGGCAGTGTGGGAGTGCAGGATATCTGGGCAGTGTGGGAGTACAGGATATCTGGGCAGTGTGGGAGTACAGGGTATCTGGGCAGTGTAGGAGTACAGGATATCTGGGCAGTGTGGGAGTATAGGATATCTGGGCAGTGTGGGAGTACAGGATATCTGGGCAGTGTGGGAGTACAGGGTACCTGGGCAGTGTAGGAGTACAGGATATCTGGGCAGTGTGGGAGTATAGGATATCTGGGCAGTGTGGGAGTACAGGATATCTGGGCAGTGTGGGAGTACAGGGTACCTGGGCAGTGTGGGAGTACAGGATATCTGGGCAGTGTGGGAGTACAGGGTATCTGGGCAGTGTGGGAGTACAGGATATCTGGGCAGTGTGGGAGTACAGGGTATCTGGGCAGTGTGGGAGTACAGGGTATCTGGGCAGTGTGGGAGTACAGGATATCTGGGCAGTATGGGAGTACAGGATATCTGGGCAGTGTGGGAGTACAGGGTACCTGGGCAGTGTGGGAGTACAGGGTGCCTGGGCAGTGTGGGAGTACAGGATATCTGGGCAGTGTGGGAGTACAGGATATCTGGGCAGTGTGGGAGTACAGGACATCTGGGCAGTGTGGGAGTACAGAATATCTGGGCAGTGTGGGAGTGCAGGATATCTGGGCAGTGTGGGAGTACAGGATATCTGGGCAGTGTGGGAGTACAGGGTATCTGGGCAATGTGGGAGTACAGGATATCTGGGCAGTGTGGGAGTACAGGATATCTGGGCAGTGTGGGAGTACAGGGTATCTGGGCAGTGTGGGAGTACAGGGTATCTGGGCAGTGTGGGAATACAGGATATCTGGGCAGTGTGGGAGTACAGGGTATCTGGGCAGTGTGGGAGTACAGGATATCTGGGCAGAGTGGGAGTACAGGGTACCTGGGCAGTGTGGGAGTACAGGGTATCTGGGCAGTGTGGGAGTACAGGATATCTGGGCAGTGTGGGAGTACAGGATATCTGGGCAGTGTGGGAGTACAGGATATCTGGGCAGTGTGGGAGTACAGGGTACCTGGGCAGTGTGGGAGTACAGGATATCTGGGCAGTGTGGGAGTACAGGGTATCTGGGCAGTGTGGGAGTACAGGATATCTGGGCAGTGTGGGAGTACAGGGTATCTGGGCAGTGTGGGAGTACAGGGTATCTGGGCAGTGTGGGAGTACAGGATATCTGCGCAGTATGGGAGTACAGGATATCTGGGCAGTGTGGGAGTACAGGGTACCTGGGCAGTGTGGGAGTACAGGGTGCCTGGGCAGTGTGGGAGTACAGGATATCTGGGCAGTGTGGGAGTACAGGATATCTGGGCAGTGTGGGAGTACAGGACATCTGGGCAGTGTGGGAGTACAGAATATCTGGGCAGTGTGGGAGTGCAGGATATCTGGGCAGTGTGGGAGTACAGGATATCTGGGCAGTGTGGGAGTACAGGGTATCTGGGCAGTGTGGGAGTACAGGATATCTGGGCAGTGTGGGAGTACAGGATATCTGGGCAGTGTGGGAGTACAGGGTATCTGGGCAGTGTGGGAGTACAGGGTATCTGGGCAGTGTGGGAATACAGGATATCTGGGCAGTGTGGGAGTACAGGGTATCTGGGCAGTGTGGGAGTACAGGATATCTGGGCAGAGTGGGAGTACAGGGTACCTGGGCAGTGTGGGAGTACAGGGTATCTGGGCAGTGTGGGAGTACAGGATATCTGGGCAGTGTGGGAGTACAGGGTATCTGGGCAGTGTGGGAGTACAGGGTATCTGGGCAGTGTGGGAGTACAGGGTATCTGGGCAGTGTGGGAGTACAGGGTATCTGGGCAGTGTGGGAGTACAGGATATCTGGGCAGTGTGGGAGTACAGGATATCTGGGCAGTGTGGGAGTACAGGGTACCTGGGGAGTGTGGGAGTACAGGATATCAGGGCAGTGTGGGAGTACAGAGGATCTGGGCAGTGTGGGAGTACAGGGTATCTGGGCAGTGTGGGAGTACAGGGTATCTGGGCAGTGTGGAAGTACAGGATATCTGGGCAGTGTGGGAGTACAGGGTATCTGGGCAGTGTGGGAGTACAGGGTACCTGGGCAGTGTGGGAGTACAGGGTACCTGGGCAGTGTGGGAGTACTGGGTATCTGGGCAGTGTGGGAGTACAGGATATCTGGTCAGTGTGGGAGTACAGGGTATCTGGGCAGTGTGGGAGTACAGGATATCTGGGCAGTGTGGGAGTACAGGATATCTGTGCAGTGTGGGAGTACAGGGTACCTGGGCATTGTGGGAGTGCAGGATATCTGGGCAGTGTGGGTGTACAGAGTATCTGGGCAGTGTGGGAGTACAGGGTATCTGGGCAGTGTGGGAGTACAGGATATCTGGGCAGTGTGGGAGTACAGGGTATCTGGGCAGTGTGGGAGTACAGGATATCTGGGCAGTGTGGGAGTACAGGGTACCTGGGCAGTGTGGGAGTACAGGGTATCTGGGCAGTGTGGGAGTACAGGGTATCTGGGCAGTGTGGGAGTACAGGGTATCTGGGCAGTGTGGGAGTACAGGATATCTGGGCAGTGTGGGAGTACAGGGTATCTGGGCAGTGTGGGAGTGCAGGATATCTGGGCAGTGTGGGAGTGCAGGATATCTGGGCAGTTTGGGAGTACAGGATATCTGGGCAGTGTGGGAGTACAGGGTATCTGGGCAGTGTGGGAGTACTGGATATCTGGGCAGTGTGGGAGTACAGGGTACCTGGGCAGTGTGGGAGTACAGGGTATCTGGGCAGTGTGGGAGTACAGGATATCTGGGCAGTGTGGGAGTACAGGGTATCTGGGCAGTGTGGGCGTACAGGGTATCTCGGCAGTGTGGGAGTACAGGGTATCTGGGCAGAGTGGGAGTACAGGATATCTGGGCAGTGTGGGAGTACAGGATATCTGGGCAGTGTGGGAGTGCAGGATATCTGGGCAGTTTGGGAGTACAGGATATCTGGGCAGTGTGGGAGTACAGGGTATCTGGGCAGTGTGGGAGTACTGGATATCTGGGCAGTGTGGGAGTACAGGGTACCTGGGCAGTGTGGGAGTACAGGGTATCTGGGCAGTGGGGGAGTACAGGATATCTGGGCAGTGTGGGAGTACAGGGTATCTGGGCAGTGTGGGCGTACAGGGTATCTCGGCAGTGTGGGAGTACAGGGTATCTGGGCAGTGTGGGAGTACAGGATATCTGGGCAGTGTGGGAGTACAGGATATCTGGGCAGTGTGGGAGTACAGGGTATCTGGGCAGTGTGGGAGTACAGGATATCTGGGCAGTGTGGGAGTACAGGGTGCCTGGGCAGTGTGGGAGTACAGGATTTCTGGGCAGTGTGGGAGTACAGGGTACCTGGGCAGTGTGGGAGTGCAGGATATCTGGGCAGTGTGGGAGTACAGGGTATCTGGGCAGTGTGGGAGTGCAGGATATCTGGGCAGTGTGGGAGTACAGGATATCTGGGCAGTGTGGGAGTACAGGGTATCTGGGCAGTGTAGGAGTACAGGATATCTGGGCAGTGTGGGAGTATAGGATATCTGGGCAGTGTGGGAGTACAGGATATCTGGGCAGTGTGGGAGTACAGGATATCTGGGCAGTGTGGGAGTACAGGATATCCGGGTAGTGTGGGAGTACAGGGTACCAGATAAGTGTGGGAGTACAGGGTACCTGGGCAGTGTGGGAGTACAGGGTACCTGGTTAGTGTGGGAGTACAGGATATCTGGGCAGTGTGGGAGTACAGAGTACATGGGCAGTGTGGGAGTACAGGATATCTGGGCAGTGTGGGAGTACAGGATATCTGGGCAGTGTGGGAGTACAGGGTACCTGGTCAGTGTGGGAGTACAGGATACCTGGGCAGTGTGGGAGTACAGGATATCCGGGCAGTGTGGGAGTACAGAATATCTGGGCAAGTGTGGGAGTACAGGGTACCTGGTCAGTGTGGGAGTACAGGATACCTGGGCAGTGTGGGAGTACAGGGTACCTGGGCAGTGTGGGATACAGGATATCTGGCCAGTGTGGGAGTACAGGGTATCTGGGCAGTGTGGGAGTACAGGATATCTGGGCAGTGTGGGAGTACAGGGTGCCTGGGCAGTGTGGGAGTACAGGATTTCTGGGCAGTGTGGGAGTACAGGGTACCTGGGCAGTGTGGGAGTGCAGGATATCTGGGCAGTGTGGGAGTACAGGGTATCTGGGCAGTGTGGGAGTGCAGGATATCTGGGCAGTGTGGGAGTACAGGATATCTGGGCAGTGTGGGAGTACAGGGTATCTGGGCAGTGTAGGAGTACAGGATATCTGGGCAGTGTGGGAGTATAGGATATCTGGGCAGTGTGGGAGTACAGGATATCTGGGCAGTGTGGGAGTACAGGGTACCTGGGCAGTGTAGGAGTACAGGATATCTGGGCAGTGTGGGAGTATAGGATATCTGGGCAGTGTGGGAGTACAGGATATCTGGGCAGTGTGGGAGTACAGGGTACCTGGGCAGTGTGGGAGTACAGGATATCTGGGCAGTGTGGGAGTACAGGGTATCTGGGCAGTGTGGGAGTACAGGATATCTGGGCAGTGTGGGAGTACAGGGTATCTGGGCAGTGTGGGAGTACAGGGTATCTGGGCAGTGTGGGAGTACAGGATATCTGGGCAGTATGGGAGTACAGGATATCTGGGCAGTGTGGGAGTACAGGGTACCTGGGCAGTGTGGGAGTACAGGGTGCCTGGGCAGTGTGGGAGTACAGGATATCTGGGCAGTGTGGGAGTACAGGATATCTGGGCAGTGTGGGAGTACAGGACATCTGGGCAGTGTGGGAGTACAGAATATCTGGGCAGTGTGGGAGTGCAGGATATCTGGGCAGTGTGGGAGTACAGGATATCTGGGCAGTGTGGGAGTACAGGGTATCTGGGCAATGTGGGAGTACAGGATATCTGGGCAGTGTGGGAGTACAGGATATCTGGGCAGTGTGGGAGTACAGGGTATCTGGGCAGTGTGGGAGTACAGGGTATCTGGGCAGTGTGGGAATACAGGATATCTGGGCAGTGTGGGAGTACAGGGTATCTGGGCAGTGTGGGAGTACAGGATATCTGGGCAGAGTGGGAGTACAGGGTACCTGGGCAGTGTGGGAGTACAGGGTATCTGGGCAGTGTGGGAGTACAGGATATCTGGGCAGTGTGGGAGTACAGGATATCTGGGCAGTGTGGGAGTACAGGGTATCTGGGCAGTGTGGGAGTACAGGGTATCTGGGCAGTGTGGGAGTACAGGGTATCTGGGCAGTGTGGGAGTACAGGGTATCTGGGCAGTGTGGGAGTACAGGATATCTGGGCAGTGTGGGAGTACAGGATATCTGGGCAGTGTGGGAGTACAGGGTACCTGGGGAGTGTGGGAGTACAGGATATCTGGGCAGTGTGGGAGTACAGAGTATCTGGGCAGTGTGGGAGTACAGGGTATCTGGGCAGTGTGGGAGTACAGGGTATCTGGGCAGTGTGGAAGTACAGGATATCTGGGCAGTGTGGGAGTACAGGGTATCTGGGCAGTGTGGGAGTACAGGGTACCTGGGCAGTGTGGGAGTACAGGGTACCTGGGCAGTGTGGGAGTACTGGGTATCTGGGCAGTGTGGGAGTACAGGATATCTGGTCAGTGTGGGAGTACAGGGTATCTGGGCAGTGTGGGAGTACAGGATATCTGGGCAGTGTGGGAGTACAGGATATCTGTGCAGTGTGGGAGTACAGGGTACCTGGGCATTGTGGGAGTGCAGGATATCTGGGCAGTGTGGGTGTACAGAGTATCTGGGCAGTGTGGGAGTACAGGGTATCTGGGCAGTGTGGGAGTACAGGATATCTGGGCAGTGTGGGAGTACAGGGTATCTGGGCAGTGTGGGAGTACAGGATATCTGGGCAGTGTGGGAGTACAGGGTACCTGGGCAGTGTGGGAGTACAGGGTATCTGGGCAGTGTGGGAGTACAGGGTATCTGGGCAGTGTGGGAGTACAGGGTATCTGGGCAGTGTGGGAGTACAGGATATCTGGGCAGTGTGGGAGTACAGGGTATCTGGGCAGTGTGGGAGTGCAGGATATCTGGGCAGTGTGGGAGTGCAGGATATCTGGGCAGTTTGGGAGTACAGGATATCTGGGCAGTGTGGGAGTACAGGGTATCTGGGCAGTGTGGGAGTACTGGATATCTGGGCAGTGTGGGAGTACAGGGTACCTGGGCAGTGTGGGAGTACAGGGTATCTGGGCAGTGTGGGAGTACAGGATATCTGGGCAGTGTGGGAGTACAGGGTATCTGGGCAGTGTGGGCGTACAGGGTATCTCGGCAGTGTGGGAGTACAGGGTATCTGGGCAGTGTGGGAGTACAGGATATCTGGGCAGTGTGGGAGTACAGGATATCTGGGCAGTGTGGGAGTGCAGGATATCTGGGCAGTTTGGGAGTACAGGATATCTGGGCAGTGTGGGAGTACAGGGTATCTGGGCAGTGTGGGAGTACTGGATATCTGGGCAGTGTGGGAGTACAGGGTACCTGGGCAGTGTGGGAGTACAGGGTATCTGGGCAGTGTGGGAGTACAGGATATCTGGGCAGTGTGGGAGTACAGGGTATCTGGGCAGTGTGGGCGTACAGGGTATCTCGGCAGTGTGGGAGTACAGGGTATCTGGGCAGTGTGGGAGTACAGGATATCTGGGCAGTGTGGGAGTACAGGATATCTGGGCAGTGTGGGAGTACAGGGTATCTGGGCAGTGTGGGAGTACAGGATATCTGGGCAGTGTGGGAGTACAGGGTGCCTGGGCAGTGTGGGAGTACAGGATTTCTGGGCAGTGTGGGAGTACAGGGTACCTGGGCAGTGTGGGAGTGCAGGATATCTGGGCAGTGTGGGAGTACAGGGTATCTGGGCAGTGTGGGAGTGCAGGATATCTGGGCAGTGTGGGAGTACAGGATATCTGGGCAGTGTGGGAGTACAGGGTATCTGGGCAGTGTAGGAGTACAGGATATCTGGGCAGTGTGGGAGTATAGGATATCTGGGCAGTGTGGGAGTACAGGATATCTGGGCAGTGTGGGAGTACAGGGTACCTGGGCAGTGTAGGAGTACAGGATATCTGGGCAGTGTGGGAGTATAGGATATCTGGGCAGTGTGGGAGTACAGGATATCTGGGCAGTGTGGGAGTACAGGGTACCTGGGCAGTGTGGGAGTACAGGATATCTGGGCAGTGTGGGAGTACAGGGTATCTGGGCAGTGTGGGAGTACAGGATATCTGGGCAGTGTGGGAGTACAGGGTATCTGGGCAGTGTGGGAGTACAGGGTATCTGGGCAGTGTGGGAGTACAGGATATCTGGGCAGTATGGGAGTACAGGATATCTGGGCAGTGTGGGAGTACAGGGTACCTGGGCAGTGTGGGAGTACAGGGTGCCTGGGCAGTGTGGGAGTACAGGATATCTGGGCAGTGTGGGAGTACAGGATATCTGGGCAGTGTGGGAGTACAGGACATCTGGGCAGTGTGGGAGTACAGGATATCTGGGCAGTGTGGGAGTACAGGGTATCTGGGCAGTGTGGAAGTACAGGATATCTGGGCAGTGTGGGAGTACAGGGTATCTGGGCAGTGTGGGAGTACAGGGTACCTGGGCAGTGTGGGAGTACAGGGTACCTGGGCAGTGTGGGAGTACTGGGTATCTGGGCAGTGTGGGAGTACAGGATATCTGGTCAGTGTGGGAGTACAGGGTATCTGGGCAGTGTGGGAGTACAGGATATCTGGGCAGTGTGGGAGTACAGGATATCTGTGCAGTCTGGGAGTACAGGGTACCTGGGCATTGTGGGAGTGCAGGACATCTGGGCAGTGTGGGTGTACAGAGTATCTGGGCAGTGTGGGAGTACAGGGTATGTGGGCAGTGTGGGAGTACAGGATATCTGGGCAGTGTGGGAGTACAGGGTATCTGGGCAGTGTGGGAGTACAGGATATCTGGGCAGTGTGGGAGTACAGGGTACCTGGGCAGTGTGGGAGTACAGGATATCTGGGCAGTGTGGGAGTACAGGATATCTGGGCAGTGTGGGAGTACAGGATATCTGGGCAGTGTGGGAGTACAGGGTACCTGGGCAGTGTGGGAGTACAGGGTATCTGGGCAGTGTGGGAGTACAGGGTATCTGGGCAGTGTGGGAGTACAGGGTATCTGGGCAGTGTGGGAGTACAGGGTATCTGGGCAGTGTGGGAGTACAGGATATCTGGGCAGTGTGGGAGTACAGGGTATCTGGGCAGTGTGGGAGTGCAGGATATCTGGGCAGTGTGGGAGTGCAGGATATCTGGGCAGTTTGGGAGTACAGGATATCTGGGCAGTGTGGGAGTACAGGGTATCTGGGCAGTGTGGGAGTACTGGATATCTGGGCAGTGTGGGAGTACAGGGTACCTGGGCAGTGTGGGAGTACAGGGTATCTGGGCAGTGTGGGAGTACAGGATATCTGGGCAGTGTGGGAGTACAGGGTATCTGGGCAGTGTGGGCGTACAGGGTATCTCGGCAGTGTGGGAGTACAGGGTATCTGGGCAGTGTGGGAGTACAGGATATCTGGGCAGTGTGGGAGTACAGGATATCTGGGCAGTGTGGGAGTACAGGATATCTGGGCAGTGTGGGAGTACAGGGTACCTGGGCAGTGTGGGAGTACAGGGTATCTGGGCAGTGTGGGAGTACAGGGTACCTGGGCAGTGTGGGAGTACAGGGTATCTGGGCAGTGTGGGAGTACAGGATATCTGGGCAGTGTGGGAGTACAGGGTATCTGGGCTGTGTGGGAGTGCAGGATATCTGGGCAGTGTGGGAGTACAGGATATCTGGGCAGTGTGGGAGTACGGGGTACCTGGGCAGTGTGGGAGTACAGGGAACCTGGGCAGTGTGGGAGTACAGGGTACCTGGGCAGTGTGGGAGTACAGGGAACATGGGCAGTGTGGGAGTACAGGATATCTGGGCAGTGTGGGAGTACAGGGTACCTGGGCAGTGTGGGAGTACAGGATATCTGGGCAGTGTGGGAGTACAGAATATCTGGGCAGTGTGGGAGTACAGGGTACCTGGGCAGTGTGGGAGTACAGGATATCTCCGCAGTGTGGGAGTACAGGGTATCTGGGCAGTGTGGGAGGACAGGGTACCTGGGCAGTGTGGGAGTACAGGGTAACTGGCCAGTGTGGGAGTACAGGGTATCTGGGCAGTGTGGGAGTACAGGGTATCTGGGCAGTGTGGGAGTACAGGGTACCTGGGCAGTGTGTGAGTACACAATATCTGGGCAGTGTGGGAGTACAGGGTATCTGGGCAGTGTGGGAGTACAGGGTACCTGGGCAGTGTGGGAGTACAGGATATCTGGGCAGTGTGGGAGTACAGGGTACCTGGGCAGTGTGGGAGTACAGGTACCTGGGCAGTGTGTGAGTACAGGTACCTAGGCAGTGTGTGAGTACAGGTACCTGGGCAGTGTGTGAGTACAGGTAGCTGGGCAGTCTGGGAGTACAGGTTATCTGGGCAGTGTGGGAGTACAGGATATCTGGGCAGTGTGGGAGTACAGGATATCTGGGCAGTGTGGGAGTACAGGGTACCTGGGCAGTGTGGGAGTACAGGGTATCTCGGCAGTGTGGGAGTACAGGTACCTGGGCAGTGTGTGAGTACAGGTACCTGGGCAGTGTGTGAGTACAGGTACCTGGGCAGTGTGTGAGTACAGGTACCAGGGCAGTGTGTGAGTACAGGTACCTGGGCAGTGTGGGAGTACAGGATATCTGGGCAGAGTGGGAGTACAGGATATCTGGCCAGTGTGGGATTACAGGATGCCTGGGCAGTGTGGGAGTACAGGATATCTGGGCAGTGTGGGAGTACAGGGTATCTGGGCAGTGTGGGAGTACAGGATATCTGGGCAGTGTGGGAGTACAGGATATCTGGGCAGTGTGGGAGTACAGGCTATCTGGGCAGTGTGGCAGTACAGGGTATCTGGGCAGTGTGGGAGTACAGGGTACCTGGGCAGAGTGGGAGTACAGGATATCTGGGCAGTGTGGGAGTACAGGGTACCTGGGCAGTGTGGGAGTACAGGGTACCTGGGCAGTGTGGGAGTACAGGGTACCTGGTCAGTGTGGGAGTACAGGATATCTGGGCAGTGTGGGAGTACAGGGTACATGGGCAGTGTGGGAGTACAGGATATCTGGGCAGTGTGGGAGTACAGGATATCTGGGCAGTGTGGGAGTACAGGATATCCGGGCAGTGAGGGAGTACAGAATATCTGGGCAAGTGTGGGAGTACAGGGTACCTGGGCAGTGTGGGAGTACAGGATATCTGGGCAGTGTGGGAGTACAGGATATCCGGGCAGTGTGGGAGTACAGGGTATCTGGGCAGTGTGGGAGTACAGGGTATCTGGGCAGTGTGGGAGTACAGGATATCTGGGCAGTGTGGGAGTACAGGATATCTGGGCAGTGTGGGAGTACAGGATATCTGGGCAGTGTGGGAGTACAGGGTATCTGGGCAGTGTGGGAGTACAGGATATCTGGGCAGTGTGGGAGTACAGGGTGCCTGGGCAGTGTGGGAGTACAGGATTTCTGGGCAGTGTGGGAGTACAGGGTACCTGGGCAGTGTGGGAGTGCAGGATATCTGGGCAGTGTGGGAGTACAGGGTATCTGGGCAGTGTGGGAGTGCAGGATATCTGGGCAGTGTGGGAGTACAGGATATCTGGGCAGTGTGGGAGTACAGGGTATCTGGGCAGTGTAGGAGTACAGGATATCTGGGCAGTGTGGGAGTATAGGATATCTGGGCAGTGTGGGAGTACAGGATATCTGGGCAGTGTGGGAGTACAGGGTACCTGGGCAGTGTAGGAGTACAGGATATCTGGGCAGTGTGGGAGTATAGGATATCTGGGCAGTGTGGGAGTACAGGATATCTGGGCAGTGTGGGAGTACAGGGTACCTGGGCAGTGTGGGAGTACAGGATATCTGGGCAGTGTGGGAGTACAGGGTATCTGGGCAGTGTGGGAGTACAGGATATCTGGGCAGTGTGGGAGTACAGGGTATCTGGGCAGTGTGGGAGTACAGGGTATCTGGGCAGTGTGGGAGTACAGGATATCTGGGCAGTATGGGAGTACAGGATATCTGGGCAGTGTGGGAGTACAGGGTACCTGGGCAGTGTGGGAGTACAGGGTGCCTGGGCAGTGTGGGAGTACAGGATATCTGGGCAGTGTGGGAGTACAGGATATCTGGGCAGTGTGGGAGTACAGGACATCTGGGCAGTGTGGGAGTACAGGATATCTGGGCAGTGTGGGAGTACAGGGTATCTGGGCAGTGTGGAAGTACAGGATATCTGGGCAGTGTGGGAGTACAGGGTATCTGGGCAGTGTGGGAGTACAGGGTACCTGGGCAGTGTGGGAGTACAGGGTACCTGGGCAGTGTGGGAGTACTGGGTATCTGGGCAGTGTGGGAGTACAGGATATCTGGTCAGTGTGGGAGTACAGGGTATCTGGGCAGTGTGGGAGTACAGGATATCTGGGCAGTGTGGGAGTACAGGATATCTGTGCAGTCTGGGAGTACAGGGTACCTGGGCATTGTGGGAGTGCAGGACATCTGGGCAGTGTGGGTGTACAGAGTATCTGGGCAGTGTGGGAGTACAGGGTATGTGGGCAGTGTGGGAGTACAGGATATCTGGGCAGTGTGGGAGTACAGGGTATCTGGGCAGTGTGGGAGTACAGGATATCTGGGCAGTGTGGGAGTACAGGGTACCTGGGCAGTGTGGGAGTACAGGATATCTGGGCAGTGTGGGAGTACAGGATATCTGGGCAGTGTGGGAGTACAGGATATCTGGGCAGTGTGGGAGTACAGGGTACCTGGGCAGTGTGGGAGTACAGGGTATCTGGGCAGTGTGGGAGTACAGGGTATCTGGGCAGTGTGGGAGTACAGGGTATCTGGGCAGTGTGGGAGTACAGGGTATCTGGGCAGTGTGGGAGTACAGGATATCTGGGCAGTGTGGGAGGACAGGGTATCTGGGCAGTGTGGGAGTGCAGGATATCTGGGCAGTGTGGGAGTGCAGGATATCTGGGCAGTTTGGGAGTACAGGATATCTGGGCAGTGTGGGAGTACAGGGTATCTGGGCAGTGTGGGAGTACTGGATATCTGGGCAGTGTGGGAGTACAGGGTACCTGGGCAGTGTGGGAGTACAGGGTATCTGGGCAGTGTGGGAGTACAGGATATCTGGGCAGTGTGGGAGTACAGGGTATCTGGGCAGTGTGGGCGTACAGGGTATCTCGGCAGTGTGGGAGTACAGGGTATCTGGGCAGTGTGGGAGTACAGGATATCTGGGCAGTGTGGGAGTACAGGATATCTGGGCAGTGTGGGAGTACAGGATATCTGGGCAGTGTGGGAGTACAGGGTACCTGGGCAGTGTGGGAGTACAGGGTATCTGGGCAGTGTGGGAGTACAGGGTACCTGGGCAGTGTGGGAGTACAGGGTATCTGGGCAGTGTGGGAGTACAGGATATCTGGGCAGTGTGGGAGTACAGGGTATCTGGGCTGTGTGGGAGTGCAGGATATCTGGGCAGTGTGGGAGTACAGGATATCTGGGCAGTGTGGGAGTACGGGGTACCTGGGCAGTGTGGGAGTACAGGGAACCTGGGCAGTGTGGGAGTACAGGGTACCTGGGCAGTGTGGGAGTACAGGGAACATGGGCAGTGTGGGAGTACAGGATATCTGGGCAGTGTGGGAGTACAGGGTACCTGGGCAGTGTGGGAGTACAGGATATCTGGGCAGTGTGGGAGTACAGAATATCTGGGCAGTGTGGGAGTACAGGGTACCTGGGCAGTGTGGGAGTACAGGATATCTCCGCAGTGTGGGAGTACAGGGTATCTGGGCAGTGTGGGAGGACAGGGTACCTGGGCAGTGTGGGAGTACAGGGTAACTGGCCAGTGTGGGAGTACAGGGTATCTGGGCAGTGTGGGAGTACAGGGTATCTGGGCAGTGTGGGAGTACAGGGTACCTGGGCAGTGTGTGAGTACACAATATCTGGGCAGTGTGGGAGTACAGGGTATCTGGGCAGTGTGGGAGTACAGGGTACCTGGGCAGTGTGGGAGTACAGGATATCTGGGCAGTGTGGGAGTACAGGGTACCTGGGCAGTGTGGGAGTACAGGTACCTGGGCAGTGTGTGAGTACAGGTACCTAGGCAGTGTGTGAGTACAGGTACCTGGGCAGTGTGTGAGTACAGGTAGCTGGGCAGTCTGGGAGTACAGGTTATCTGGGCAGTGTGGGAGTACAGGATATCTGGGCAGTGTGGGAGTACAGGATATCTGGGCAGTGTGGGAGTACAGGGTACCTGGGCAGTGTGGGAGTACAGGGTATCTCGGCAGTGTGGGAGTACAGGTACCTGGGCAGTGTGTGAGTACAGGTACCTGGGCAGTGTGTGAGTACAGGTACCTGGGCAGTGTGTGAGTACAGGTACCAGGGCAGTGTGTGAGTACAGGTACCTGGGCAGTGTGGGAGTACAGGATATCTGGGCAGAGTGGGAGTACAGGATATCTGGCCAGTGTGGGATTACAGGATGCCTGGGCAGTGTGGGAGTACAGGATATCTGGGCAGTGTGGGAGTACAGGGTATCTGGGCAGTGTGGGAGTACAGGATATCTGGGCAGTGTGGGAGTACAGGATATCTGGGCAGTGTGGGAGTACAGGCTATCTGGGCAGTGTGGCAGTACAGGGTATCTGGGCAGTGTGGGAGTACAGGGTACCTGGGCAGAGTGGGAGTACAGGATATCTGGGCAGTGTGGGAGTACAGGGTACCTGGGCAGTGTGGGAGTACAGGGTACCTGGGCAGTGTGGGAGTACAGGGTACCTGGTCAGTGTGGGAGTACAGGATATCTGGGCAGTGTGGGAGTACAGGGTACATGGGCAGTGTGGGAGTACAGGATATCTGGGCAGTGTGGGAGTACAGGATATCTGGGCAGTGTGGGAGTACAGGATATCCGGGCAGTGAGGGAGTACAGAATATCTGGGCAAGTGTGGGAGTACAGGGTACCTGGGCAGTGTGGGAGTACAGGATATCTGGGCAGTGTGGGAGTACAGGATATCCGGGCAGTGTGGGAGTACAGGGTATCTGGGCAGTGTGGGAGTACAGGGTATCTGGGCAGTGTGGGAGTACAGGATATCTGGGCAGTGTGGGAGTACAGAATATCTGGGCAGTGTGGGAGTACAGGGTATCTGGGCAGTGTGGGAGTACAGGGTATCTGGGCAGTGTGGGAGTACAGGGTACCTGGGCAGTGTGGGAGTACAGGGTACCTGGGCAGTGTGGGAGTGCAGGATATCTGGGCAGTGTGGGAGTACAGGATATCTGGGCAGTGTGGGAGTACAGGGTGCCTGGGCAGTGTGGGAGTACAGGATATCTGGGCAGTGTGGGAGTACAGGGTACCTGGGCAGTGTGGGAGTACAGGGTACCTGGGCAGTGTGGGAGTGCAGGATATCTGGGCAGTGTGGGAGTACAGGGTATCTGGGCAGTGTGGGAGTACAGGATATCTGGGCAGTGTGGGAGTACAGGGTATCTGGGCAGTGTGGGAGTACAGGGTATCTGGGCAGTGTGGGAGTACAGGATACCTGGTCAGTGTGGGAGGACAGGATATCTGGGCAGTGTGGGAGTACAGGATATCTGGGCAGTGTGGGACTACAGGATATCTGGGCAGTGTGGGAGTACAGGGTGCCTGGGCAGTGTGGGAGTACAGGGTACCTGTGCAGTGTGGGAGTACAGGGTACCTGGGCAGTGTGGGAGTGCAGGATATCTGGGCAGTGTGGGAGTACAGGGTATCTGGGCAGTGTGGGAGTACAGGGTATCTGGGCAGTGTGGGAGTACAGGGTATCTGGGCAGTGTGGGAGTACAGGGTATCTGGTCAGTGTGGGAGTACAGGGTACCTGGGCAGTGTGAGAGTACAGGGTACCTGGGCAGTGTGGGAGTACAGGGTACCTGGGCAGTGTGGGAGTACAGGGCACCTGGGCAGTGTGGGAGTACAGGGTATCTGGGCAGTGTGGGAGTACAGGGTACATGGGCAGTGTGGGAGTACAGGATATCTGGGCAGTGTGGGAGTACAGGGTACATGGGCAGTGTGGGAGTACAGGATATCTGGGCAGTGTGGGAGTACAGGATATCTGGGCAGTGTGGGAGTACAGGATATCCGGGTAGTGTGGGAGTACAGGGTACCAGATAAGTGTGGGAGTACAGGGTACCTGGGCAGTGTGGGAGTACAGGGTACCTGGTTAGTGTGGGAGTACAGGATATCTGGGCAGTGTGGGAGTACAGAGTACATGGCCAGTGTGGGAGTACAGGATATCTGGGCAGTGTGGGAGTACAGGATATCTGGGCAGTGTGGGAGTACAGGGTATCTGGGCAGTGTGGGAGTACAGGATATCCGGGCAGTGTGGGAGTACAGAATATCTGGGCAAGTGTGGGAGTACAGGGTACCTGGTCAGTGTGGGAGTACAGGATACCTGGGCAGTGTGGGAGTACAGGATATCCGGGCAGTGTGGGAGTACAGAATATCTGGGCAAGTGTGGGAGTACAGGGTACCTGGTCAGTGTGGGAGTACAGGATACCTGGGCAGTGTGGGAGTACAGGGTACCTGGGCAGTGTGGGATACAGGATATCTGGCCAGTGTGGGAGTACAGGGTATCTGGGCAGTGTGGGAGTACAGGATATCTGGGCAGTGTGGGAGTACAGGGTGCCTGGGCAGTGTGGGAGTACAGGATTTCTGGGCAGTGTGGGAGTACAGGGTACCTGGGCAGTGTGGGAGTGCAGGATATCTGGGCAGTGTGGGAGTACAGGGTATCTGGGCAGTGTGGGAGTGCAGGATATCTGGGCAGTGTGGGAGTACAGGATATCTGGGCAGTGTGGGAGTACAGGGTATCTGGGCAGTGTAGGAGTACAGGATATCTGGGCAGTGTGGGAGTATAGGATATCTGGGCAGTGTGGGAGTGCAGGATATCTGGGCAGTGTGGGAGTACAGGGTATCTGGGCAGTGTGGGAGTGCAGGATATCTGGGCAGTGTGGGAGTACAGGATATCTGGGCAGTGTGGGAGTACAGGGTATCTGGGCAGTGTAGGAGTACAGGATATCTGGGCAGTGTGGGAGTATAGGATATCTGGGCAGTGTGGGAGTACAGGATATCTGGGCAGTGTGGGAGTACAGGGTGCCTGGGCAGTGTGGGAGTACAGGATTTCTGGGCAGTGTGGGAGTACAGGGTACCTGGGCAGTGTGGGAGTGCAGGATATCTGGGCAGTGTGGGAGTACAGGGTATCTGGGCAGTGTGGGAGTGCAGGATATCTGGGCAGTGTGGGAGTACAGGATATCTGGGCAGTGTGGGAGTACAGGGTATCTGGGCAGTGTAGGAGTACAGGATATCTGGGCAGTGTGGGAGTATAGGATATCTGGGCAGTGTGGGAGTACAGGATATCTGGGCAGTGTGGGAGTACAGGGTACCTGGGCAGTGTAGGAGTACAGGATATCTGGGCAGTGTGGGAGTATAGGATATCTGGGCAGTGTGGGAGTACAGGATATCTGGGCAGTGTGGGAGTACAGGGTACCTGGGCAGTGTGGGAGTACAGGGTATCTGGGCAATGTGGGAGTACAGGATATCTGGGCAGTGTGGGAGTACAGGGTATCTGGGCAGTGTGGGAGTACAGGGTATCTGGGCAGTGTGGGAGTACAGGATATCTGGGCAGTATGGGAGTACAGGATATCTGGGCAGTGTGGGAGTACAGGGTACCTGGGCAGTGTGGGAGTACAGGGTGCCTGGGCAGTGTGGGAGTACAGGATATCTGGGCAGTGTGGGAGTACAGGATATCTGGGCAGTGTGGGAGTACAGGACATCTGGGCAGTGTGGGAGTACAGAATATCTGGGCAGTGTGGGAGTGCAGGATATCTGGGCAGTGTGGGAGTACAGGATATCTGGGCAGTGTGGGAGTACAGGGTATCTGGGCAGTGTGGGAGTACAGGATATCTGGGCAGTGTGGGAGTACAGGATATCTGGGCAGTGTGGGAGTACAGGGTATCTGGGCAGTGTGGGAGTACAGGGTATCTGGGCAGTGTGGGAATACAGGATATCTGGGCAGTGTGGGAGTACAGGGTATCTGGGCAGTGTGGGAGTACAGGATATCTGGGCAGAGTGGGAGTACAGGGTACCTGGGCAGTGTGGGAGTACAGGGTATCTGGGCAGTGTGGGAGTACAGGATATCTGGGCAGTGTGGGAGTACAGGGTATCTGGGCAGTGTGGGAGTACACGGTATCTGGGCAGTGTGGGAGTACAGGGTATCTGGGCAGTGTGGGAGTACAGGGTATCTGGGCAGTGTGGGAGTACAGGATATCTGGGCAGTGTGGGAGTACAGGATATCTGGGCAGTGTGGGAGTACAGGGTACCTGGGGAGTGTGGGAGTACAGGATATCTGGGCAGTGTGGGAGTACAGAGTATCTGGGCAGTGTGGGAGTACAGGGTATCTGGGCAGTGTGGGAGTACAGGGTATCTGGGCAGTGTGGAAGTACAGGATATCTGGGCAGTGTGGGAGTACAGGGTATCTGGGCAGTGTGGGAGTACAGGGTACCTGGGCAGTGTGGGAGTACAGGGTACCTGGGCAGTGTGGGAGTACTGGGTATCTGGGCAGTGTGGGAGTACAGGATATCTGGTCAGTGTGGGAGTACAGGGTATCTGGGCAGTGTGGGAGTACAGGATATCTGGGCAGTGTGGGAGTACAGGATATCTGTGCAGTGTGGGAGTACAGGGTACCTGGGCATTGTGGGAGTGCAGGATATCTGGGCAGTGTGGGTGTACAGAGTATCTGGGCAGTGTGGGAGTACAGGGTATCTGGGCAGTGTGGGAGTACAGGATATCTGGGCAGTGTGGGAGTACAGGGTATCTGGGCAGTGTGGGAGTACAGGATATCTGGGCAGTGTGGGAGTACAGGGTACCTGGGCAGTGTGGGAGTACAGGGTATCTGGGCAGTGTGGGAGTACAGGGTATCTGGGCAGTGTGGGAGTACAGGGTATCTGGGCAGTGTGGGAGTACAGGATATCTGGGCAGTGTGGGAGTACAGGGTATCTGGGCAGTGTGGGAGTGCAGGATATCTGGGCAGTGTGGGAGTGCAGGATATCTGGGCAGTTTGGGAGTACAGGATATCTGGGCAGTGTGGGAGTACAGGGTATCTGGGCAGTGTGGGAGTACTGGATATCTGGGCAGTGTGGGAGTACAGGGTACCTGGGCAGTGTGGGAGTACAGGGTATCTGGGCAGTGTGGGAGTACAGGATATCTGGGCAGTGTGGGAGTACAGGGTATCTGGGCAGTGTGGGCGTACAGGGTATCTCGGCAGTGTGGGAGTACAGGGTATCTGGGCAGTGTGGGAGTACAGGATATCTGGGCAGTGTGGGAGTACAGGATATCTGGGCAGTGTGGGAGTGCAGGATATCTGGGCAGTTTGGGAGTACAGGATATCTGGGCAGTGTGGGAGTACAGGGTATCTGGGCAGTGTGGGAGTACTGGATATCTGGGCAGTGTGGGAGTACAGGGTACCTGGGCAGTGTGGGAGTACAGGGTATCTGGGCAGTGTGGGAGTACAGGATATCTGGGCAGTGTGGGAGTACAGGGTATCTGGGCAGTGTGGGCGTACAGGGTATCTCGGCAGTGTGGGAGTACAGGGTATCTGGGCAGTGTGGGAGTACAGGATATCTGGGCAGTGTGGGAGTACAGGATATCTGGGCAGTGTGGGAGTACAGGGTATCTGGGCAGTGTGGGAGTACAGGATATCTGGGCAGTGTGGGAGTACAGGGTGCCTGGGCAGTGTGGGAGTACAGGATTTCTGGGCAGTGTGGGAGTACAGGGTACCTGGGCAGTGTGGGAGTGCAGGATATCTGGGCAGTGTGGGAGTACAGGGTATCTGGGCAGTGTGGGAGTGCAGGATATCTGGGCAGTGTGGGAGTACAGGATATCTGGGCAGTGTGGGAGTACAGGGTATCTGGGCAGTGTAGGAGTACAGGATATCTGGGCAGTGTGGGAGTATAGGATATCTGGGCAGTGTGGGAGTACAGGATATCTGGGCAGTGTGGGAGTACAGGATATCTGGGCAGTGTGGGAGTACAGGATATCCGGGTAGTGTGGGAGTACAGGGTACCAGATAAGTGTGGGAGTACAGGGTACCTGGGCAGTGTGGGAGTACAGGGTACCTGGTTAGTGTGGGAGTACAGGATATCTGGGCAGTGTGGGAGTACAGAGTACATGGGCAGTGTGGGAGTACAGGATATCTGGGCAGTGTGGGAGTACAGGATATCTGGGCAGTGTGGGAGTACAGGGTATCTGGGCAGTGTGGGAGTACAGGATATCCGGGCAGTGTGGGAGTACAGAATATCTGGGCAAGTGTGGGAGTACAGGGTACCTGGTCAGTGTGGGAGTACAGGATACCTGGGCAGTGTGGGAGTACAGGATATCCGGGCAGTGTGGGAGTACAGAATATCTGGGCAAGTGTGGGAGTACAGGGTACCTGGTCAGTGTGGAAGTACAGGATACCTGGGCAGTGTGGGAGTACAGGGTACCTGGGCAGTGTGGGATACAGGATATCTGGCCAGTGTGGGAGTACAGGGTATCTGGGCAGTGTGGGAGTACAGGATATCTGGGCAGTGTGGGAGTACAGGGTGCCTGGGCAGTGTGGGAGTACAGGATTTCTGGGCAGTGTGGGAGTACAGGGTACCTGGGCAGTGTGGGAGTGCAGGATATCTGGGCAGTGTGGGAGTACAGGGTATCTGGGCAGTGTGGGAGTGCAGGATATCTGGGCAGTGTGGGAGTACAGGATATCTGGGCAGTGTGGGAGTACAGGGTATCTGGGCAGTGTAGGAGTACAGGATATCTGGGCAGTGTGGGAGTATAGGATATCTGGGCAGTGTGGGAGTACAGGATATCTGGGCAGTGTGGGAGTACAGGGTACCTGGGCAGTGTAGGAGTACAGGATATCTGGGCAGTGTGGGAGTATAGGATATCTGGGCAGTGTGGGAGTACAGGATATCTGGGCAGTGTGGGAGTACAGGGTACCTGGGCAGTGTGGGAGTACAGGATATCTGGGCAGTGTGGGAGTACAGGGTATCTGGGCAGTGTGGGAGTACAGGATATCTGGGCAGTGTGGGAGTACAGGGTATCTGGGCAGTGTGGGAGTACAGGGTATCTGGGCAGTGTGGGAGTACAGGATATCTGGGCAGTATGGGAGTACAGGATATCTGGGCAGTGTGGGAGTACAGGGTACCTGGGCAGTGTGGGAGTACAGGGTGCCTGGGCAGTGTGGGAGTACAGGATATCTGGGCAGTGTGGGAGTACAGGATATCTGGGCAGTGTGGGAGTACAGGACATCTGGGCAGTGTGGGAGTACAGAATATCTGGGCAGTGTGGGAGTGCAGGATATCTGGGCAGTGTGGGAGTACAGGATATCTGGGCAGTGTGGGAGTACAGGGTATCTGGGCAGTGTGGGAGTACAGGATATCTGGGCAGTGTGGGAGTACAGGATATCTGGGCAGTGTGGGAGTACAGGGTATCTGGGCAGTGTGGGAGTACAGGGTATCTGGGCAGTGTGGGAATACAGGATATCTGGGCAGTGTGGGAGTACAGGGTATCTGGGCAGTGTGGGAGTACAGGATATCTGGGCAGAGTGGGAGTACAGGGTACCTGGGCAGTGTGGGAGTACAGGGTATCTGGGCAGTGTGGGAGTACAGGATATCTGGGCAGTGTGGGAGTACAGGGTATCTGGGCAGTGTGGGAGTACAGGGTATCTGGGCAGTGTGGGAGTACAGGGTATCTGGGCAGTGTGGGAGTACAGGGTATCTGGGCAGTGTGGGAGTACAGGATATCTGGGCAGTGTGGGAGTACAGGATATCTGGGCAGTGTGGGAGTACAGGGTACCTGGGGAGTGTGGGAGTACAGGATATCTGGGCAGTGTGGGAGTACAGAGTATCTGGGCAGTGTGGGAGTACAGGGTATCTGGGCAGTGTGGGAGTACAGGGTATCTGGGCAGTGTGGAAGTACAGGATATCTGGGCAGTGTGGGAGTACAGGGTATCTGGGCAGTGTGGGAGTACAGGGTACCTGGGCAGTGTGGGAGTACAGGGTACCTGGGCAGTGTGGGAGTACTGGGTATCTGGGCAGTGTGGGAGTACAGGATATCTGGTCAGTGTGGGAGTACAGGGTATCTGGGCAGTGTGGGAGTACAGGATATCTGGGCAGTGTGGGAGTACAGGATATCTGTGCAGTGTGGGAGTACAGGGTACCTGGGCATTGTGGGAGTGCAGGATATCTGGGCAGTGTGGGTGTACAGAGTATCTGGGCAGTGTGGGAGTACAGGGTATCTGGGCAGTGTGGGAGTACAGGATATCTGGGCAGTGTGGGAGTACAGGGTATCTGGGCAGTGTGGGAGTACAGGATATCTGGGCAGTGTGGGAGTACAGGGTACCTGGGCAGTGTGGGAGTACAGGGTATCTGGGCAGTGTGGGAGTACAGGGTATCTGGGCAGTGTGGGAGTACAGGGTATCTGGGAAGTGTGGGAGTACAGGATATCTGGGCAGTGTGGGAGTACAGGGTATCTGGGCAGTGTGGGAGTGCAGGATATCTGGGCAGTGTGGGAGTGCAGGATATCTGGGCAGTTTGGGAGTACAGGATATCTGGGCAGTGTGGGAGTACAGGGTATCTGGGCAGTGTGGGAGTACTGGATATCTGGGCAGTGTGGGAGTACAGGGACCCTGGGCAGTGTGGGAGTACAGGGTATCTGGGCAGTGTGGGAGTACAGGATATCTGGGCAGTGTGGGAGTACAGGGTATCTGGGCAGTGTGGGCGTACAGGGTATCTCGGCAGTGTGGGAGTACAGAGTATCTGGGCAGTGTGGGAGTACAGGATATCTGGGCAGTGTGGGAGTACAGGATATCTGGGCAGTGTGGGAGTGCAGGATATCTGGGCAGTTTGGGAGTACAGGATATCTGGGCAGTGTGGGAGTACAGGGTATCTGGGCAGTGTGGGAGTACTGGATCTCTGGGCAGTGTGGGAGTACAGGGTACCTGGGCAGTGTGGGAGTACAGGGTATCTGGGCAGTGTGGGAGTACAGGATATCTGGGCAGTGTGGGAGTACAGGGTATCTGGGCAGTGTGGGCGTACAGGGTATCTCGGCAGTGTGCGAGTACAGGGTATCTGGGCAGTGTGGGAGTACAGGATATCTGGGCAGTGTGGGAGTACAGGATATCTGGGCAGTGTGGGAGTACAGGGTATCTGGGCAGTGTGGGAGTACAGGATATCTGGGCAGTGTGGGAGTACAGGGTGCCTGGGCAGTGTGGGAGTACAGGATATCTGGGCAGTGTGGGAGTACAGGATATCTGGGCAGTGTGGGAGTACAGGGTATCTGGGCAGTGTAGGAGTACAGGATATCTGGGCAGTGTGGGAGTATAGGATATCTGGGCAGTGTGGGAGTACAGGATATCTGGGCAGTGTGGGAGTACAGGGTACCTGGGCAGTGTAGGAGTACAGGATATCTGGGCAGTGTGGGAGTATAGGATATCTGGGCAGTGTGGGAGTACAGGATATCTGGGCAGTGTGGGAGTACAGGGTACCTGGGCAGTGTGGGAGTACAGGATATCTGGGCAGTGTGGGAGTACAGGGTATCTGGGCAGTGTGGGAGTACAGGATATCTGGGCAGTGTGGGAGTACAGGGTATCTGGGCAGTGTGGGAGTACAGGGTATCTGGGCAGTGTGGGAGTACAGGATATCTGGGCAGTATGGGAGTACAGGATATCTGGGCAGTGTGGGAGTACAGGGTACCTGGGCAGTGTGGGAGTACAGGGTGCCTGGGCAGTGTGGGAGTACAGGATATCTGGGCAGTGTGGGAGTACAGGATATCTGGGCAGTGTGGGAGTACAGGACATCTGGGCAGTGTGGGAGTATAGGATATCTGGGCAGTGTGGGAGTGCAGGATATCTGGGCAGTGTGGGAGTACAGGATATCTGGGCAGTGTGGGAGTACAGGGTATCTGGGCAGTGTGGGAGTACAGGATATCTGGGCAGTGTGGGAGTACAGGATATCTGGGCAGTGTGGGAGTACAGGGTATCTGGGCAGTGTGGGAGTACAGGGTATCTGGGCAGTGTGGGAATACAGGATATCTGGGCAGTGTGGGAGTACAGGGTATCTGGGCAGTGTGGGAGTACAGGATATCTGGGCAGAGTGGGAGTACAGGGTACCTGGGCTGTGTGGGAGTACAGGGTATCTGGGCAGTGTGGGAGTACAGGATATCTGGGCAGTGTGGGAGTACAGGGTATCTGGGCAGTGTGGGAGTACAGGGTATCTGGGCAGTGTGGGAGTACAGGGTATCTGGGCAGTGTGGGAGTACAGGGTATCTGGGCAGTGTGGGAGTACAGGATATCTGGGCAGTGTGGGAGTACAGGATATCTGGGCAGTGTGGGAGTACAGGGTACCTGGGGAGTGTGGGAGTACAGGATATCTGGGCAGTGTGGGAGTACAGAGTATCTGGGCAGTGTGGGAGTACAGGGTATCTGGGCAGTGTGGGAGTACAGGGTATCTGGGCAGTGTGGAAGTACAGGATATCTGGGCAGTGTGGGAGTACAGGGTATCTGGGCAGTGTGGGAGTACAGGGTACCTGGGCAGTGTGGGAGTACAGGGTACCTGGGCAGTGTGGGAGTACTGGGTATCTGGGCAGTGTGGGAGTACAGGATATCTGGTCAGTGTGGGAGTACAGGGTATCTGGGCAGTGTGGGAGTACAGGATATCTGGGCAGTGTGGGAGTACAGGATATCTGTGCAGTGTGGGAGTACAGGGTACCTGGGCATTGTGGGAGTGCAGGACATCTGGGCAGTGTGGGTGTACAGAGTATCTGGGCAGTGTGGGAGTACAGGGTATGTGGGCAGTGTGGGAGTACAGGATATCTGGGCAGTGTGGGAGTACAGGGTATCTGGGCAGTGTGGGAGTACAGGATATCTGGGCAGTGTGGGAGTACAGGGTACCTGGGCAGTGTGGGAGTACAGGGTATCTGGGCAGTGTGGGAGTACAGGGTATCTGGGCAGTGTGGGAGTACAGGGTATCTGGGCAGTGTGGGAGTACAGGATATCTGGGCAGTGTGGGAGTACAGGGTATCTGGGCAGTGTGGGAGTGCAGGATATCTGGGCAGTGTGGGAGTGCAGGATATCTGGGCAGTTTGGGAGTACAGGATATCTGGGCAGTGTGGGAGTACAGGGTATCTGGGCAGTGTGGGAGTACTGGATATCTGGGCAGTGTGGGAGTACAGGGTACCTGGGCAGTGTGGGAGTACAGGGTATCTGGGCAGTGTGGGAGTACAGGATATCTGGGCAGTGTGGGAGTACAGGGTATCTGGGCAGTGTGGGCGTACAGGGTATCTCGGCAGTGTGGGAGTACAGGGTATCTGGGCAGTGTGGGAGTACAGGATATCTGGGCAGTGTGGGAGTACAGGATATCTGGGCAGTGTGGGAGTACAGGATATCTGGGCAGTGTGGGAGTACAGGGTACCTGGGCAGTGTGGGAGTACAGGGTATCTGGGCAGTGTGGGAGTACAGGGTACCTGGGCAGTGTGGGAGTACAGGGTATCTGGGCAGTGTGGGAGTACAGGATATCTGGGCAGTGTGGGAGTACAGGGTATCTGGGCTGTGTGGGAGTGCAGGATATCTGGGCAGTGTGGGAGTACAGGATATCTGGGCAGTGTGGGAGTACGGGGTACCTGGGCAGTGTGGGAGTACAGGGAACCTGGGCAGTGTGGGAGTACAGGGTACCTGGGCAGTGTGGGAGTACAGGGAACATGGGCAGTGTGGGAGTACAGAATATCTGGGCAGTGTGGGAGTACAGGGTACCTGGGCAGTGTGGGAGTACAGGATATCTGGGCAGTGTGGGAGTACAGGGTATCTGGGCAGTGTGGGAGGACAGGGTACCTGGGCAGTGTGGGAGTACAGGGTAACTGGCCAGTGTGGGAGTACAGGGTATCTGGGCAGTGTGGGAGTACAGGGTATCTGGGCAGTGTGGGAGTACAGGGTACCTGGGCAGTGTGTGAGTACACAATATCTGGGCAGTGTGGGAGTACAGGGTATCTGGGCAGTGTGGGAGTACAGGGTACCTGGGCAGTGTGGGAGTACAGGATATCTGGGCAGTGTGGGAGTACAGGGTACCTGGGCAGTGTGGGAGTACAGGTACCTGGGCAGTGTGTGAGTACAGGTACCTAGGCAGTGTGTGAGTACAGGTACCTGGGCAGTGTGTGAGTACAGGTAGCTGGGCAGTCTGGGAGTACAGGTTATCTGGGCAGTGTGGGAGTACAGGATTCTGGGCAGTGTGGGAGTACAGGATATCTGGGCAGTGTGGGAGTACAGGGTACCTGGGCAGTGTGGGAGTACAGGGTATCTCGGCAGTGTGGGAGTACAGGTACCTGGGCAGTGTGTGAGTACAGGTACCTGGGCAGTGTGTGAGTACAGGTACCTGGGCAGTGTGTGAGTACAGATACCTGGGCAGTGTGGGAGTACAGGATATCTGGGCAGTGTGGGAGTACAGGATATCTGGCCAGTGTGGGATTACAGGATGCCTGGGCAGTGTGGGAGTACAGGATATCTGGGCAGTGTGGGAGTACAGGGTATCTGCGCAGTGTGGGAGAACAGGATATCTGGGCAGTGTGGGAGTACAGGATATCTGGGCAGTGTGGGAGTACAGGGTATCTGGGCAGTGTGGGAGTACAGGGTATCTGGGCAGTGTGGGAGTACAGGGTACCTGGGCAGAGTGGGAGTACAGGATATCTGGGCAGTGTGGGAGTACAGGATATCTGGGCAGTGTGGGAGTACAGGGTATCTGGGCAGTGTGGGAGTACAGGGTATCTGGGCAGTGTGGGAGTACAGGGTATCTGGGCAGTGTGGGAGTACAGGGTATCTGGGCAGTGTGGGAGTACAGGATATCTGGGCAGTGTGGGAGTACAGGATATCTGGGCAGTGTGGGAGTACAGGGTACCTGGGGAGTGTGGGAGTACAGGATATCTGGGCAGTGTGGGAGTACAGAGTATCTGGGCAGTGTGGGAGTACAGGGTATCTGGGCAGTGTGGGAGTACAGGGTATCTGGGCAGTGTGGAAGTACAGGATATCTGGGCAGTGTGGGAGTACAGGGTATCTGGGCAGTGTGGGAGTACAGGGTACCTGGGCAGTGTGGGAGTACAGGGTACCTGGGCAGTGTGGGAGTACTGGGTATCTGGGCAGTGTGGGAGTACAGGATATCTGGTCAGTGTGGGAGTACAGGGTATCTGGGCAGTGTGGGAGTACAGGATATCTGGGCAGTGTGGGAGTACAGGATATCTGTGCAGTGTGGGAGTACAGGGTACCTGGGCATTGTGGGAGTGCAGGATATCTGGGCAGTGTGGGTGTACAGAGTATCTGGGCAGTGTGGGAGTACAGGGTATCTGGGCAGTGTGGGAGTACAGGATATCTGGGCAGTGTGGGAGTACAGGGTATCTGGGCAGTGTGGGAGTACAGGATATCTGGGCAGTGTGGGAGTACAGGGTACCTGGGCAGTGTGGGAGTACAGGGTATCTGGGCAGTGTGGGAGTACAGGGTATCTGGGCAGTGTGGGAGTACAGGGTATCTGGGAAGTGTGGGAGTACAGGATATCTGGGCAGTGTGGGAGTACAGGGTATCTGGGCAGTGTGGGAGTGCAGGATATCTGGGCAGTGTGGGAGTGCAGGATATCTGGGCAGTTTGGGAGTACAGGATATCTGGGCAGTGTGGGAGTACAGGGTATCTGGGCAGTGTGGGAGTACTGGATATCTGGGCAGTGTGGGAGTACAGGGACCCTGGGCAGTGTGGGAGTACAGGGTATCTGGGCAGTGTGGGAGTACAGGATATCTGGGCAGTGTGGGAGTACAGGGTATCTGGGCAGTGTGGGCGTACAGGGTATCTCGGCAGTGTGGGAGTACAGAGTATCTGGGCAGTGTGGGAGTACAGGATATCTGGGCAGTGTGGGAGTACAGGATATCTGGGCAGTGTGGGAGTGCAGGATATCTGGGCAGTTTGGGAGTACAGGATATCTGGGCAGTGTGGGAGTACAGGGTATCTGGGCAGTGTGGGAGTACTGGATCTCTGGGCAGTGTGGGAGTACAGGGTACCTGGGCAGTGTGGGAGTACAGGGTATCTGGGCAGTGTGGGAGTACAGGATATCTGGGCAGTGTGGGAGTACAGGGTATCTGGGCAGTGTGGGCGTACAGGGTATCTCGGCAGTGTGCGAGTACAGGGTATCTGGGCAGTGTGGGAGTACAGGATATCTGGGCAGTGTGGGAGTACAGGATATCTGGGCAGTGTGGGAGTACAGGGTATCTGGGCAGTGTGGGAGTACAGGATATCTGGGCAGTGTGGGAGTACAGGGTGCCTGGGCAGTGTGGGAGTACAGGATATCTGGGCAGTGTGGGAGTACAGGATATCTGGGCAGTGTGGGAGTACAGGGTATCTGGGCAGTGTAGGAGTACAGGATATCTGGGCAGTGTGGGAGTATAGGATATCTGGGCAGTGTGGGAGTACAGGATATCTGGGCAGTGTGGGAGTACAGGGTACCTGGGCAGTGTAGGAGTACAGGATATCTGGGCAGTGTGGGAGTATAGGATATCTGGGCAGTGTGGGAGTACAGGATATCTGGGCAGTGTGGGAGTACAGGGTACCTGGGCAGTGTGGGAGTACAGGATATCTGGGCAGTGTGGGAGTACAGGGTATCTGGGCAGTGTGGGAGTACAGGATATCTGGGCAGTGTGGGAGTACAGGGTATCTGGGCAGTGTGGGAGTACAGGGTATCTGGGCAGTGTGGGAGTACAGGATATCTGGGCAGTATGGGAGTACAGGATATCTGGGCAGTGTGGGAGTACAGGGTACCTGGGCAGTGTGGGAGTACAGGGTGCCTGGGCAGTGTGGGAGTACAGGATATCTGGGCAGTGTGGGAGTACAGGATATCTGGGCAGTGTGGGAGTACAGGACATCTGGGCAGTGTGGGAGTATAGGATATCTGGGCAGTGTGGGAGTGCAGGATATCTGGGCAGTGTGGGAGTACAGGATATCTGGGCAGTGTGGGAGTACAGGGTATCTGGGCAGTGTGGGAGTACAGGATATCTGGGCAGTGTGGGAGTACAGGATATCTGGGCAGTGTGGGAGTACAGGGTATCTGGGCAGTGTGGGAGTACAGGGTATCTGGGCAGTGTGGGAATACAGGATATCTGGGCAGTGTGGGAGTACAGGGTATCTGGGCAGTGTGGGAGTACAGGATATCTGGGCAGAGTGGGAGTACAGGGTACCTGGGCTGTGTGGGAGTACAGGGTATCTGGGCAGTGTGGGAGTACAGGATATCTGGGCAGTGTGGGAGTACAGGGTATCTGGGCAGTGTGGGAGTACAGGGTATCTGGGCAGTGTGGGAGTACAGGGTATCTGGGCAGTGTGGGAGTACAGGGTATCTGGGCAGTGTGGGAGTACAGGATATCTGGGCAGTGTGGGAGTACAGGATATCTGGGCAGTGTGGGAGTACAGGGTACCTGGGGAGTGTGGGAGTACAGGATATCTGGGCAGTGTGGGAGTACAGAGTATCTGGGCAGTGTGGGAGTACAGGGTATCTGGGCAGTGTGGGAGTACAGGGTATCTGGGCAGTGTGGAAGTACAGGATATCTGGGCAGTGTGGGAGTACAGGGTATCTGGGCAGTGTGGGAGTACAGGGTACCTGGGCAGTGTGGGAGTACAGGGTACCTGGGCAGTGTGGGAGTACTGGGTATCTGGGCAGTGTGGGAGTACAGGATATCTGGTCAGTGTGGGAGTACAGGGTATCTGGGCAGTGTGGGAGTACAGGATATCTGGGCAGTGTGGGAGTACAGGATATCTGTGCAGTGTGGGAGTACAGGGTACCTGGGCATTGTGGGAGTGCAGGACATCTGGGCAGTGTGGGTGTACAGAGTATCTGGGCAGTGTGGGAGTACAGGGTATGTGGGCAGTGTGGGAGTACAGGATATCTGGGCAGTGTGGGAGTACAGGGTATCTGGGCAGTGTGGGAGTACAGGATATCTGGGCAGTGTGGGAGTACAGGGTACCTGGGCAGTGTGGGAGTACAGGGTATCTGGGCAGTGTGGGAGTACAGGGTATCTGGGCAGTGTGGGAGTACAGGGTATCTGGGCAGTGTGGGAGTACAGGATATCTGGGCAGTGTGGGAGTACAGGGTATCTGGGCAGTGTGGGAGTGCAGGATATCTGGGCAGTGTGGGAGTGCAGGATATCTGGGCAGTTTGGGAGTACAGGATATCTGGGCAGTGTGGGAGTACAGGGTATCTGGGCAGTGTGGGAGTACTGGATATCTGGGCAGTGTGGGAGTACAGGGTACCTGGGCAGTGTGGGAGTACAGGGTATCTGGGCAGTGTGGGAGTACAGGATATCTGGGCAGTGTGGGAGTACAGGGTATCTGGGCAGTGTGGGCGTACAGGGTATCTCGGCAGTGTGGGAGTACAGGGTATCTGGGCAGTGTGGGAGTACAGGATATCTGGGCAGTGTGGGAGTACAGGATATCTGGGCAGTGTGGGAGTACAGGATATCTGGGCAGTGTGGGAGTACAGGGTACCTGGGCAGTGTGGGAGTACAGGGTATCTGGGCAGTGTGGGAGTACAGGGTACCTGGGCAGTGTGGGAGTACAGGGTATCTGGGCAGTGTGGGAGTACAGGATATCTGGGCAGTGTGGGAGTACAGGGTATCTGGGCTGTGTGGGAGTGCAGGATATCTGGGCAGTGTGGGAGTACAGGATATCTGGGCAGTGTGGGAGTACGGGGTACCTGGGCAGTGTGGGAGTACAGGGAACCTGGGCAGTGTGGGAGTACAGGGTACCTGGGCAGTGTGGGAGTACAGGGAACATGGGCAGTGTGGGAGTACAGAATATCTGGGCAGTGTGGGAGTACAGGGTACCTGGGCAGTGTGGGAGTACAGGATATCTGGGCAGTGTGGGAGTACAGGGTATCTGGGCAGTGTGGGAGGACAGGGTACCTGGGCAGTGTGGGAGTACAGGGTAACTGGCCAGTGTGGGAGTACAGGGTATCTGGGCAGTGTGGGAGTACAGGGTATCTGGGCAGTGTGGGAGTACAGGGTACCTGGGCAGTGTGTGAGTACACAATATCTGGGCAGTGTGGGAGTACAGGGTATCTGGGCAGTGTGGGAGTACAGGGTACCTGGGCAGTGTGGGAGTACAGGATATCTGGGCAGTGTGGGAGTACAGGGTACCTGGGCAGTGTGGGAGTACAGGTACCTGGGCAGTGTGTGAGTACAGGTACCTAGGCAGTGTGTGAGTACAGGTACCTGGGCAGTGTGTGAGTACAGGTAGCTGGGCAGTCTGGGAGTACAGGTTATCTGGGCAGTGTGGGAGTACAGGATTCTGGGCAGTGTGGGAGTACAGGATATCTGGGCAGTGTGGGAGTACAGGGTACCTGGGCAGTGTGGGAGTACAGGGTATCTCGGCAGTGTGGGAGTACAGGTACCTGGGCAGTGTGTGAGTACAGGTACCTGGGCAGTGTGTGAGTACAGGTACCTGGGCAGTGTGTGAGTACAGATACCTGGGCAGTGTGGGAGTACAGGATATCTGGGCAGTGTGGGAGTACAGGATATCTGGCCAGTGTGGGATTACAGGATGCCTGGGCAGTGTGGGAGTACAGGATATCTGGGCAGTGTGGGAGTACAGGGTATCTGCGCAGTGTGGGAGAACAGGATATCTGGGCAGTGTGGGAGTACAGGATATCTGGGCAGTGTGGGAGTACAGGGTATCTGGGCAGTGTGGGAGTACAGGGTATCTGGGCAGTGTGGGAGTACAGGGTACCTGGGCAGAGTGGGAGTACAGGATATCTGGGCAGTGTGGGAGTACAGGGTATCTGGGCAGTGTGGGAGTACAGGGTATCTGGGCAGTGTGGGAGTACAGGGTATCTGGGCAGTGTGGGAGTACAGGATATCTGGGCAGTGTGGGAGTACAGGATATCTGGGAAGTGTGGGAGTACAGGATGTCTGGGCAGTGTGGGAGTACAGGGTATCTGGGCAGTGTGGGAGTACAGCATGCCTGGGCAGTGTGGGAGTACAGGGTATCTGGGCAGTGTGGGAGTACAGCATGCCTGGGCAGTGTGGGAGAACAGGGTATCTGGGCAGTGTGGGAGTACAGGATATCTGGGCAGTGTGGGAGTACAGGGGATCTGGGCAGTGTGGGAGTACAGGGTATCTGGGCAGTGTGGGAGTACAGGGCATCTGGGCTTTGTGGGAGTACCGGATACCTGGGCAGTGTGGGAGTACAGGGTACCTGGGCAGTGTGGGAGTACAGGATATCTGGTCAGTGTGGGAGTACAGGGTATCTGGGCAGTGTGGGAGTACAGGATATCTGGGCAGTGTGGGAGTACAGGATATCTGTGCAGTGTGGGAGTACAGGGTACCTGGGCATTGTGGGAGTGCAGGATATCTGGGCAGTGTGGGTGTACAGAGTATCTGGGCAGTGTGGGAGTACAGGGTATCTGGGCAGTGTGGGAGTACAGGATATCTGGGCAGTGTGGGAGTACAGGGTATCTGGGCAGTGTGGGAGTACAGGATATCTGGGCAGTGTGGGAGTACAGGGTACCTGGGCAGTGTGGGAGTACAGGGTATCTGGGCAGTGTGGGAGTACAGGGTATCTGGGCAGTGTGGGAGTACAGGGTATCTGGGAAGTGTGGGAGTACAGGATATCTGGGCAGTGTGGGAGTACAGGGTATCTGGGCAGTGTGGGAGTGCAGGATATCTGGGCAGTGTGGGAGTGCAGGATATCTGGGCAGTTTGGGAGTACAGGATATCTGGGCAGTGTGGGAGTACAGGGTATCTGGGCAGTGTGGGAGTACTGGATATCTGGGCAGTGTGGGAGTACAGGGACCCTGGGCAGTGTGGGAGTACAGGGTATCTGGGCAGTGTGGGAGTACAGGATATCTGGGCAGTGTGGGAGTACAGGGTATCTGGGCAGTGTGGGCGTACAGGGTATCTCGGCAGTGTGGGAGTACAGAGTATCTGGGCAGTGTGGGAGTACAGGATATCTGGGCAGTGTGGGAGTACAGGATATCTGGGCAGTGTGGGAGTGCAGGATATCTGGGCAGTTTGGGAGTACAGGATATCTGGGCAGTGTGGGAGTACAGGGTATCTGGGCAGTGTGGGAGTACTGGATCTCTGGGCAGTGTGGGAGTACAGGGTACCTGGGCAGTGTGGGAGTACAGGGTATCTGGGCAGTGTGGGAGTACAGGATATCTGGGCAGTGTGGGAGTACAGGGTATCTGGGCAGTGTGGGCGTACAGGGTATCTCGGCAGTGTGCGAGTACAGGGTATCTGGGCAGTGTGGGAGTACAGGATATCTGGGCAGTGTGGGAGTACAGGATATCTGGGCAGTGTGGGAGTACAGGGTATCTGGGCAGTGTGGGAGTACAGGATATCTGGGCAGTGTGGGAGTACAGGGTGCCTGGGCAGTGTGGGAGTACAGGATATCTGGGCAGTGTGGGAGTACAGGATATCTGGGCAGTGTGGGAGTACAGGGTATCTGGGCAGTGTAGGAGTACAGGATATCTGGGCAGTGTGGGAGTATAGGATATCTGGGCAGTGTGGGAGTACAGGATATCTGGGCAGTGTGGGAGTACAGGGTACCTGGGCAGTGTAGGAGTACAGGATATCTGGGCAGTGTGGGAGTATAGGATATCTGGGCAGTGTGGGAGTACAGGATATCTGGGCAGTGTGGGAGTACAGGGTACCTGGGCAGTGTGGGAGTACAGGATATCTGGGCAGTGTGGGAGTACAGGGTATCTGGGCAGTGTGGGAGTACAGGATATCTGGGCAGTGTGGGAGTACAGGGTATCTGGGCAGTGTGGGAGTACAGGGTATCTGGGCAGTGTGGGAGTACAGGATATCTGGGCAGTATGGGAGTACAGGATATCTGGGCAGTGTGGGAGTACAGGGTAACTGGCCAGTGTGGGAGTACAGGGTATCTGGGCAGTGTGGGAGTACAGGATATCTGGGCAGTGTGGGAGTACAGGGTATCTGGGCAGTGTGGGAGGACAGGGTACCTGGGCAGTGTGGGAGTACAGGGTAACTGGCCAGTGTGGGAGTACAGGGTATCTGGGCAGTGTGGGAGTACAGGGTATCTGGGCAGTGTGGGAGTACAGGGTACCTGGGCAGTGTGTGAGTACACAATATCTGGGCAGTGTGGGAGTACAGGGTATCTGGGCAGTGTGGGAGTACAGGGT